>NC_058189.1:70353814-70678814 GCF_907165205.1 Coccinella septempunctata
GTGAACTTTATGGCCAATTTTTATAGTTTCGGCTTGCTGAAACTGTCAGATTACATTTTTTCCGTTATTCTTGAATCATCAGCTTCGAAATAAGGAAAAAAGCCACAGCGGTCGAGGATGTACACGTGAGGTCCTTCCACAGAGTTTTCTCACGCTTAATTTGTCAGATTAAGGGAATGTATACTTTTCAAAATGTAATTAACTGTTGGAAATTAGGTTGGTTTAGGATAAATTCTCCTTCAATGAAACGCACTTTGTGAAACAATCTTTATATTGATTCAATCGATTTAACGGAGGTCGATCTATACTCTCAATGAATATCAAACCAGAACTAACTAAACGGAGAGAAATATCTCATTCCTAAAAGATGCTTATATACAGTATATAGGCTCCAATAGCAAAGTACATAATATGGTTATCACAGTCGAAAACTGCTGGGGTATGTTATTCAACACTTTTACCGCCAGCACTAATATTGTTGACTAATAAACCAATCGCATTTGACATATTTATATTTGTCGAGAATTCTGAATGAGTAAGGGATTTGGTTTTGCTTTACTCTGATGAATTTATCTCAACATTAACCAAAAGTAATGTTAAAGTTCAATTTTTCTACATCTCGGGGCTGTGTTTTATACACAACCGACTCAAAATGTCACCAGAGGAAGAAATCTAAAGGTTTCAGGTCTGGGGAGTGTTGTGGCCTTTCAATCTTTCACCAATCTATTTCTTTTGGAAATGATCAGTGAGTTATTGCATCTATGGATGAAGGTGATGAGAGGGAGCTCCATCTGGTTGGAAGTGAAAACATAGGGTTGGAAATATGATTATGAATTCAGTGATGCATTGAGGCAATTATATAAAATATCCCCCTACGAATCAGAGTTCACCTCTTTTTCACATTTTTTTCCGATTTTACATGGGGGCTGAGATGTTAAGGGTGGTACTTTTCCAATTGAGGTCTGGAAGGAGTCGATCTACATTCATTTGCGAAATTTGGGTTTCAGACGTTCCTGCCGAGTCGAATCACTCGACACACGTGCATTTTACCAACGAGCGTTGGATGTGTTAACTCATACAGAACATAAAATATAATAGATTCAAATAGCGGAGATGAATCAGTTGATATAACGTCACTAGTTTGGCACAGTCAGCGCTACTTCACAGATGTTATTGGATTTACATCAGTTTCTAGTTATACGCGAATAATTTAATAATATCCAAATGTGACAGAAAAAGTGATGCATTCAACTGAAATATTGGCTTCGGAATGAATTGATTCCGGAGCACCAACTCTGCATAAACTGAAACGTGTTATATATAAATATAGAAAGAAATTAATGAAGGCCAATTAAACTTTCCCGGTCGAATGCCAACTCAACAACTGAAAATTTTGTATTTCGTTAGACCGTGATTTATTTTTGCTCACAAAGAGGGGCTATTGTTCCGTAATTTTCAGGAATCCGGGATCGCTGATTAAGGCGACTTTAATGACTGGGTTGTTTTTCTTACGTTTACGAGAGTTTTGTTGTGAGGAGTACGCATAAAAAATTGGCCGAAAAAAAAAACAATACGAACTCCTTTCCAGGGGGGTGAAACTCCCCCAGTAATGACGTGAACGGAATGAACTGCTGCCATCTCTGAAAGGTCAGCGAATTAATATGAAAAAATGTTAGTTTCCTACGCTGATAATTCTGCGCATAAACTTGAGTGACTTTGTAGCATAGACTAAGTTAATCTTTGATTCTGCGCTTGTGTGTGAAATTGATATGTCAAATGATCAACATTCGATTTCAAGTTTGTTTGTTCATTTTATTACAAGTTTTCGTTGGGAAGAAATATTGTTGTGTACCTAAATTCAAGAGCAACGAGTAAAAGTGAAAGAAGAGGGAAAAAATTGCCTGTTCTTATGGTTCCTTATAGAGTTATGGTTGGCATAATTCTTCAGAAGCCGGACTATTAGGAATTCGAAGAATAAATCTTTTCTGATTACGTAGGATGTAGTACCAAAGAAGAGGTATGATTTTCTCATGAAGCGCTTGAAATCTTGTCCAAATTTGAGGTATTTCAGCTCATAAAAGATAGATAAGTTTCATTTAACTGATTAACTCAGAGTATTATATATGTTACATAGTTGTCTCCAAATAAAATAAAATAAAATTACCTTATCAAAGCGTAAAGAGCGCTCTCGACAAATTAATCGAGATTAGTTTGCTGACGTTTAAGAGATGGCGCTTTTCTTCGTAACAAAATTTTATCTGAGAGTTTCCCATCTATAGTGTTTATCTATGCTCCTTTCCAGATTCAGAATCTTCACATACAACTTTGTACGATCCAGATGAGTTGAAGATAGCGCCATCTTCAATCCCATTTGTCAAGTGAAAACTCTATTTTTGACATTAGCTAGGGATACTTGAGAAAAGATCCATTTCCTTCGTAGATTCATTGGAAGGACATTCACGAAAATCATCGGCCAAAAGGTCGAGATTTCGTTAAACTCTTTCTTCCAGCCAAGAGGGGTAATGAAACGAAAAAACTTAGACGACATGTAATCAGTGTTTGAGGTATGAGGTTCAACCACTGTTTTCTTTCTTACACATTTCCACTACTCTGTGAATTCTTGAAAAATATTAGTTTTGTGATTGCGGCGCACAAAGGAAAGCTAGAAATTTAATTGGGCAATTTTCCATATCGAGCATATTGTTCATATTAATTTTTATCTCACCTCTATGAGATTTTAACGTATCGAGCACAGAACACCAATAATCGATAATCGATTTTTCTAGGATCGATCCAAATCGGACACCCCTTAAATCGATGCGGATCATAGAGGTACAGACAGACATAAAACCAGAGATAACGATATGTTTAAATAATCTGTGGTCCAGCGCACAAATGAATAGCTCATAGACATAGACATAGACTTAATGTCTATGGAATAGCCTCATCTGTAGGTGAACCATAGATGAAACTACCCTCTTGCGTATTTTATATTCGTCGTTTTATCAAAATCAGAAAGGGGGTGAAAACTGCGCCAAACCCTTAAAAGTTTCTGTGATCTACGGATTGAGTTCTACCGAAGATGCCATCTACATCACATGGGGAGAAAGCTTACGCGATTCTGCACGAGGTGTCGCCTAGGGATACCGAACAATAACGCATCGGCAAACAGGGATTTCCATGATCTCGGCTTCATCTTAAGGGATGACAACGATATATCGAGAACATCGATACGAGAAGATGAAACATCGATTGTTTTTAATGAATTAATCGTATATTTTGAAAACATCGGTTCATCGAGATCTTTTATTATGATCATTTCATTGTAATTGCACGAGTATATGTATTTCTTTATGAGAGGTGCTTTTATTCTCTCAATTGGGTGAGAATTTGATGGATTTACCTAAGGAAATGGCCATGATCGGCGATCATTCAAACATGTCCAGAGTCAGAGAATCAAAAATGTATTTCTATTTAATCGGCATGAAGAATATACAGGGTGAGTCTTTGACGCGTACAAATATTTTGACAGAAGATTCTTCAGGTCAAAAGAAACAATCGAGAATTTGTAGTATCGATCCATCATCAAGTACCTGAATTTAAAAGGGTTAAGAGGTAAGCAGATTTACGAAGATATGCTCGATACCCTTGGTTATCAATGTCCTTCATATGCGACTGTGAAAAATTGGACTGCAAGTTTCAAAACAGGTAAATTTTCCATTGAAGATGATGACCGATCGGGAAGCCCAGTTTCTGTGTCAGTCCCCGAAAATATCGATGCAGTTCATGACATGATTTTATCAGACCGTCAAATTAGGCTAAAACGGATATCTGAAGCACTGAATATTTCATACGAACGCGTTCATCATACAGTTCACGTCAATTTGGACATGGAAAAATTGCTGCAAAATGGATCCCCAAATGTTTGAATGTTGACGAAAAGCGTGCAAGGGTAGAAGCATCGCGTTCTATCTGTGCTCGATTAGAAAACGATGTAGACTTCTTAAACGGAATTGTTACTATGGATGAGACTTGGGTACATTTTTACGATCCATAAACAAAGCAACAATCGATGGAATGGTGACACTTTGGTTCTCAAAGACCTTAGAAGTTTCGTGTCCAAAAGGAAAAGTTCTTGCTTCAGTTTTTTGGGATTGCCATGGAGTAATCATGATTGATTTTTTGGATAAGGGTAGAACAATAACCGGAGATTACTATTTGACACAACTGACCACTCTACAGGAATAAATTAAAGAGAAAAGACGCGGAAAGCTATCCAAAGGTGTTTTGTTTTTGCAGGACAAAGCCCCTGCACATAAATCTCAAGTTACCATGCGAAATATTCGTGATTTATGGTTTGAATTACTAGAAAACCCCCCCTTATTCACCAGATTTGGCTTCATCCGACTACCATCTCTTTCCTCAACTGAAAAAAAGTTTAAAAGGTATTAAATTTTCTTTCAACGAGGAGGTAATAAAAGCTGTGGAGGTCCGGTTTGCAGAGCAAGTAGAAACATTTTTTCTTTGAAGGTCTAGAGACGTTGCAGGTTCGCTGTAATGAATGTATTCTATTGAGAGGAGAATATGTTGCGTAATAAAATATTTTGGCATTGAAATTTTGTTTGGTTCTATAGTAGGCTAAGAATTTTCAGTATATCCTCGTAAAACAAAAATACCATTTTTTAATGCTTTTCCAACAGCCTGTATCTTTTAAACCGAGCCGATTCGGGATAAATTGCATAGGAAAAAAGTGTTTCTTTTGACCTCAAAAATCTGCTGTTCATATATTTGTACGAGTACGACTCAGAGACTCACCCTGTATATGATGGCTAGTGTTTTCAACGGTTGATAGCGTTAATTAAACAAGGCAGAATTGCCCATCTTCAGGGTATCGTTACCCCTTCAAACGTCCTTTTTATCCGCCAACGATCAGATCGAGGTTCAGGATGATTTCATATCCCCCAAATCCAGCAGCGTACAAACGGCAATGCCGCCTCCGAGCAGCGTCTAGGCGCCTCAGACGCCGTGGAAGGGGCCAGGTAGTGGGCCCGCGATGCCGTTCACTATCGTCGGGCCGTAGCATCGTGTTGTTGGCACCGATTAGGGAATTCGGAGAGCCCCGTTGCATTTATCTCGTTTTAAAACGGCGCTGTCAGCCGTCGAAAAATTTTATCACATCATTTGTCGCTGGTGACGTTAAACCGTCTTTTTTATAAGCGAAGGACGAATATCTCGAGAGAGGTATGCCGTTCGCAGCGACCGAATGATCTAACGGTTGAGAGATTTGCGAGGGAGAGGTTTATAGTTGAATTATGTTTTGTACACAGCGTTACGTAGAACTAAGACTTGAGAAAAAAATGATATAGAGTCATTCGGGGCAACTGTGCGCACTTTTGCCTTTCAAGCCATACCCTGTTTCAAATATTGAAGCTAGGAAAATTAAAACATATTCATAAGATTGAGAATTTTCTAATCTATAAAAAAACATCAAGAAGCCAACAAACAAAAACCTTTTCTTTCCACAAAAAAGAATTTAGTAGAGAAAGTCGGAGTGCGTTTACATGCCCCGTATTGCGGGTAAGTGTGCGCACCCTCACGGGGTAAGTGAACGCAGTGCTTAGTGAACCACACAATCAAAACAAATTACAAAATAATGTCATCAAAATGTTACAATATTAGAGAAATGCTGTTTATTGTCAATACAGAAGCTCCTTTTTATAAGCAGTGCATTATTGTTCGTGCCACAATTCTTGGTGAACACAACACTTGATACATTCCCCTGTTGGTGGGTCTTCATATTTTTCCGAACAAATAGGACAATATTGATCGAGACTTAACCAAGAAAATCAACAATGTCATAATTTATTCCTCACTGAACTAATGCCCATATAATGAATCTATGCGCACACTTACCCGCGCACACTTTCCCCAGTAAGCCAAATTTTGAATTGACGTTCTTATAGAGTTGAGCAGCTAAGAGAACCTAAAATTTTTTATTATATATTTAGATTAATATGCCCATGATCGAATAAAATATTGTTTGACACTGAGGGACTCGGAACTTGGACCTGGCAGAATTTGCAGAGATGCTAAAAATTAACAAGAAAACTAGTGAATTTGATTGATTGCAATAAAAAGTTAAAGAAACGTGGCACGGCGCACTCCTATGAAAAACTAATATGGCGATTCTGCGCCCTTGCTTCACCCGAATGAACCCCTCTTTCATACATTGCATAGTCGAGATATACGCACTGCGCACACTTACCCACTGCGCTCACTTACCCCGAATGACTAATGGCTGGTTTATGCAGCGTTACTGAGAACTAAGACCAAAGAAAGGAACGGATCTCATTGGTAGATAGCGATCACGTGAACGCCGTCTACCAATCAAGTGGGTTTCTCTTTAGTTCTTAGCAACTCTGCATAATCCAACCATAATTTGCAGACGACGTTCACATGATCGCTTTCTGCGAATTAGGAGGGTTTCTTAGCAACGTTGCAAAAACCCAACCTTAGCTAGCGTTTGGCGCAGATTTTAATCCAATTCTTTGTCTTGAAGTTTTTTTGGTTGCTCAGAGGAGGGGCTTGTCTTTAACGCCAAAATGACCACTCTTGAAACGTCGACAGCATTTATCAGTTGGGGCACAAGCATTCGATGCACATTTCAGCTGCACTTGGCTTCCAAAATTCTGAAATTCAAATCGATAGAAAGTGAATATTATGGACTAATATGTTATCTCCCTGCAACCACGAGAATCAGCTGCCAATATGAGGTTTTTATGAAGGTCAAAGTCATTCATTAAAAACGGATCAAACTAATCTGTAACTCTACTTTGCTTTTTAGTAAATGAAAGTTGTAATATTTTCATGAAAATGTAAATTACGGATCCCTTTGTAAAATTGGCTCGAAATGTATGAGGATGTATTGATATCTAGTTAGCCTAGACCAGTTCCATCCATAAAAAAACATTGCGTTACCATAGCAACGAACAATAACTTATTAGAAGTGTCAGTGTGAAGTTTGAGGTCAAAGAAGTGAACCAGAGTTACGCAACAAATTAAAAGAAAGAAGATGTCCACCGAAATTGTGAAAATCGAAAAATTGTATCGAGCCATCATCAAGTACCTGTATTTAAAAGGGTTAAGAGGTGAGCAAATTTACGATGATATGCTTAATACCCTTGGTGATCAATGTCCTTCGTATGCGACCGTGAAAAATTGGACTGCAAGCTTCAAAAGAAGTAGATTTTCCATTGAAGTTGATGACCGATCGGGAAGGCCAGTTTCTGTGTTAGTCCCCGAAAATATCGATGCAGTTCATGATATGATTTTATCAGACCTTCGAATTAGGCTGAAACGGATATCTGAAGCACGGAATATTTCATGCGAACGAGTTCATCATATAGTTCACGTAAATTTGGACATGAGAAAAATTGCTGCAAAATGGATCCCCAAATGTTTGAATGTTGACCAAAAGCGTGCAAGGGTAGAAGCATCGCGTTCGATCTGTGCTCGATTTGAAAATGATGTAGACTTCTTAAATAGAATTTTAGCTATGGTGAGACTTGGGTACACTTCTACGGTCCAGAAACAAAGAAACAATCGATAGAATGGCGACACACTGGTTCTCCAAGACTTAAAATCCAAATCCAAAAATCTGCTGGAAAAATTCTTGCTTCAGTTTTTTGGGATGGCCATGGAGTAATCAATGATTGATTTTTTGGATAAGGGTAGAAAAACAACCGGAGATTACTATTCGACATTACGGACCACTATACGGGAAAAAATTAAAGAGAAAAGAGGCGGAAAGCTATCCAAAGGTGTTTTGTTTTTGCAGGATAACGCCCCTGTACACAAATCTCATGTTACGATGTAAAAAATTCGTGATTTAGGGTTTGAATTACTAGAACACCCCCCTTATTCACCAGAATTGGCTCCATCCGACTATCAACTCTTTTCTCAACTGAAAAAAAGTTCAAAAGGTCGTAAATTTTCTTCCAACGAGGAGGTAATAAAAACTGTGGGGATCTGGTTTGCAGAGCAAGAAGGAACATTTTTTTTGAAAGGTCTAGAGACGTTGCAGGTTCGCTGTAATAATTGTATCCAATTAAGAGGAGAATATGTTGAGTAATAAAATATTTTGACATTGAAATTTTGTTTGGTTCTATAGTAGGCTAAGAATTTTTCAATATATCGTCGTACTTTGAGAATTTTAGGGTTTGTTCAGAATCTCAAGAATTCTTCTCCCTTATTTTCGGAAATTTTCCGAATTCAATATCAAACTCCTCTGAGATCAAGAGTCATCATGAGCCCGCGAAAGCATAATTTCGAAATTACCTCTACATTTTCAGACGTCGCTAACCAATCTTTTCCCGTGGTATATTTCAGTTTGACTAATTCAGTTAACAAGGATCATAATTGTTACACAGCCAACATCTATGATAAATTGAACACAGTTCCGCCATCGCACCTATGCGCGTTGCATTCCGTCCTTTCTTTTTTTTTTCCCGCTACGAAATTCGCCCGGTCGCGGTCGGAAACACCCAAAATTCCCCTGGCGAGAAGCGGCAACGTCGCCCGGACGCTACCGACGACGCCTGGCACCTAGCTGAGCGTCGACCGGCTCAGTAAATGTACGTTCGACGCGCGTCGCGGTCCTACTTACCCGTACAGGCCCTACCCACGAATCTGGCTACCGCATTTGCCGCACGGAAATGTCAAAACGCGCCCGGGGTGAACCGGCCCTCGCAACCGGCACGCGACAGGACCAAGGCGACCATTGACTCGCCCATCATCAAGCTGGACAATGCCCGTGAGCACAGGGTTGATCGGGGAACCACGCGCCAAGCGCTGCAAGCTCTGCGACGGTAATTTACCATGTGTGTTTGACCATACTCGATGCTGAGGCCGTTTTTCCTCGGATTCGTGTGTTGTTGCTTGCGTTGCGGTGTATGGAGACCCTAACAACTAACAGAATTGCCAAATTTCAAGTTCGTAAGCTGGATCAGATGCCTCTGTAAGGCTCGGTTCAAACCCTGCACGTTAATGTAGGGGACAAACTAATCTTACTACTACGAATGTTGTTTGTCATGCTGATGACCCTTGGTAATCGGATTTCGATCCTGTTGGTGTGTGTATTACATCTTGTGTTTACTTCTGCTTATCTAATCATCTTTTCGGGGAAAAACAATGCAATGAAATCTTGTTTTGGTCATACAAACTGTTTCCTAACTTTTATTCCTTTTATTGATAGGCCAGACTCTTTTGCCACCCCGATATCAAACCATAGCAAAATGAAGTAATCTTACTATTACTTCGAATAGAAACACAGCATGTTTTGGTCATAAAGAGCATCTTCTATGACGTTTACTCATCTGCTTGTTCTTGGTATTCTTCTGTCACTATCGATTCAAAAAATGCTGGCAATCAGACTAATTTACTACTTCTGATGTGTATAACATGTTGTGTCCTCTTCTACTTCTCATGGAAAAGAATAATTCTATAATTAATCATTCAATGTTTTTCAGCCTGTTTGTTTCTGTTCAAAGTTGTTTTATTGGTGATGGGCCAGACTCTTCTGCCACCCTGAGATCAAAACCTTCAGGTTGTTGTGTTGTAGCAAAATAAAGTAATCTTATTATTTACTACGAATAGAACCACAGCTTGTTTTGGTCATAAAGAATACCTTCTATGACGTTTACCCGTATGCTTGTTCTTGTTATTCTTCTGTCGATTAAAACAATGCTGGCAAGCAGACTAATTTACTACTAACTTCTGATGTGTATAACATGTTGTGTCCTCTTCTACTTCTCATGGAAAAGAATAATTCTAAAATGAATCATTCAGTGTTTTGGTCATAAAAGATATCTACTCCGATAACTGTTTTTCAGTCTGCTGGTTATTGGTGATGGGCCAGACTCTTCTGCCACCCTGAGATCAAACCCTGCAGGTTGATGTGGCGAAATAAAGTAATCTTACTACTTACTACCTACGAATAGAACCACAGCATGTTTTGGTCATAAAGAACATCTTCTATGACGTTTACTCGTCTGCTTGTTCTTGTTATTCTTCTGTCGATTAAAACAATGCTGGCAAGCAGACTAATTTACTACTAACTTCTGATGTGTATAACATGTTGTGTCCTCTTCTACTTCTCACAGAAAAGAATGATCCTAAAATGAATCATTAAATGTTTTGGTCATAAAAGTTACCTATTACGACAACTGTTTTTCAGCCTGCTGGTTTCTGTTCCAAATTGTTTTATTGGTGATGGGCCAGACTCTTTTGCCACCCTGACATCAAACCCTGCAGGTTGTTAGCAAAATAAAGTAATCTTACTACTCACTAAGAATAGAATCACAGCATGTTTTGGTCATAAAGAACATCTTCTATGACGTTTACTCGTCTGCCTGTTCTTGTTATTCTTCTGTCACTCTATTCAAAAACTGCTGGCAAGAACACTAATATACTATTATACTTACTTCTGATGTGTATAACATGTTGTAACCTATTTTACTTCTCATGGAAAAGAATAATTTTAAAATGAATCATTCAATGTTGGTCATAAAAGATACCTACTACGACAACTGTTTTTCAGCCTGCTTGTTTCTGTTCCAAATTGTTTTATTGGTGATGGGCCAGACTCTTCTGCTACCCTGACATCAAACCCTGCAGGTTGTTGTAGCAAAATAAAGTAATCTTACTACTTACTACGAATCGAACCACAGCTTGTTTTGGTCATAAAGAACATCTTCTATGACGTTTACTCGTCTGCCTGTTCTTGTTATTCTTCGGTCACTCTATTCAAAAACTGCTGGCCAGCAGACTAATTTACTACTAACTTCTGATGTGTGTAACATGTTATGTCCTCTTCTACTTCTCACAGAAAAGAATGAAGATGAATCATTAAATGTTTTGGTTATGACCAAAACAGTTGTCGTAGTAGGTAACTTTTATGTACCTACTACGACAACTGTTTTTCAGCCTGCTTGTTTCTGTTCCAAATTGTTTTATTGGTGATGGGCCAGACTTCTGCCACCCTGACATCAAACCCTGCAGGTTGTTAGCAAAATAAAGTAATCTTACTACTTACTAAGAATAGAATCACAGCATGTTTTGGTCATAAAGAACATCTTCTATGACGTTTACTCGTCTGCCTGTTCTTGTTATTCTTCTGTCACTCTATTCAAAAACTGCTGGCAAGCAGACTAATTTACTACTTACTTCTGATGTGTGTAACATGTTATGTCCTCTTCTACTTCTCACAGAAAAGAATAATCCTAAAATGAATCATTAAATGTTTTGGTCATAAAAGTTACCTACTACGACAACTGTTTTTCAGCCTGCTTGTTTCTGTTCCAAATTGTTTTATTGGTGATGGGCCAGACTCTTTTGCCACCCTGACATCAAACCCTGCAGGTTGTTAGCAAAATAAAGTAATCTTACTACTCACTAAGAATAGAATCACAGCATGTTTTGGTCATAAAGAACATCTTCTATGACGTTTACTCGTCTGCCTGTTCTTGTTATTCTTCTGTCACTCTATTCAAAAACTGCTGGCAAGAACACTAATATACTATTATACTTACTTCTGATGTGTATAACATGTTGTAACCTATTTTACTTCTCATGGAAAAGAATAATTTTAAAATGAATCATTCAATGTTGGTCATAAAAGATACCTACTACGACAACTGTTTTTAGTCTGCTTGTTTCTGTTCAAAGTTGTTTTATTGGTGATGGATCAGATTCTTCCGCCACCCTGAGATCAAACCTTATAGGTTGATGTGCAAAATAAAGTAATCTTACTATTACCTACGAATATAACCACAGCATGTTTTGGTCATAGAGAATATCTTCTATGACGCTTACTCCTCTGCTTGTTTTTGTGTTGAATCAGATTTTTCTCTCACTATCGGTTCAAAAAATGCTGGGAAGCAGACTAATTTACTACTACTTCCTGATGTGTATGACATTTTGTGTCCTCTGCTTTTAGTTTGCTTGTTTTCAGGTCAAATTTTAGTTGTATATTGAGGCAGATTCTTCTGTCAAACTTAGCTCATACCCTCTAATTATGGGGAAAAACTAAACCAACTACTTCGAGATGTTAATGACTGGGATTTCTTGTTGTCACTGAATCAACCATGCCGTGTTTTCGTCATCAGAAATCAACAATGACGATAATCACATTCGTCAGCTTTTTTATGTCGGATTTTGTGTTCTAAGACCAGGGCTCAAACCCTGCAGGTTGATGTAGTTATTTTACTGATACCTACAAATACAACCACAGCATGTTTTGGTCCTGCAAAATATCTTCTATGACGCCCAATCGTCTGCTCGTTCTTGTGTCGAATCAGATTCTTCTGTCACGTTGAGTTAAAAAAGATGCAGGTCTTATACTGAAGCGTCCAAATTTTATATTTGTCGAAAGTCAACATAGCCAATAAGTATTAATACTCAATGACATAGCGAGAAAAGTTTCCAAGGTCATGCCCCCCAGAAAAATTTCTCACATGAGCTTTTTTTTTTTGTAAAGTACTCTAGTTATCTAAAGAATTGAAGAAACTAAGGGCAACCTCAAAATGTTCGATTTATTCATTTGTTGTTGAGTATACCAAAATTGTTTTGGAATTCAGGACTCTCGATTGGTGCATATGTTGATGCCAATTTGTGTGACGTGTTAAGGAAGAATGCTGATCGAGTCACTATCTTTTTTTTTAACAATTAAAAATTCGTCATGATTGATCAATCTTTATCCACCAGTATACCTTATTGTAAAACCTTCTGAATTTGTGTGGAATCCTTTCATTTGAATTGCAGACTATGGGTATGTTGAACCAGCATTATGTTTCGCAATCCGCGTAATGTTCAAGTGAACCACCATTATGTCATGGTATGTGGATGAGAGTTCCAACCGGCATCGGTCCGCTCGACGAAGATTTACGCCATTTCAGAATTTTCAGAGTTTATTTGGAAGCAGGCCAGAAAACTTCATAAGCACTTAAAGCTTGTTTAATCTGTCAGTTCCGTAATACCACGCTTTTCGATAAGTGTTACATATTAGATATTCGCCTTTTTATTGTTTTCACAGCCGAATATTTCACGAAAATTCGAATTTCTCACTTTCATTGACCACGTGGGTTTGTTCGGAAAATCGGCTAGTTGAACGAATTCTTCGCCGTTTAGATCACGGTGATCAACTCTGGAGAATAAATACATTGTTGCTCTATTTCAATTATGGAAAAGTTGTTCTTCGTTTCGAAAATTGTTACTTTTCACTGACGGTTGTGAATAATGGGACACCATTTCCATTTCGAGTTCTTCGTTTGAAAGTTTAATGAGCCTTTGAATGTATGTATAGCTGTTTTTCATCCGTGAGCGATAGTTATGTTGGTGATGAACTATTTATTACGTTGGAAATCTAGAAAACACATGTGAAATACGAAAACAATTGCGAAAATAGACGATGACCTTGGTAGCAGTGAAAACAACTCGCGAATTTATACAATTGAAGAATATAGCACTGTTGAACTCAAACAGGTGTTTAATACTGGGTGTACAATAAAAGTTTCATTTACCTAATTTTTTTCGAAAGCCCCTGCTTAAAATAGAGCTTCCAAAAGATGGCAATTTTTTATTTTTTTTAAGAAAACAGAAAATTCACATTAAGGATATTCTATGGGAGTTAGAAGGCAACCAAGAAAAATTTTGGTGGTGTTCCCCAATAATTTTGAGGGGTAGATAAAGCCACCCCTGAAATTTGTTTCGCGAAATACTTTTTTCCTTATACCACTGAAAAACGCGAGGAAAATGGTTCTTTCAGAGCTTGATTAATTTGGAACAAATCTGGTCTTTAGTAATTTCTTGTTGGATTTTTTTTAAATTGAATTTACCTAGTGGGCGGATATGCTCCTGACATTGTGGGGAAATATACCGGGTGAGTCTTTGACTCATACAAATATTTTAACAGTTGATTCTTGTGGTCAAAGAAAAAATTTTTTTCCTTTACCATTTTTTCCGAAACGGCTCGATTTGAAAGATACAGGCTGTTGAAAAACCACAAAAGTGTTATTTTTAGTTATATCTCACAAACGGTTCCATCGAATGAGATGAATTTCGTTATATATTTTTTCATTTATTTGATGAATATTTTCCGACTACAAGATATCACCTACGTCTTTCAGTTTTCTCACTATGACCATTACGTACCATAAAAATACCAAAAATTCAAACAACCCAACTCTTGAAACTAAGTTTGACTCTATCTAATGAATATTTGAACGTTTTGTGAAATAAAAGTATACTTTTTTATTTTCTCGTGTAATTTTTTATAAATTTCATGTTCAGAAATTCAAAAATAGCTGTGAAATTGGAAAAATTGGGTACTTTGGCTGTGTAGTGTCACACAATGAGGTAGTTATTCTGGAGGTAATTTTGTTTCTCCAGGAGTGGCACAGCTCATTATGAAAACTTGAAATGGCTATATCTTTTTATCAGGGCCAAATCGGAAAAAATGGTATAGGAAAAAAGTGTTTCTTTTGACCTCAAGAATCTACTGTTAAATATTTGTAAGAGTCGAAGACTCACTCTACACGGCAGACCCACACAATGTTTTGATAAGGATTATACCTTAAGTTTTTTCTCACATATTCATTTACACCCTCATTTAGATATGACAAGAAAATGTGGAGCTGTAAAGTGAAATATTTCTCGACGAACAATTTGAAGATAGAGAATCATTCATACAGTGTGGCCAATTTTCCTCATATTGTTGTCCATTTTCAAGATTAAATACGTAAAGTAATTGGCAAATTGAGAAAAAATGTGGGAAATCACTATTTTGCTTTAGTTCTAAGCTGAAGTACATAGTCTAGTAAAAGTATTATTCCTAAATTCAATGTAGAATGTCGCAGATGTGTGGATCTAGCTCAGGAAGTAATATCCAGGGTTGGTGTAAATTATAGCTACTTGGAAAACCAACGAGTGCTTTGAATTTTTGATTTTTGAGCCTTGTGAATTTATCGGTTCACTATTGTACTATTGAATTGCTGTTGTGTAGTAATCAGAAGGAATTGTATTTTATCTCAGACAGACACGAGGTGAAATCAAAAGGCGATGCAGTCTAGCATGTGCCAGATTGTGTCATGAAGTGCACCGCAATGCTCTAGACATGGATTCCGTCAATTGGTAGGTAGTTGAGACATAGTCTAACGCTATCTTAGGAAGTCTATTTTTACCGCGCGGCACACATTCTCGTCCGTCTAAATTGGGCTTAAGTCCAAAACTTCCTTCATATTACCAACGAATCGTGGAGAATTATGAATTCGTTACTTTATGTTTACTTCGTGCCCGTTTCGCTCATTTCAGAGTTTACGAATTATTATCTTCATTGGCTTGAGTTCTTGTCCATTCGACCAGTAAAAATTCAAATTCTCATCGATGGAAATGAGGGCTTATTTTTTCCTCGAAGGAATTTCGAAGAGTGTCATGAATACAACTAGGAATCTATACTCCATTCACTTTTATTTTAGCAGTCGGTTGGCCATGGAAATTTGAAACATTTCACTCTGTATAGAACGAAAATGTGGGGTTATGACGCTTGTCAAAACATTTTTGGGTTTTAAATCAACGCTATGTTGCCCGTTCTACGTAAAAGTTTCTGTTATTACCTATTTTATCACAATGTCGAATCTCTTCGGAAAATATGTGACGAACATGATTGAAGTTTATACAAACTGATTGAAGGCATACCAAATCCAGTTATTTGCATGGAAAATACGAGAGATCTGTATAATATCATAATATGCACTAGCTTGAGCAGAGTTATTATTCGTTATCTTCGTTGGCTAAAGTTTGAATACGTAACATCAGTTGTAGATTTCAAAAATATTAACCTGAAGATGGAATGCATATGTTGCAGTTGTTGGGAATGGAATTCCCGAAGGAATTAACAGATAATTACAAGAATGTTAAATTCTTCAACAAAAATCATCTTGCATCAATATAAGCAAAAGGAATTAAAGGAAATTTCAATCAAGATGAACTTCACCTTCGAACAAAAATTTCACATGAATAAACAATTAACAGGACAACTAGTGCGTATTTGTGGCTGTTCATCTTGAAACATTGATATAATAATAATAATAATTAGGTATTTATTGGTACCTTGAAACATTTACAATGTATAAGACAAGTCAAATAATGAAAAATAGAAAAATCAATTTTCGGGAACTTATTCTACGATGACATTAATCTAAAATCCTGTAGTAAACTTTTCGTATGAATTCACTCAAACATAAAATTCTCAAATGCCACCACTTTTTGGATCTCCCAATAGAAGGAAATTCTTTGTCATCCTCTTCATTCACAATCTTTCTGATTGTGGAAATATTCAGCTGAAATATAAGTCGTTTAGATTCAGATGAAACATTATATAAATTCTGTTACATTGAATATGTTCGCTACCGTCTGACGTATTGTGGATTTTGGAATATCAGGGTATAACTATTTGAATGAGCGTACCTGAATTCTAAATAGCACTTCCTGAAACCCTGTCTCTTTTTTCAATCACTTTCGGCATTTTCGTAATGAAAATTGATATTAGTTGTGGCAACGGCGTTATGACATTACAGACATTTCATGAGTGCCAACCTTACTCCGTTCTAGTTACAAAAACTTGAGAAAATTATTTCATGGCCAACCGACTGCTAAAATAAATATGAATGGAGTATAGAAATTCGAATGATTATTTAGCCAATGATACATACATTGTCGCATCCGTTAAAATCCGAATATAATCCGATATAATCGAGTCTCCTCGTCTGTATTTTTGCCAAGAAACATCAATGGACCCAACCTTGAATTTTTCGCTTTTTTATGCGGAATCCACGTTTCATTTTTGTATAAATGACAACGAATATATCATTCTATATTCGTACCATTACCTGCTATGTGGTAATTCCAAATCGCAAACATATTGGCCGAACCAGATCGTAAATTCTTTCTATTTTCGCTCGTTTGAATTATCTACGTTTCGCCCCTGAACATTCTGAAGTTTTTATTGAGTCCGTCGAGCAGCTGGTCGGTTTTTATGCGGGCGAGAAGTTTACTTTCTAAAATTTTCCTTTCCTCCATCATCCGACGTCATCCTGAGATGTTTATGGTTTTTTTTTTCGGCAACGATTTCAGATTGACAGATCAGAGCAGATCGTCGGATCGGTTTGAAGGGTTATAATGACTAGGGAAATAGATGAATGGTTTTTCTAGATGTCCAAAGCTCGACTGTAAACCAGAGAGCCACTGGATCTGCCTCAAAGAACATTGCCCATGAAAGTATCCGAAAAACATTGAAAAATTGGCTAGAGGGTGCTTGTGAGACAGAGGAAGCCAAAGCCGAGCAATGTTGAGGTCACCTTACAGGGTGAGTCTTTGACTCGAACAAATACACTGCGCACATTCTGAAAATCTCAATTTTAATGGAAGTTAACTCTACATTGACTTTATAACTTATTTTTTATGTTCTCTCGGGAAGGTTTTGAACGAAACAAGACACTTTAAATCGAAGAAAAATTCAGGATTTCACCGAATCTTATGTGAAAAAAGAGAAATGAACAATTTTCAAAATAGTGAAATGCTGATAAGTGATTTAATACTTGGTATTTCCACCCCTTGCGTTAATTACAGCTCGGCAACGACGGTTCATACTCAAAATGAGTGATCTTAAAATGTTCTGATCTAATCCTTCCCAGATTTCTCCGAGTTGGATTCCTAAGTAATTAAGAGTAGCTGGATGATTTTCTGAACTTATCAGCCTTCTATTGAGGTTGTCCCAAACCTGCTCAATCGGTTTGAGATCTGGACTTCTTGCTGGCCATTCCATTCGAGAGACTTCAACCTCTTCAAGGTACTCCTGAACGATGCGCGCACGATGGGGTCTGGCATTATCGCCCATAAAAATGAAATTTTCACCAATCTATGGGGCAAATGGCACTACATGCTCTTCAAGAATGTTCCTTATATACTTATCAGCATTCATAGCTCCATTATCAACGACCACTAGGTCTGTGCGAGCAGTCAAAGATATTCCACTCCATACCATAATCGATCCTCCCCCGAAACCAGTAGTATTGCACTGAGCATATCTTTCATGTGGACGTCTGTATACAAGGGAACGTCGATCACAATGGTAGAGACAGAATCTAGACTCATCTGTGAAAAGAACTCTTTCCCAATCGGCCTCTTCCCAATGGATCTCGCAAAATCCAAACGCGCCCTTCGATGGACTGGGGTAAGAGCTGGGCCTCTTGCCGCGACACGAGGCCTTAAATCATATTTTCTGAGGCGATTTCTCAGTTTGCTCAAGCTGAATTTGAAGGAGGCGAGCGGTTGCAAACCGTTGTCTCAACGAAGAAACTCTCAAGTAACGTTATTGAATGGCAGTTGTTACCCTGTCCTGGTCTTCGGACATTCATACCTGTCTCCCTGAATCGCTGCAACATTCTGGACACACTTGTATGGGAAACTCCAAACCTTTCTGCAATTCTTGTGTATGTCCACCCTTCTTCTCGCAAAACTACCGCTTAGGCACATTCCTCTTGGGTCAAATTGCGTGTTTCGCGTTGCATAGCGATCGAGTGTAGAAAAACGAAAAAAAAACTATTGATCACTAGAATTGATCGAGAACAACTGATTTTAGAATGGAGCCAATACATTCAAAATCTGATAATATCATCCTTTTTTATTCCTGCTGGGAAAAAACATCTGTATTGAAGAAAACCGTTGAAAGTGGATAACATATGCATGCATAATTCTGATAAAAATAATTTTATCATTGAGAACACCTTCAGTTGTAGAATGAATTTGAGATTTCCATAATGTGCGTTAATTTTTTTGCGCAGTGTATTTGTACGAGTCAAAGACTCACTCTGTATATCCTTTTGAATGAAAGGAGTTCTTGACTGAGTTGAATTTTTGGTTTTCAGTTGAAGAATTTAGATACTGTGAAATCTCAATTTCCTCTATCGTCTGTGTTGTATAAAATACTCTTCCATTGAGTTTAAGTACAATATTCCTGGTTTGCTTCTATTGACTATATTTATTTTGGATTTTTTTTGCAGGTGAGTTCTCATTCGACTGAGGTTTCTTCCGATTGGTCCAACAAGGAGGGTGAGATTTTTAAAACTTTAAATTTTTTCCCCGTTTCTATTATCGGTGACATAAATTGTATATTGTGATAAACACTGGCCAATGGACCAAATGACTGTTCCGTTTTAAGTGACATAAATAATCTCGAAGTCGTAATTTCATTTCGAATTTTTAGTATCCCATTAAATATAAATAGAAATATTCGCATGTTGGATATTGCTGACAAATGCGATTCGCGAACTTGGAAAAAATTTTCAGGATTTACTTTCTTGATCAGAAATGTGTGTTCTTATAGAATTTCCTCCATGTTGGAATGGATTAAGAGAAACAACCAGCGCCATATCATTTTATTATAACATCTTCCAAAATTAGCACACAAGTAATATTCATCTACACTGCTCAAAAAATGAAGTGGATATTCGAGAGGCGTATGTTTGCGTATAACACAAATAACGTCCTCAAATAAGAAGTAGGGATCCCATTTGAAAAAATTAAGTTTTTGCTGTTTTCGTGTCGAGTGAAAAGACGAAGAATTTTGGAACACCCTTGTTATCAGAAACGCATCCTCAGGATCTTAGTGACTTTCTCCAAAATTTCAGCATCCTAAAATGTGAAAAGTCTTTTCTGTGCCGATTTCATTGGATGAATTTCATCCATCTCGGCACAACCGTTCGGTCTTGACGAATTTTTAACTGAGCCCATCTTTTTGGGAATTTTTCGGAGGTTAACTTCCGAGTCGCGTATGTTCTAAGAAAATCATCGTAGATCTGAATGTTATACATATTCGGAAAGGGCAAGTCTCCTGGTAATAAATCTGAGAACTTCATCCATCTCGGCACAACCGTTCGGTCTTGAGGAAGTTTCAACCGACCCCATCTTTTTGGGAATTTTTCGAAGGTTAACTTTCAAGTCGCGTATGTTCTAAGAAAATCATCGTAGATCTGAATGTTATACATATTCTGAAAGAGCAACTCTTCTTGTAATAAATCTTCCTCACTTCATTCATTTCCGAAAGTATCAGGAATAGGTATAGGGAAGTACTAGGCAAAAATACTCAGATGGGGTCATAGAACCGAAAAATTTACAATAAATAGTGGGTCCCATTTGAAATTACGGAGTTTGTAGTATTTTTTCGTGAGAGGCAACGTTGCAACATTGAAAATATGTTAGTCAGATAGATCACAAGCTTAATCAATCATATGATCCGTTCTCTGTAAATGTCCCCATCGTGGGACACCCTGTATGTCAAATTATCCGCTCCAATTTTTGAGCAGTGTATATCTCTGCAACGTCCCTACAAGAAGGAACGATGTAACAGCCTTATCAAGACCAACTCTCGATCGTTGTTATGGTTTTGTTCAAGCATTGATAGCATTTACCTATAGGCTCCTTTGTTCGAATGTTCGAATTGTTCCAATTATTGCGGAATACCATCTCCCCGTTTCTCGGGGGTTTATTTATGAATCCATTCGCACTCATCGACAGCATTATCAACAGAAACAACGGTGATCGTTGACGTTTCCCAATCCAGATATTCCTCGAGATATTCAATATGTTTATATTGGAATGATTGGAACAATGCGGTTCGGTGCCTTCGGTAGGATGTGACGAATGACATATAATGGCTTTCGATCACGAGCCTATGCTAGATAGGCTGGAATTTCTGATTTCCACCGATGCGAAAAAAATCAGTATCATCCCTAAGAGGGGTCTAGACCGTTTTAGGGGTCAGTTCAAAAAGCGCCAGAAACCATGAATTTATATGGGATTTTCATTATTATTCAATTCAATCAGTTCGACCTCTAGGAAAGCCAGGAATATTTTATCCGCAAATCGCTATCGAATATTTTACCAACTTATGAATATTTCAGGGATACGCGAGGATATATTCTTAGCCTGTTAGAGAACCAAACAAAATTTCAATCTCAAAATATTTTATTACTCAAAATATTCTCCTCTTGATTGGATACATTCATTACAGGGAACCTGCAACGTGTCTAGACCTTTAAAAAAATTTTTTTCTTCTTGTTCTGCAAACCAGACCTCCACAGCTTCCATTACTTCCTCGTTGGAGGAAAATTTACGACCTTTCAAAATTATTTTTAGTTGAGGAAAGAGATGAAAGTCGGATGGAGCCAAATCTGGTGAATAAGGGGGGTGTTCTAGTAATTCAAACCGTAAATCACGAATTTTTTGCAAGGCAACATGAGATTTGTGTGCAGGGGCGTTGTCCTGCAAAAACAAAACACCTTTGGATAGCTTTCCGCGTATTTTCTCTTTAATTTTTTCCCGTAGAGTGATCAGTAATGTCGAATAGTAATCTCCTGTTATTGTTCTACCCTAATCCAAAAAATCAATCATGATTACTCCATGGCAATCCTAAAAAACTGAAGCAAGAACTTTTCCAGCAAATTTTTGGACACGAAACTTCTTAGGTCTTGGAGAACCAGAGCCATTCCATCGATTGTTGCTTTGTTTCTGGATCGTAGAAATGTACCCAAGTCTCATTTCATAGCAACAATTCGGTTTAAGAAGTCTACATCGTTTCCAAATCGAGCACAGATCGAACGCGATGCTTCTACCCTTGCACGTATTTGATCAACATTCAAACATTTGGGGAACCATTTTGCAGCAATTTTTCTCATGCCCAAATTGACGTGAACTATAATATGATGAACGCGTTCGTATGAAATATTCAGTGCTTCAGATATCCGTTTTAGCCCATTTCGACGGTAGTATATTTTTTTCAGGGCCGAAGCGGAAAACATGGTATAGGAAAAAGTGTTACTTATGACCTCAAGGATCTACTGTTAAAATATTCGTGCGATCCAAATACTCACCCTGTATTCAACGAAACTCGACTAATGCGAAAACGAAAGGAAGTTGATGCAACTCGATCAACATCGGTCCAAATCATGCTGGAAAAGCCTATTATTTCCCGATATCGGACGCTGGATTCAACATCGGCGAGCATAACGAGTTCTTTCTGCTTGGCACCGGTCCAGAGGTTCCGTTCGAACATCAACAATGAAACATGAACGACGTGCATCGGTTTTGTTCTTTGCTCCTCTCGCACAACACACAAGGCCGTTGGTGGTTGTCCAAATAAACGATGACGAAATCCGAGATAGTTTCCAGTCGGAATGGTATAATGTAAAAGCGAAGTTTTATTTCGGTCAAGCTGTCGATAATCAGGATTGCGCGTACGGCCGTGTAGCGCGATTTCGATTTCACACGTTGGCATTGCTGGGATTCTTTGCGATTGTTTCAATTATCTCGAACGACGTTCGCAAACAACGCTGTTATTGAGGAAAAAGATCGACATGCTTTGATACGGAATTGAATTCGGGGTTATGAGGAAACTAGGAGATACTAAAAATATGCCTTGGAGGATCAGACAGGTTTTGTCGACTTCGGGTATGGAAGAAAAAAATATTCATAGGAGGATGTATTGGTATCTAGTTAGCCTAGAACAGTTCCATGCATGAAAAAAATATTGCGTTAACATACCAACGAACGATAACTCATTAGAAGTGTCAGTGTGAAGTTTGAGGTCAAAAAAGTTAACCAGAGTTACGCAATAAATTAAAAGAAAGAAGATGTCCACCGAAATTGTGAAAATCGAAAAATTGGAGTATCGAGCCATCATCAAGTACCTGTATTTAAAAGGGTTAAGAGGTAAGCAGATTTACGAAGATATGCTTAATACCCTTGGTGATCGATGTCCTTCGTATGCGACCGTTAAAAATTGGACTGCAAGCCTCAAAAGAGGTAAATTTTCCATTGAAGATGATGACCGATCGAGAAGGCCAGTTTCTGTGTCAGTCCCCGAAAATATCGATGCAGTTCATAACATGATTTTATCAGACCGTCGAATTGAGCTAAAACGGCTATCTGAAGCACTGAATATTTCATACGAACGCGTTCATCATATAGTTCACGTCAATATGGATATGAGATAAAATGTTGCAAAATGGATCCCCAAATATTTGAATGTTGATCAGATACGTGCAAGGGTAGAAGCATAGCGTTCGATCTGTGCTCGATTTGAAAACGATGTAGTCTTCTTAAGCCGAATTGTTAATATGGATGAGACCTGGGTACATTTCTACGATCCAGAAACGACGCAACAATCGATGGAATGGCGATACTCTGATTCTCCAACACCTAAGAAGTTTCGGATAAGGGTAGAACAATAACCGGAGATTACTATTCAACATTACTGGTCACTCTACTGGAAAAAATTAAAGAGAAAAGACGCGGAAAGCTATCCAAAGGTGTTTTGTTTTTGCAGGACAACTGCCCTGCACACAAATCTCATGTTGCCATGCAGAAAATTCGTGATTTAGGGTTTGAATTACTAGAACACCCCTCTAATTCACCAGATTAGACTCCATCCGACTATCATCTCTTTCTCCAACTGAAAAAAAGTAGAAGGTCGTAAATTTTCTTCCAACGAGGAGATAATATCTAATGGTCTCTGGGTACAAAAGAAGCAAGTTTTCTGAAAGGCCTAAGATGACGCTCATTCACCATTTCGCAATGGCAAACAACTCATGAAACGCCGTGTATGTAGAAGGAAACTCAACGAATTAGGCAAAACTAACAATCAAGAAGTGAAGAGGCTAATTTACTGGCAAGTAAAGGAGCATACTGCATACTCCTTTCAGGGAGTACAAATTGGCGAATGCGCACGTAACCAATATTTCATATCAAACCATTTTCTATAAATTCGAATCATAAACGGTCTCGCATTTTGTCGAAAAATTTTCCGCTTTTTTTCGCTCGACATTCCTTTCGTTAGGTTCACTCCGATACCAGTTTCCCAAAGAAAGCATTTGACAGGTTGAAATATGTCGGATTGCAGTTGCGACAACTCGTGATTTAACCCAGTAAATATTTTGATTTCGAAAGATCGATTCCTTATGGGAAACGGACAACAATGTTATTTATGATTTTCATAATAGAAGCGTCCTAATAAATCAGCTTTAATCTCCATACTCTCTTCGAATTGGCCGGTTCTATGTGAGAATTATAATGATGAGTTGCCCATATTTATAGTTCATTCTTTGTTGAAGGGGATTATCCAGAACTTTTTTTAATATTTTCATATTCGTGCAACTATAACACTTAATTGTTTATGTTGGATCGTAAACTAACAACGGAGTCCAAAAAAGATAGACAGTTGCGGTTTTTTAGTGTCATACGCGATGACAGAATAGCCGCTGTGTTTCGTTTATTCACAGTAATTTGGGCAATATTCCTGAACATATATCCACACTCCTGATTTAACGACTTTCATTCCGTACAAATATATCGAATTTTATGGACACTGGAAAATAACTCCGTGATTGTTTTGGTGCCCCGTTTTACGAGCTACAACAAATCATATGCATAATATCAACGGCTTCGTGCATTTCGACTCGTACGCATCCTCCGAATTGAATTTCGTGGTTATGGAGGGATTTTAAAAAGTAAAAAAGAAATTGTGTTGTTGCCGTTTATCACTTAGAATTTTAACGAACATGTATACTCCATTTACATTTATTTTAGCAGTCGGTTGGCCATGAATTAATTTTCTCAAGTTTTTGTAACTAGAACGGAGTAAGGTTGGCACTCATGAAATGTCGTTAATGTAATAACGCCGTCGCCACAACTAATATCAATTTTTATTACGAAAATGCCGAAAGTGATTGAAAAAAGAGACAGGGTTTCAGGAAGTTCTATTTAGAATTCAGGTCCGCTCATTCAAATAGTTATACCCTGATATTCTAAAATCCACAATACGTCAGACGGTAGCGAACATATTCAATGTAAGAGAATTTATATAATGTTCCATCTGAATCTAAACGACTTATATTTCAGCTGAATATTTCCACAATCAGAAAGATTGTGAATGAAGAGGATGACAAAGAATTTCCTTCTATTGGTAGACCCAAAAAAGTGGTGGCATTTGAGAATTTTATGTTTGAGTGAATTAATGCGAAAAGTTTACTATAGGATTTTCGATGAATGTCATCGTAGATTAAGTCCAGAAAATTGAATTTTCTATTTTTCATTTGACTTGTCCTTTACATTGTAAATGTCTTAAGGTAATAATAAATACCTAATTATTATTATTATACCAATGTATACAGATGAACAGCCACAAATAGGCGCCAGTTGTCCTGTTAATTGTTTATTCATGTGAAATTTTAGTTTAAAGGTGAAGTTCATCTTGATTGAAACTTTCTTTAATTCCTTTTACTTATATTGATGCAAGATGATTTTGGTTGAAGAATTTAACATTCTTGTAATTATCTGTTAATTCCTTCGGGAGATACCCATTCCCAACCACTGCATCATATGCATTTCATCTTCGGGTTAATATTTTTGAAATCTACAACTGATGTAACGTATTCAAACTTTAGCCAAAGAAGGTAACGAACATTAACTCTCCTCAAGCTAGTGCATATTATGATATTATACTGATATCTTGTATTTTCCATGCAAATAACTGGATTTGGTATGCCTTCAATCAGTTTGTATAAACTTCAATTATGTTCGTCACATATTTTCCGAAGAGATTCGACATTGTGATAAAACACGTAATAACAGAAATTTTTACGTAGAACGGGCAACATAGCGTTGATTTAAAACCCAAAAATGTTTTAACAAGCGTCATAACCCCACATTTTCGTACTATACAGAGTGAAATGTGTCAAATTCCCATGGCCAACCGAGTGCTAAAATAAAAGTGAATGGAGTATAACTACCAATGAGTTATGTTCCAGTGAATTAAACTTCGCTGGAAAATTATCCTGAAATCACGAAATATCCAAGTTCTACGAAGAAATTTACTGGGAATCACCCTGTATATTGAACCCCGTAACGTCACGTTTGACCCTGCGTTTCCAATAATTAATTTCTGCATGGAACCGAGATCGACTCTGATTCGAAACGTTTTCTGGCGTTGAGCTGCTGCGCGTTTCGGAAAATTTGGCAGGGCTTTCGCTAACGTTTTCATACAATGTAGGCGACAGCGACTCGCTGGGCCAATTGTATCTCGACTGGAAAACTTTGTTTACGCTTCCCAGGTAATTAACGGTCGAATCCGGGTCCATTAACTAACTGCCTGCGAGCCTACGACCGAACCGTCAACTTTCGGAGATATTTCGCTAACTATTTTCATAGATTTCCTATTTGGTTGGTGTTGAAATTTGTTCTTGACGGGAAATTCGCTTTGATTCGTTTCTGAAATGAACGGGGTTCGAGAAATTGGTTCACCCACGTGTTCGGTTATCAAACTCGTCTCCAATTGGGAAGAGAACATTTTTTGGATATTTAAATTTAGTTCTCGTGGTCATGAATACCTTCCTGAATATTTCTTACAGTTTGTTTGAATCCTCAATTGTTTCCTCATGCTTGGGAAATGTTCTCTTCGAAATGGAGTCAGGTTGAAGTGATTTGGGTAATTATTCATTGTCAAGTTGGCCTTTGAAAAGTTCCCTGAAAGATGGGGTCAGTTAAAAATTTGTCAAGACCAAGCGGTTGCATAGAGGTCAATGAAATTCTGGAATCTATTGTTAGAAGAGTTGCTCTTTCAGGATATGTAGCACTTTTTGCTCTGCGATGATTTTTCTGGAAGATACGTGTGTAGAAAGTTGACTGTCGAAAAAGCAGATTTACGAAGATATGCTTAATACCCTTGGTGATCAATGTCCTTCGTATGCGACCGTGACAAATTGGACTGCAAGATTCAAAAGAGGTAAATTTTTCCATTGAAGATGAGCCAGTTTCTGTGACAGTCCACGAAAATATCGATGCAGTTCATGACATGATTTTATCAGAAGTCGAATTGGCCTAAAACGGGTATCTGAAGCACTGAATATTTCATACGACCTCGTTCATCATGTAGTTCTCGTCAATTTGGACATGAGAAAAATTGCTGCAGAATAAATCCCCAAATGTTTGAATGTTGACCAAAAGGGTGCAAGGGTAGAAGTATCGCGTTCGATCTGTGCTCGATTTCAAAACGATGTAGACTTCTTGAACCGAATTGTTACTATGGATAAGATTTGGGTACATTTTTACGATCTAGAAATAAAGCAACATTCGATGGAATGGCGACACTCTGGTTCTCCAAGACCTAAGAAGTTTGGTGTCCAAAAATCTGCTGGAAAAGTTCTTGCTTCAGTTTTTTGGGATTTCCATGGAGTAATCATGACTTATTTTTTTGGATAAGGGTAGTTTTTGTAGGACAACGCCTCTGCACACAAATCTCATGTTGCCCTACAAAATATTCGTGATTTAGGGTTTGAATTCTTAGAACGCTCCCCTTATTCACCAGATTTGGCTCCATCTATCAACTATATCTTTACTCAACTGAAAACAAGTTTGAAAGGTCATAAATTTTCTTCCCACGAGGAGGTAATAAAAGCTTGGAGGTCTGGTTTGCAGAGCAAGAAGAATCTTTTTTTTTTAAAGGTCTAGAGACGTTTCAGGTTCGCTGTAATAAATGTATCCAATTAAGAGGAGAATTTGTTGAGTAATAAAATATTTTGACATTTAAATTTTGTTCGGTTCTATAGTAGGCTGAGAAATTTTCAATATATCCTCGTATATGTGGTGTATGATCTCTGAAGTATTATTGGAGGAAAATCTTCTCTGTTCATATACATCATATTCGTTGTTGGTGAACATTTGGGAATGGCCTTGCTGAAGCAACCTTAGATACCTAGTCCAAAGAATATGTCATAGGGTCTACCTGACCATTGTTCAACATTGATACCCACCAAAACTGCTATTCATAGAATAACTTATGTTGTGTGTTTGGTGTAGTGTATTTACTAGTGCTCTCTCCTGAACAGAACTCCATGAATAACAAGCCCATCATTGCTAACTATCCTACTATATATGTACAACTTTATTGTCTCTACCAACAAGGCATCCAAAGACTGAGAATTCGTGGAACATCTTACAACATATTGAAACAGGGGCATTGAAACAGTGTAAAGTTCTAGATGTCACTTAGTCTATATCAGCGACAAAATGAGACATAACCTAATTTCGAAACTCTGTTCTTCCTTGCTGGCGAAATGTAGGAAAGCCTTTGGTGCTTGTACCTCCATCCCGACAGCGAGAATTACATGACCTCGATGCGTTAAAAAAAGAATTGTCGGGCATTAATTATCCGAAGCGTCAGTTAGACTAAACTTAGATTTGGACATAGGCGGATCTGTCGTGGTTTTGAGATGCTCTTTCCTAGAACCGAACGCTGGCTGTCGCATACACCTTCGCTCTCATGGACGAATCTCGGTAATTGGGACGCAAGAAAAGTGGGTCAGTACGTGTAAGCTCATTATCTTCGGGCGTAATGATAGAAACGGGCACGGACACGAATTTTGCAAGCTAAATCAGCTCGGTTCTTTTTAACATCGGTCATGTGGTTCGACGAATGAAATAGAACCTTGGAAGTAACTTACTTCCTTACGATCCTGATCCATAATTACCTTGTGGAAGAGACATGTTGTAATATGTTTAAAGCATGTGTGCACCCATGCACCATGAAAACTATAAATTCGAATGTCTCCTGAAGCGATTTTAGTCATGGTCGGTGTGGGAACCTCCAGAGGAATGGATTTTCGCTTGAAGAGATAGGTTTTGCTATGCAGGGGAATATCTCCAACTATTCAGATGTTCCCTAACTCATAGTAAATTCATCTCCAAGCTGCTTCGCTGCACTGATGATCATGCGTTTAGGGTTAATGACTGACTTTTCTTGCTTGACCTAGGTTGAGTTATGATCACCTTGCTGCACTGTACTTATTATGAGGATGGAGTCAACTTTGAGTGGGAAATGGTTAGAAATGTCTAATCCAGTTCTTTTAGTTGGAGAACGAATTGGGTGAGGTGTCATGGTGCATCTTCCAAGTGAATAATGACAATATGGATGGTCTTGATATATTCCATTGTCTCTTGGTTTGTTCCACAAGATCTCTGTATTTCGAAATTTTCCAGTGTGCCTATCTGGTAGATTATTGTAATTTGGAATCGACACAACGATTAATGGTGCACTGTTTTCATCTGTATTCAGCAATATGAGGTCAGGTCTACGTTAGTTAAGCGAATTTCTGGCATCCTCCGGTGATATGCTGGATGGTTTCATGGGTCCCACAGCTATAACGACAGTCACCGAGGCATTCTTGACGGTATATTTCATATTCATAGTTCGTCGTTGGAACCACTTGACTCTGGATGGCAATGATGAAGCCCTTTGTCTCGGGAAACAACTTTCTGGGAGTCAACCAGGCCATTTTTCAAGAATCTTGTCAACAGCATCATGTCTATTTTTGTACTCCGTGCCCGCGAACTTCTGACATCCCCCGGTGATATGCTGGATAGTTTCATGTATCGCACAGCCATAACGACAGCTATCGTCCTGGATGTCGAGCATGAAGCCCTCTGTCTCAAGAAACAACCTTCCGGAAGTCAACCACTAGTTCGACGCAGATATGTCGACGTAATCATGGTAGACCCCGTTCTGGTGCCTTCCATGCAAAGGTTTCCCAATCAGTTTCTGCATTTTATTTTCTGCAGAGTGTTCGACGGTTTCCAAGTGATCCTGCTGTAGCTTCAACCGTGTAGAACTATCAGCAACACAAACTACTCGATAGAGTTCTGACGAAGCAGCCTTGCTTAGGAAATATTTCCGAAGTCCTTCAATTTCCTGGGACATACGGTTGGACAAATCAGCAATTCCTCTACCCCCAAGATATCGTGGCAGCTCTGTCTGTTCTATTGAGCTTTTGGGGTGATGTTTATTGTGTTTAGTCAGCATCGTCCCTATTTTTCTCTGTAAAGCTGCTAAATCGGTGGTCGTCCAAGGGATGATACCGAATGAATAGCTCAGCGCCGAGCAAGCGTAGGTGTTAATCGCTTTTATCAGATTCTTGCTGTTAAGACCAGTTCATTATCCTTCTCAATCTTCGGGTGAACTCCTCCGTTAATTCTTTCTTCATCTGGCTCTGATTGATTTTTCTTGCCTGTTTTATGCCTAGATACTTGTATGTGTCTCCTTCCTAATGCTTCAATTTCTGCACCTTCCTTGAGTTTGAACGTACCATCTTCTATTTTCCCTCTCGTTATGTTCAGCAGTCGACATTTTTCTAGTCCAAATTTCATTTTGATGTCTTCCGAGAATCCTTCCACCATTTTCAGCATCTGTTGCATTTGTTTTTCGATAAATGCGAAGAGTTTCAAATCGTCCATGTAAAGGAGATGATTCAGTTTCATCATATTTCTACTGCCGCTCTTGATGGAAAATCCGTAGTCCGTATATAGAATTCAATCTATGAGACAAGGGATTCAGGGCCATGCAGAACCACAGAGGGCTCAGCGAGTCTCCTTGGAAAATTCCGCGTCTTATTGGAATAGGTCCTGTTGTAATGGAGCAATCTGCTGCTTTCATTTGAAGACTAGTACGCCAGGTTGACATGGCGTTTTTCAGGAATTTAATAATATTGGGATCCACCTTGTAAATCTTCAAGATCGTCAAGAGCCATTCGTGAGGTATAGAATCGAATGCTTTTTTGTAGTCTATGTGCGCAGCGTAAAGATTCCTTCGCTTGGAGAACGCTTGATTGCAGATAACTGAATCTATTATAAGTTGTTCTTTGCACCCTCGGCTGTCTTTGGTGCATCCTTTCTGTTGCATGGCGATGATGTTATTCCTTTCGCAATGGTTGTGAATTCGGTTTGAAATGCACGATGTGATTAATTTGTACATCGTTGGAAGGCATGTGATAGGTCGGTACTTGGATGGGTCTTCTGTATTCCTTTGGTCTTTAGGTAACAGGTATGTTGTGCCATGTGTAAGCAATACTGGCATTCTTTCAGGATTTTCAATGACATCATTTATTGCGGAGGTCAATTTGTCATGCATGATCCAAAGTTTCTTGATCCAGAAGTTCTGTAATCCATCAGGCCCAGGTGTTTTCCAGTTGTGTAGTCCTCTGATAGCTGATTTTACTTCTTCAATTGTGATCTTGTCATGCTGCATCGGCTCATATTTTATAGCTTCAGACTTTTCATCTTCGGTATCTCCATTGAACTGAGGTTTCGTTGAATATTGTTCGGTCCATAATTGTTCAATGGCTTCCTTTGGTGGTAACCTTTCGAATGAATTATTGTCTCGTTTCCGGCTATAATTTCTTTTATATCTCCTCAGGCGTTCTGCATACAGACTTAATTTTTGCTTCAGAGTGTCGAGGCAATGGTGAGCTGTAGCATTCTCCGTCTCTCGTTCTGTGTGTGTCCTGTTTCTATCCATGATCTCTTTGACAGCTTTCACAACCTTTCTTTCTCGATTCCCGTTCAAGTACTCCGTCAGTCGTCCAATGTCTCTTCTTAGCCTTTCTGTTTTTTGTTGAAGACGTTTCTGCCATGCTGGCACGTGTAATTCGTGTAATTTTAGATTTTTCTTATTATTATTGCGAAACTGGTAAATCCGAAGATCGAACAACAATTTCCAAGAACACTTCACCTTCCGCGAACCTCTCCAACATTCAATCAGTACCAAACGCTCGCATCCGACGAGACATATCAATCAGTCCAGTGGGTACTCGACGGGCGTAATTTCACCTTCCGGAGAGCAGCCTCAAACGAGCCCTGGATCCGTCCGGCATTAAGTGGTGCACGTCAAAACGGGCCTCTCGGTTTGCGGACAATCGGCGGCCGTCCTTTGACGAGAGCACGAGAGAGCTCCTTTGGGACCCTCTGCGGAACCGAATAAAAACCAGCTGTAACGCGTTACAGCAGCAGTCCGTGCCTCTGGCGTATCCGTGTTTATTTCCACGTCTGTCAATAACCTCATATTCCGATGGGTTACTTAACATCGAGTTTTCCACCGAACGGGACTAAGCGAATGGGAAATGTTATTCGGATTTTTTTCAACGCCCGGATTCTCGCCAGAAATATCCAGATAAATATCGATATTTCGATTATGCGTTGGTCCGATTCGATTCTCTGGCGTTCGAAATCGATCGAATTCCTGGCGTTATTCGTTACATAAAAGATGGTCCAATAACAAGGCACGATTGGCATTTCGCGCCATCTTGGCTGTCATAATGTCAGATGAGTATGTTTTGCCAAGTCTATGGATTCACACTGACACTTCTTATGAGTTACTGTTCGTTGCTATGGCAAAGCAATATTTTTTATGCATGGATCTAGGCTAACTAGATATCAATACATCCTCGTATACCATACCAAAGTTTTGAAACCATCATAACAACTTTTCTCACTTAAAACTGCCCAACCAAACAATTGACTCAGCCTGAATTTGAAGATTTCTCAACATTGAATACTTCATACTTAATCCTCACTATGAGTGTTTTATCTGCTATACCTTTAGCAAAATCATAAAATTCTTTTGGTCGAGATGAAAGGCTGGTCTCTATTTGCCCGATTAACCTGGTCAAGGACCAGCGACGGCTCAAGAAATAGGTCACCTCCAGTTTTCAACCTGGATCATGGTACGTTTCGAAGTTAAATCGACTGCGTCAAATGAAATGGCAGCTCGGAATGTATCGTTACGGTGGATAAACATCTACACGGTGCCATTGTCCACGTTCACTCTCGATCTTAACGCTGTTATGAACAGATAGGAGTCTGCCTTCGATCCAGGAAAAAGACGTCCTCTTTCCCGAAAACAGGCAGCGATCGATATTGAACAGCTTCTCGTCCTGTGTTCCTTTTGTCGTAGACGATCTCTCTGGGAGTTATTTGCACTTGTCAAGTGCGGCGTTAACAATCGAATCCTCGTCTTAATTGCTTTCCGTCAAGTTTGGGATCTGTCGCTCTCGACCTATTTCCTATGCCCGCTCTTCTATTTTAACCGTTTTGGCACCCGGCTACTGTAAATATTATGTTCGATCCCCCGCAAACTGACGAATCGAAATCTAGATTTTTCGCGAGCAGCTGTACCTGACATTCGTGATGTCTTCCTTGTAGTTTTGTTCGGCCGACGACAGGACTTTGGACGCGGTCAACTTTCGAGTTATTTGTGTAATTTTAATTTTTAGCGGTTGCTAGTATTGGTCGGCTTCGGTTGAGTGTTTTGGGATTTTTTCCGGTGGAAATCTGAGGGTTTTGTCATTAATTATCGACCGAAAGATTCCAATGAGACTCATTTGTGTTTGCCACTGTTTAAATGAACAACTATTGGCCAATTATCATGGATATTTCAGTTGCACTCCACCGGCTTCGAATGTATAAGCTGTTGTGACGACATAGTCTTAATAGTTAGACGAGAATTCGAGAGCAGCAAGAGGACCCCAGAATTGTCTTGAAATAGTGCTGCTCAGTGGGACTGAACATTAACCCACCCAACCACTCAATCTCATTTACCCAGAAAAAGAACCTACCTGCTATGAGATCTCTCTCAAGCGTATTATTTATAACAAAGCAACAAAGGTCTTAATGGCTTAAGAAATCTGGCTGTTAAGAATTAAGGATGAAACCCAAAGTCACGATGATTGCGATACCAGTAATATCTGATGGACCAATAGCCTGGCATGCCAAGGCAAGTTAGAACAATACATAGAGATCCCTCTTAAGGATATAGAGGCTAGCCTGTGTTTGTATCACAGGAGCTATGAGCCCAATGCAGATATCACATCTCTTCATCTTGTGATGAATAGATCAGCCCATGAGGCTATCCGAAGATTATCCAGGCAAGGTACTGGAATGAGGGAATCAGAAATTAGTCAGCGGACCTTTCCAGCGACTAGCATCCAGAAAACTTTCACTACGATGTTAAATAGAAAAGAAGATTGGGAAAGGAGTCCACATTCCCAGTTCTCAGAAGGAATACCATCAGATGGTACACAGAAGGTTTGAAAACCACTTCGAGGACTGGCGCTCTCTGACACTAAACAGGAGCTCTCATCAGAAGACTCCCAACATCTTCCAAGATATTACCAATACTGCGAAGTCTGCTTGAGACAACCTAGGATACAGTAAGGGACTAGAACTAGAGAACTACTCTCATTCGACGCCAGAGCATCCTCTGTAAATCGAAACAGTGTAGTACGATTGACTGACAGTCACTAGAAAGTTCTCCTGGAAGATGCTTCGAGCCAGTTTCCATAAGATTCGATGGCAAGTCTCAAACATTCCTCCTCAATGCCATCGTCCTCTTTGTCGCTAGATTTCGTGTGATTCTCGAAATTCGGCGATGGACCGAGCTGTTGTCGTGTCGTGTCGTCGTTGAAATAAGCGGGACAGATGCCAAGTGAAATTGTCTAGTGTCGAACACGCCCATTAAATCCCGTAGAGAAAATAAAAACTATTTCGAGAATCGTTCATTCAACGCTCGACAATTTTATAACGGAATATTTTTGTTGTGTTGACTCTCGCCCGAAAACCTCGATATTATCAGATGTTACGAAAACGAAAGGTTTGATTGATCGCGGATTAGTCGTGGCTGTTTAACTGGCGAATTTCGGGAACGCAGGCCCGGTTCTAGTTGGAATTATTCTCATTGTTGGTACAACTCTAACACTTGAGGCATTGAATCTAGAATTGTATATCTTTGCACACCTTGTAACGTTTCTTCGGATGTCTCTAGTGCGCCAGCTATTCTATGAAGTTGGAAGTCAGCAGGGATAGGGCTCGAACAAGACGGCATAGAAAGACGGCGGTTCACCCCTGAGTACGTTCGGTTCACCCCGGGTTTTCACACCAGAAGAGAATTGGAAACGGAATGTCTCTCATATGCCGAAAATTTCTTGACTCCGGCTTATTGGTACTAGCGAACTAACACTGAGTTATCTCCCAATTCAGGATTTTTTCACGGCACTACATCGTTTTTCAGTATTGAAAAAGGAATAAAAACGGTCCGCTATGTTAACCGTTTCAAGCGATGTCGTGTTCCTGAATGGGAATCAAAAGCGTGTTGATTAAAACCGTAACGAGAACATAAATGATCAAATAACTTTGAAATAAGGGTCCATTTCTGTAAAAAAAAATGAGATGCATGCCTGAAAAAAATAGTGTCAGCCATTCGATCAAAGATCCAGACGTGACCCAACATACAAGAAACGAAATTTCGACGAATAAATAACAGAGAACTCCTTCGGAAAGAATAAATTATTTCAATCTGTAGCGATCGCAAACATCTCATCATTGAAGCGAATGTCTCGGCTCCTAGTCGTATTATACTCCCCCGCACTCTCGTGTAAAAATAGGTGAGTGAAATGTACGTACGTACGTCCCTGAGAGCGTTCTCGCATCTACTCGATCGCTCGTCGGTGGACAAATCGACGACTTATAGCTGCGGCCCTCATAACGAATGCATGAAATCTTGGGAGGAAAATGGATTTCGACGGCTGAGATCGCCAACGATCGGAATGGGGGAATTATTATGACAGAAAGCAGATTGGGATTTTTTTTAGTGGTTTCGCAGTAGGAGTTCTCCTATGGCATATCGGGGATGTTCAGATTTTGGTGAATTACTGTTGTGGACTGTTACCAGATAACTGAATTGTATATTGCAGTGTAAAAACATTTATTGTAAATCATTCACAATCATAAAATGAATTTATCACCCGCATAAAGCTAATACAGTACCAAATACAAATATTAACAACATCTATAGACTTTTAGAGTGATATTATCCAACTGAAAACAAAGGTAATCTAGAAAAGTTCATATGAGAGGTCATGCAACGTTTGCAGTGACAGCAGAACAGTCAATGAAAAGCCTCTGTATCACACCAGAAAAACAGAGGGTTTGAATAATGAATTTGAATGAGAAGGCTGAGTTGTAATAAAGATGCTAGCCAAGAGTTGAATACAAGAGGTGAAAGCTGAATTATCTAAGTCTGTTCATCAATGAGATCAATACAGTAAATATACAAGCTTGAAGAGCACAAAATTCATCAATGAATACAACATTTACGGAGATAGACTGCTTACGAGTGAGCACGATTAGTACGTCCATCAGAAAAATAGGATATACAATTGATAAATTATGAGCGATACATAATGAGAGTACTGAATAAGGAAAACCACTAATCGTTGATTTCGAGAAGAGCAGAAGGCTTGAGCTCTACTCTGTATATCCATCAAGATGAATTAATATGACAATATATCAATGAGAGTACATTCATTCATCTGAAACTCGATTACAGTAACTAGTATATACAGGGTGTATTTGAAGGTGAGGCTTTTTTTCAACAGAAGAAGCATATTCGGCTTGTTGAAGTCGCTTCTCACCCTCATTAATGAAGTAAACGAAGACTCTGTGCGGAATCTGTGGCGTTCTTAAAGCAGCGATTTCATGCGAAAACGTCGAAACAGGAAGGAATCTTTAAGGTATTCGAAATGCACAAGTCTCAATGTACTTTTGGCACCCACGATGTTCGCTAAACCGACTACGAGCCCAATAATGATTATGGTTGGAACGGTATCAAAATAATAATTTCAGTATTTCGGTCCTCGCGCCGTGCACAATCGATCATGGACGTAAGGCCGGCGTAGAATGTTGTTTTTTTTCTCGAATTCCAAACTATTTAGCGGATTAAAGCCAACTAGAGACAATAAATACTCAATGACGCACTAAAGACTGTCGAGCTGGCGAAAGTGGACAATTAGCACTCCGAAAATAATCGCTTTTCGCGAGAGGCGATAAATTTCCGAGCAGTTCGGAGAGTGCATTGTGAAAAGGATATCTCGAACTTAATTTCGTCGAAAAGACGAGAGAAATCATCAATTTTTTTATCCGAATGAACGGGTCATTCAAAGCTAATACTTTTTTCTACTTCTCGGGCATTTTCTTCTGAGCCTGAGGTCAGAAAACACCTCTAGCACAATTCAGTCATTTGAAAGAAGTGTCCTTCTCACATGCCACATTAGATGGCGTTCCCATACATGATACTCATTCCATTGCGTCAACGAATAGCACCTGTACACCTGAAACTGGGACGTTGGATCGATTTGCCATATTCCACGCAAAGATTGAGCCGTTCCTTATGAAATATGGATGTATATAAGTCATATAGACCGTTTCGGATCTTTCTCTTGCCAATTCTAATCTTAGGAAGCTTCTAACCTCTTTCTTTTGACAAATCGCCGCCATCGACGTGCATTGACGCAGCAACACTTGTGCCACATTAACCGGCGAAAAATGCCGGTCGTAATTAAATTGTCACAGAGGATGAAGCCGACGCAGCTCATGAGTCGGGTGCCATTTATTGTTTATTGTATAAATAGTGAAAACTAAAATAAACCTTCGGTTTATTTACATACGCACTGTTGAAGTGGGGCGTAACATCAATTGAGAATAGAAACACCTGTATATATTCGACGTCCTTGAAATCTATTACTGCGTTACTCGAATCACAGCAAGGATCTCCATTTCGTTTTGTTCATTTCGAACCACCGATATGTTTTGACAGAGGTGAATTAAATGATTCAGTTGAGAATCGAGGGGACTGGTAGATCTAACATACCGGTAGATATTATTTTACTGGTGGATACATATGTTCTTCGGCAAATGCAACTCGTCGATTTGAAAAAACGGTTTCTTCTTCAGTTGTTAAGCTGCATTCACAATCAATTCGCGGGCCGAAGTGCACTTCGGCACGAAATTTACCATTCGCAATAATCTTGGAACCAAATACTCAAATGAATCAAAAATGTAACTGATCAAAACATAAGCATCAGCATCATCTATAGCCGGCACGAAATTCCTTGCCGAAGTGATAGTTTGCAACTTGCAAGAAATTTTGTCTTGAATTTCATTGTGAATGGTAACGGAGAACGCCATCTGCTAAGCTTCCGTGCCGAAGTGCACTTCGGCCCGTGAATTGATTGTGAATGTAGCTTTAGTCGTGAAGTCTTCCAGAGTCATTGGACGATAATGCAACATCTCGGCCTTGAGGTACATAACCACATAGAAAAATAGGACTTGAATCAGGAGAGCGAACATATCTTGGAGAATTTCTTTCATTCATTGCTGCATCCCGTTACCAAGAAGATTTCTTCTTGTCTTCAGAGTCTTTTTGTAGATTTCTACAAAAAGACTCGAAAACAAAACTATCGGTGCGATCAAACTTATTATTTCTTAGGGCTACTTTCGACTGTGTGCCCTCCTGTGATTGAAGAGACCCAATAGTTACCTACAGATCCTTCCACACTCAGGGCATGGATAGTCACCAACCAGATCTGACCGCCGCTGTATCCTTCTCGAGTCTTCATTATAACTGTGGACCAAGGACCTCCACTGTGATCTGTCTAACGCTAGTTGTTCCCAGTTATGATTGGCATCAACTGATTTTAGGGATTGATGCAGTATATCCTCGAATCGCTTATACTAGCCTCCTGGTTTCCGAGCTCCCTCTGTCAATTCGCCATACAGAGCTATTTTGGGGAAGTCTTGTGTCATGCATCATCAGGATGTGGCCGCTCCATCTGAGTCGGGCCTTCGTTACTTGAATCTCAATTGTTATACAACTCGCGCGCTGCAAGACTTCTGCATTTGAAACTCTATGGAACAATCTGATGTGCATTATTTGTCTTAGAAGACGTTGTTGCGTTTATTCAAGCAGCTTTCGCTTCCGTATAAAAGCGTTGAGAGGTCCACTGCTTTGTGAACAGCTGTCTTGGTCTTCATATTGAGGTCGTGATCTTTAAACACTCTGTCCTTTAGCTTCCAGAATGCCCGTGATGCCGAATTGATACGGTCCGTGTCCAGGTTAGCCCTATAGTATTTATGAAGCTTCCCAAGTATTCAAACTGCTCGACCTCTTCTAGAGTTTGTTCCTCCAGGCTGATCTGTTTGAAGGCTTTCTGGCCTTTGTATTCATGAAGCTTCCCAAGTATTTGAACTGCGACCTGTTCTAGAGTTTCATCCTCCAGGCTTATATTTGTTTGAAGGCTTTCTAGCGAACTTACCAGGATTTTTGTTTTGTCAATATTGAGTCTAAGGCCTAAACCTTCATATATATGTTTAAATAAGTGCGCAGTCGTCTGCATATTGAAGTTTCGTGATAAACTTTGTACGGGTTTTTGCTCTGATGCGCTTCAGGTTAAACAGGCCTCCAATAAATTTCAATCTTAATCCAACACTTCTTACAGGTATACTTATGTCGGTTGTAGAGCCATTATGCTGTATCCTAGCGGTGTTTTTGGTATGGAGGCTTTCACACATTGCTAAGAATTTTTCGGGTACTCCAAGGCGTCCCATGATTTTCCATAGCGCTCTCCGATCCACCGAGTCAAGGCCTCACTTAAATCGATGTAGGCTGTATAGATCCTTGATTGTTGTTCATGGGCCTTCTCTTGCAGCTGACGCAGAAGTCAGGCCTAATAATTCCTATTGACGCCAAACGGTGAAATTCCTTTCTTATACACCTACCATATTACGAATGGTTGAATAAGACGAATCGTCGGTGCGACGTATGGGGTACCTATGGAAAGGGCGTTTCATGGACTCGGGAACTCGGGCTTTTTTCAACACTATGGATAGAGAAAGCATTTCCTGCATTCCTAACTATGAATTCTTTTTCTGGTGTCCCCTGATCTACAGGTATCTGTCTTCCAGCCATCCAATCGCTCCCTAGGTGATACGATTTCCTCAATATCGGCGCTGAAATCGAACCTGAAAATACGCCCGTTCCTCAAGACGTTTCCTTCCGTACCAACGGAAATTTTACAAAAACCCCCAAGCCTCCCTTTCCCCACGGAACGTTCGCTGGCCATCAATCTCAATGTTTTATATTGCGCGCGCCAAATCAGAGAGCCCGTTCCTTAATTACGAAATATGTCTCGCTCTAACCAATTCTATTTGCCGGATTAATTGCGGTGAAATGAAAATGGAACGCCATCATTAAATACGCCCACGTGCCACGAAAGCAATTGTATACTTCATTCAACTTTATTTTAGCAGTCGGTTGGCCATGGAAATTTGACACATTTCACTCTGTATAGTACGAAAATGTGGGGTTATGAAGCTTGTCAAAACATTTTTGGGTTTTAAATCAACGCTATGTTGCCCGTTCTACGTAAATGTTTCTGTTATTACGCATTTTATCACAATGTCGAATCTCTTCGGAAAATATGTGATGAACATAATTGAAGTTTATACAAACTGATTGAAGGCATACCAAATACAGTTATTTGCATGGAAAATACAAGAGATCAGTATAATATCATAATATGCACTAGCTTGACGAGAGTTGATGTTCGTTATCTTCTTTGCTTACATCATTTGTAGATTTCAAAAATATTAACCCGAAGATGAAATGCTTATGATGCAGTGGTTGGGAATGGGTATCTCCCGAAGGAATTAACAGATAATTACAAGAATGTTAAATTCTTCAACAAAAATCATCTTGCATCAATATAAGTGAAAGGAATTGAAGGAAATTTCAAATCAAGATGAACTTCACCGTTGAACAAAAATTTCACATGAATAAACAAGTAACAGGGCAACTTGCGCGTATTTGTGGCTATTCATCTTAATACATTGATGTAATAATAATAATCAGGTATTTATTAGTACCTAAGACATTTACATTGTATAGGACAAATGAAAAATAGAAAAATCCATTTTAGGGAACTTATTCTCCGATGACATTTATAGAAAATCCTGTAGTAAACTTTTCGCATTAATTCACTCATACATAAAATTCTCAAATGCCACCACTTTTTTGGGTCTCCCAATAGAAGGAAATTCTTTGTCATCCTCTTCATTCACAATCTTTCTGATTGTGGAAATATCCAGCTGAAATACAAGTCGTTTAGATTCAGATGAAACATTTTATGAATTCTCTTACTTTGAATATGTTCGCTACCGTCTGACGTATCGTGGATTTTAGAATATCAGGGTATAACTATTTGAATGAGCGGACCTGAATTCTAAATAGCACTTCCTGAAACCCTGTCTCTTTTTTCAATCACCTTCGGCATTTTCGTAATAAAAATTGATATTAGTTGTGGCAACGGCGTTATGACATTAACGACATTTCATGAGTGCCAACCTAACTTCGTTCTAGTTACAAAAACTTGAGAAAATTATATCATGGCCAACCGACTGCTAAAATAAATTTGAATGAAGTATACGTTACGACGTTCAATTCGTATATTCAGAAACGTCTCAGCTGCCGTCATTTTACCACTACGTCAACGTTAGGATAGGGAAGGATTGGCCGCGGAACGAGCAGTTTCGACGGGGTTTTTTCCACGAATACGGTTAAAGGATATTTCCGCCTCACGTACAGATAGACAAGAACATTCCGCGATCGAGTGAAGTCACTATACTGGGAATGACGGTGATAGTGGTCGCAAAGGAATATTGAGCACCTTAATAGGTGAAAATGCGATTACTTACCCCAACGGGCTTGAGAAGAAACCTAGGCGAATCTCCACTGGTCTGGCAACAGAAAGGAGGTTCCAAAGAGAAGGGAAACAGGAACCAACCTTCCATCAGCACAAGCTTCGTGGTTATCACCTCGCTGGTAGAGCAGACACAAGGCACTCCACTCAAAGTTGCTCAATAGACTTGCTATAAATGTGGCGATATTACAGAGGATAACTTTGGTTTAACGAGAAAACTTTCGGCACGTCCGACGATGCTATTATTATTGTGAAGGTTGAAAGACGAAGAGTCCGCCCGCGAAGTGTCGCTAGCGACTGGGACAAAAAACGCCTGACAAACCAGAGACAGGCTAACAGTCGCGATCGGACACAGTCTCTAATTCAATTATGAGTTTTCATCAATTCAAGATGTCATCATGAAATGCCGAATGTACACTGCGCAAAAAAATTAACGCACATTATGGAAATCTCAAATTTATTCTACAACTGAAGGTGTTCTCAGTGATAATTATTTGTATCAGAATTATGCATGCATATGTTATCCACTTTCAACGGTTTTCTTCAATACAGATGTTTTTTCCCAGCAGGAAAAAAAAGGTGATATTATCAGATTTTTAATGTATTGGCTCCATTCTAAAATCAGTTCCTCTCGATCAATTCTATTGATCAATAATTTTTCTTTCGTTTGATTTTCTACACTAGATCGCTATGCAACGCGAAACACGCAATTTGACCCAAGAGGAACGTGCCCAAGCGGTAGTTTTGCGAGAACAAGGGTGGACATACACAAGAATTGCAGAAAGGTTTGGAGTTTCCCATACAAGTGTGTCCAGAATGTTGCAGCGATTCAGGGAGACAGGTATGAATGTCCGAAGACCAGGACAGGGTAGACCACGGGTAACAACTGCCATTCAAGAACGTTACTTGAGAGTTTCTTCGTTGAGACAACGGTTTGCAACCGCTCGCCTCCTTCAAATTCAGCTTGAGCAAACTCATGAGGTGCAAATTAGCACTCAGACAATAAAGGTAAGCGCACATACAACGGCATCGGACGGACGGCATGGAAGGAACGGCACGGCAGCGGCGGAATTTTTATGAAGGTATCGCACATATAACATCGGAATCGCCGGATTCCGGAGGAATAGATTAGTTGCGGTGAGGAACCAGCGTTCGTTCTGGAGGAAGAAGAGTTTCAAAAGCGAAGGAATCGTAGACGAATGTGGATACATGACATATGTAAAAAAGGAAGGATTTTGGAGAATATGTTCATTTATTTCCGGACTTGATGAAAGACGAAAAAAAAATGGTTGCTATAATTTCTGTCACTTAAATTGTACAGGGTGGGCAAATTTCGATGTTTTTGCACTACAGCTTTTAAACCAGAGGAGATAGACAAAATCTGATACCCCATTCTCGTTCTCTTTTTCTGAGAAACTTACAATAGTTACTAGTGATTTTTAGCCACTTTCTTTTGTTTTTGAGTTATAAGCAAAAATTGGAAAAATGGCGATATCGAAATAAATTTATATCTCCGCTAATACTGATGATAGAGCTCTGAAATCGAAACATTATACAGGCACTTTTTTACGTAGAATCCAGTGGCGTGCTCGCCTTTTTGCAGGATTTTTAATTACGAAGCTATGATCCAAAGTTTTGTTTTTTTAAATGGGAACACTAGTTTTCTGTGCAATTTTTTGAAAGCTTAATTTTTACTGATTTCAAAAATATATAACATCTTATGGTTTGTATCAATATAAATAATAGAAAATGGTCAAAAACCTTTTTTCTCAATATTTCTATGGTTTTAAATTTAGACGAGCACAGAAAAATAGAGTTTCCTATAACAAAAGCCGTCTCCTTCCTGCTGCAGTTTACCAATTTTCACAAAATTTGAATCAGATATATTTAATAAATTTTCATAATAATGAAAAGACTTAAAGAAGGAGACAGTGGTAATCATACGATGCTATATGTTTCTGTGCTCATCAAAAGTTGAAACCATAGAAATATTGAGAAAAAAGGTTTTTGACCATTTTTTATCATTTATATTGATACAAACCATATGATGTTATATATTTTTGAAATCAGTAAAAATTAAGCTTTCCAAAAATTGCACAGAAAACTAGGGTTCCCATTTAAAAAACCATACTTTGGATCATAGTTTCGTAATTAAAATTCCTGCTAAAAAGGCGAGCACGCCACTGGATTCTACGTAAAAAAGTGCCTGTATAATGTTTCGATTTCAGAGCTCTATCATCAGTATAAGCGGAGATATAAATTTATTTCGATATCGCCATTTTTCCAATTTTTGCTTATAACTCGAAAACAAAAGAAAGTGGCCAAAAATCACTACTACTATTGTAAGTTTCTCGGAAAAAGAGAACGAGAATGGGGTATCAGATTTTGTTTATTTCCTCTGGTTTACTTTTAAACGGGTAATTTCGATGTTTTAGCAGCTTTCTGTAGTGCTAAAACATCGAAATTTGCCCACCCTGTACAATTCATTATAATTTTGTACGCGCAGTATTAAGTTCTCCTGAAAACTCATGCTTTTGCCGTGAATTCGTATTTCGTATGACTACCCGTACAAGCCGCTGCATGTAGAGACTTGTAAAATGACGCAGATGCCGCGGCAATCTCCGATTGGTATCGCACATATGTCGGGATCGGCCGGCACAGCAAGCATCGGTCGGAATTTAATTCTCGTTCCTCAATTCCGTCGGATGCGATGCGATGCGATGCCTGCCGTCCGCCCATATGTGCGTTGCTCCATTCAGTTCCATTGAAAGTAATTTATTCCGATCCATGCCGTCCGTCCGATGCCGTTGTATGTGCGCTTGCCTTAAGAAATCGCCTCAGAGATTTAAGGCCTCGTGTCGCGGCAAGAGGCCCAGCTCTTACCCCAGCCCATCGAAGGGCGCGTTTGGATTTTGCGAGAGAGCATATCCATTGGGAAGAGGCCGATTGGGAAAGAGTTTTCTTCACAGATGAGTCCAGATTCTGCCTCTACCATTGTGATCGACGTTCCCTTGTATACAGACGTCCACATGAAAAATATGCTCAGTGCAATTTCCTGAATACTACTGGCTTCGGGGGAGGATCGATTATGGTATGGGGGGGAATATCTTTGACTGCTTCCACAGACCTAGTGGTCGTTGATAATGGAGCTATGAATGCTGATAAGTATATAAGCAACATTCTTGAAGAGCATGTAGTGCCATTTGCCCCATAGATTGGTGAAAATTCCATTTTTATTGACGATAATGCCAGACCCCATCGTAGGCGCATCGTTCAGGAGTATCTTGAAGAGGTTGAAGTCTCTCGAATGGAATGGCCAGCAAGAAGTTCAGATCTCAATCCGATTGAGCAGATTTGGGACAACCTCAATAGAAGGCTGGGAAGGATTAGATCAGAACATTTTTAGATCACTCATTGAGTATGAAACGTCGTTGCCGAGCTGTAATTAACGCAAGGGGTGGAAATACCAAGTATTATATCACTTATCAGCATTTCAATATTTTGAAAATTGTTCATTTCTCTTCTTTCCCATAAGATTCGGTGAAATCCTGAATATTTCTCCATTTAATGTGTCTTCTATTTAAAGTGTCTTGTTTCGTTCAAAACTTTTCCGAGAAAACATAAAAAATAAGTTATAAAGTCTATGTAGAGTTGACTTTCATTAAAATTGAGATTTTCAGAATGTGCGTTAATTTTCTTGCGCAGTGTAGATTATGTGGAGAAGAAGAAGAGACTTGAGTACCCTTTCTCTATTGAGAATTGCACCAAGAAATACTTGAGCCATGAAATTCGAAGGGGAAGACTCAGTTGCAGAGGTTCTTCAGAACTGTGGTCGAGATGGAGAACTAAAAGTTGGGGGTCTCTAGAAGGAAATGGGGCCTGATAGATGAGGTCGAAGTGCATCATCGCCAGCGCCATTAAATCTTGCTGTAACCCAGTCGAACCGTCCCCAAAGCGATCTATTTCCGCGGCGGTTTCACAACGCTCTCCCATCCGAACAACAATTACGAACGCATCCTATCCCAAATAAAATAGATACATCATCGGCTTTTAATTTTCCCACCACGGCCAATTTGAATAATGAAGTAGCTAAATACAACCACTATAAATTATCCAATCATCCTGGAATGCTCTGGCTCTGGGAGTCACTAACCCAGACACAGAAATAGTGCAGCCCAATTTCCAGGGGAAAAATTCCGGGAATCGAGTAATTTACGGCATTATTAATATTTCAACTTGCGCGATGCAGTCGCATAGGCTAGTCGGCCGTGTTGAACAAGACAAGAACGACGTCGTCGAGGAGATTGTTTTCGTGAGGAAAAACCCACCCGCGCGTTTATTTTCGGAAATCGGAGAAACAAGAAAAGTGTTACTTCACCGACGACGACGCGATTTCTGTGTCACAGATGTTCCGAAATAGACGTAAACAAATGGAACTGGCCAAAGGTGACGGCGGTTCAGCCGTTGGTACGTCCCTGTCGTCCGACGGAGAGGCTTTCACGAAGGTACTGCTTAATTTCTCAAAAGTGCTTCAATGATCCTGAGATAGACATGTAGAGTCGGCCAGAATGATAGTAGGTTACGCAGAATTCCTAAGAACCTGATAACAATGTCATTGGTAGATCGTGTACTCGTGATCGGCGTCTACCAATTAAGTAACACTTGTTAAGGGATTATGCACTGTCTGTATACTGTGGTGGTGAGGTTTATCCTAACGTCGCATCTTCTTTTGTAGACTTAAACCGCACTATTATGACTGAATACCTGAGGAAAGCCAGCCTAAGCGTCATAAGCACTGTGACATCTACCCCTAATGCAGCCATAAAGGATAGGTTTGCCTCCTGTAAACATCGCAATTAAAGAGAAGGCTATGAGTCTAGGGGTTATGGCGTGAGGTTGAACACTTTGTGGGGCAGGTAAAGGCTCTCAAGATGGTGGAGTGTGCCAGTGAACCTCTTCTCCATAGAGGTTACCGCGCAGGTACCAGTTTCTGCTTTGAAGAACCCTACAGGGTCATTGTTCCCGACAGAGGTCTGCACCAATCAGGCTTCTCATGCTTCTCAGGTCTCACTTAGTTGACCGATGGCTCTGCGTTATCCACAGGGAGTGTGATTCCACAATAAAGCTTTGTGAAACCCGAGGTTAGGATCAAAGAAAACTTGCTCAATGCTCGTAAAGATCTTTGGACCAAGTTATCAATCTCTCTGATTCTGATGAAAATTTGTGGGCTCCTTAACTTACAAGAGTCCCTCGATATGGCAATTTATTTTTCAAATATCAACCTCTATATTTTCTGGATCAGAAATTTTGATCAAATTCAATTTTCACTTCGCATGGCACACTTGTTCCGAAGGATTCCTGTATTCGATTATGTATTCAGTTACAATTTTCAATTCCACCTGTCAAGATATTGAGTAACAAGAGCCCTCTTTTCAATTAGTTATCATTCTGAATCATCAATCATGATTTTTTCCGCGAAGGTCCAAAATTTCTGATCTTCCATCGACCATAACTTGAAAACTAATCCTTTCAGCAAAATTATGTTTGCATTTTCGTAATCTACGCCCTCGATTTAGTAAATACTCCAATTTTGGTGGAAATCAGAGAGATCGGAATTTTTTCTAATTTTTCCATACATAGCATGGAAAAATTGCGATTTTTTGAAAAAAATTTTTGGTCGCGGATCGAAACCAAATTTATACTGTATGCTGACTTGAGGGCGTAGAACAGGAATATGCAAACAGATATTTTTTAAAAAATTTAGTTTTCAAGTTATGATCGATGGAAAATCGGAAATTTTGGACCCTCGCGGAAAAAATCATGAAATCTGAACTGTCCGCGGTAGATGAATGGTCTTTTCGCAGAGGACCAATCTATATTCAAAAAAATCAGCTTATGACCAGTGCCTTTTTTCTGGCTGCTGCAGCTCCTCTGCAACTCTGCAACTTTGAGTAGCTGTGGTAGCCAGAAAAAGGACACTGGACCTAAGCTGATTATTTGGGTGATTAATTGGTTCTCTGCGAATGGAAAAAACCACCCCCCTTATTCACTAGATTTGGCTTCATCCGATCATCTTTTTCCCCAACTGAAAAAAAGTTTAAAAAGTCGTAAATTTTCTTCCAACGAGGAGGTAATAAATGCTGTGGAGGTCTGGTTTGCAGAGCAAGAAGAAACATTTTTTTTATAAGGTCTAGGGACGTTGCAGGTCCCTAGGCGTCAAATTTGGACACCCTGTACAGTGATGCTAAAAATTTTCGAATAGATTTTTGAGGTCGAAAGAGAAAACTTTTTTCCTATGCCATTTTTCCGAATCTGCTCGGTTCAAGAGATACAGGCTGCTGAAGAACCATAAAAAAAATGATATTTTTGATTTTATCTTACAAACGGTTTTATCGAATGAAATGAATTGGGGAATATAGTTTTTTATTTATTGGATGAATCTTTTTCGGATATTAGATATCACTCACGCCTTCCAGTTTTCTCATTATGCCATATGCATAAAGAAGTAGTGAATGCTTCCACTTCAGTTTATTGAAAGGAAACTATACACTTTATAAGCAACTGACAAAGATAGTATTATAGTAAAAGCAAATGCTTTTCTTTATGCATACGACTCATTATTAATTACGTACTATAAAAACATGAAAAATCAAAAGAACCCAACTCTTGAAATTAAGTTATCTAATGAATATTTGAACGATTTGTAAGATACAAGTATTCTGCATATTTTCTCATATAATCCGCCGTTTTCGAGTTATTTGAAAAATTGGGTATATTGGCTGAATGCAACTCTGTTCAAAGGATCCACATATGTGTAGTGTCACAGATTTCGCTGATTATTCCGAAGGTAATTTTGTTTTTCCATGGTTTTACAGCTCCTTATGAAATCTCAGAATGGCTTTATTTCTCTAATACGGCCGAATCGGAAAAAAATGGAAGATATCATGCGAATTCAGAGAAGAGCAGGCTCCGTTTTTCGCTTCAACTGGCGTTACTCCAACGACAAACAAACATCTCGACCGCCAGCGGCAAAACGTTAATGCAACCTTCGTCCGCGGAGAACTGGGACGTGTTAAATAAAAAATAAAAAAAATCAAGTGCAAATAAAAGCGATATCGGTCGTTCGGAACGAGGGAGGTAGTTGATAATGAATCGCGCGGCGGTGTCCGTTTATCAGATTCTATTAATAATGAGGCAGCTGTATAAACCGAATTGTCCCGCGGAGATTCTGGCAGAAACGCACAAGGCAGTTGCCAAATGGCGCGTACCAGTCACGCTAATCATCTCACTTCTGCACTATTAGTTGTTATGATTGACTCTGACCGCTAATAAAAACGGGAACGCTCATGAATGGAATCGCGAAGGAACCATGCCACTGGTTTATCCGTCTAGCTACTAACGCAATAGTCAATGGGTTTTCTTGAGGTTCATTTTTCGTCCACCAATCTTAAAAACTCTCAGAGAAGATGCTTTTTGGGTCAATAGGAGCTTATATTCTTTTCATTCCTTTTCTTTTTTGCCATTTGTATTTGAAATGGATGACTATACAAGATGTTTCACGAGTAGTTGGCCATAAGCTTGCAGTCCAATTTTTCACGGTCGCATACGAAGGACATTGATCACCGAAGGTATTGAGCATATCTTCGTAAATCTGTTTTCCTCTCAACCCATTTAAATACAGGTACTTGATGGTGGACATGGACCGTGTGTGAATAAGCTATCAACATTCTTGGAAACCTTTCCTGGAATTTGTTTTAATAACAAAGAACTTATCTACAATTTGGCGTAAAAACAGTTGAAATCGATGAAAAATTAGCAAAGTTGTTGGACAACGAACAAAGAAACGAAAGATGAGTTTCCACTTATTACGTGAAAGGATTGGGTAGTTGTCTCTTCATACCAAAATTGTAGTCAGCACTTGCTTTCAACAAATAAAGTTTTTTTCTTCTGCGATTCTTCCAAATTCGGCTACTGAAAAAGGTTTCATCCTAACGTGAGGTTTGCAACTTCACATAACGAGCGTTCAAAATAACTTTTTCATTGGAATTTGAAATTGTGACAGATGACAAATCTGTCAATATTCCATAATCTACTTGAGGACGAATTTTTTTCGATGCTCGTTACAAGATGACAAACGTCAGTGTGGAAATTCTGTCGTATAGATCTCAATGTAAATAGGATAGATAAGCGGTTGCTTATCGGTACCACTATACTCCCGAAGCGATCAGTTCTCGTGAAAATGGGAAATTTTGCGGATGGCAAAATTTACATTTAGATATGTCCACAACAACATCGCTCCGATGTTGACAGAATCGAATGTTTTTATCGGATTCGGCTGTGAGTTTTCAGTGAAAGTGTGTGTTGTGAGTGTTGTTGAGAAATCAAGGGATAATGCAGGTCCAGTACCGTTTAGGTGCGTGAATTTTCATGGAGATTTTCCGGAGTTGTTTATATTGTTGTTGTTTTTCTCGACTAGTGTTTAGTTTGAATCTCTTCCTTCTACCTTCCAAGTTATTCTGTTATTTCGTGAATTTCTCGAATGAATTGCCATTTTCAAGTAGGTTTACTCGTCTTCAGTTTAAAAATTCTGTTTACCGTGATAACTCCGGTGTAAACAAAAGATTTACTCTGTTTATCTTATGTTCATATCGGAAATTTTCATGCCAGTTGAAAAATAGAATGATATCAGGTATATTTTTATGCAGTTTCATAGAAATTATGTAATGAATACTATGCGAGGAATGAAATAATTAGAAATTCATTATAGATATTGATACAAATTGTGAAATCAACTCTCACATGCCGACGCTTAATCAATTGAATGAATCATTTAAAAGATTGATTAAAACGTAGATCTGCCAAACAAAAGGGATTATGCTTATCTCTTGATATATATTTCAAGAAATCACTCGCTATCGTTACATTGTTCCAACGATACTAGTATAATAAAAAAACGTCGCAAATTTAACAGGTAATTCCTGAGTTTGTGAGTAATGTTCTCATTATATCCTCTACTCATGAATTCTATGAAAAACCTCCCTTCAGTCGATCAAATTAAAAGTGTTCAATCGAATTTCTGAAAAAAAAAACTAGATTCTCTTTATTTTTAGTCGATTGCTAATGTTCAGCGTCAAAAAGGACGAAACGGATTGATCCTCGTGTTTGACAGGCGAGATCAAAGTGCCCAGAAAATTCCCCATGGTAATTATACGGTTCAGGAGACGAACGACACTCGCAACTAGTCCCGAGCGAAAAAAAACGACCGATTTTTTTTCGACGCTTTGATCCACGTGGGTCCCCCCAAGACTAAAACGAAACACATGTACGGTGGACGCCGGGCGTCGCTCTAGGCCCGTTACGTGGCGCGTCGTCGTCTTTATTTCGAAATTGCGAAGTATGTCACTAAACCTACGTGAACTTAGCGAAACGCGTAAATATCTGTTTATTAGCGAGGTATCTGTACAGAGGCGGCTTCCAAAACACCTTGACTTGTTTTGACGTGAGCAAGTTCATCGATTCCCGTTGTGGTTTTCTTGGAAAACGCGGATTTACAGTTTCGATCGGATAGAAGGTCGTTTAGACGACAGAAATCTTTGATTTCCAGACAGTATTTGTCGATTTAGATTTGAAACCTTTCAGAATCTTTTGAAATAGTCTTCAATCTCGAGATTTTCGTCGCTTTCGTACAACAAATCTTAGTTATAAGGCTAATGTAACATGTCAATTGTCAAACATACTGAGATGTTATCTAACATGATGATCTTCACTGACAAAGAGCGGAATTCACAAAACTTCGATTGGTCGATCAACGATACGACAGTCACACGATTTCTTATTTATTTATTTATTCGTCAATCAAGCGTTGATTCTCCGATCAAGCTTTGGGGGTTAGAGTATAGTTGATGCACCAGAAAATGTGGAAAATCAAATGGTTAAAGTTTTTCTTGGATGGGTCAGTGCAAAATAAACTTTTCTCATGAAAATATCAATCCTAAATATTGATGACCTCGGGACCATCTTAAGAGCAGCTCAAAGGACTGGCAGTTAAAGATTTTGAAATCATATGAATGATACATCTCATCTGCCAAATCCCTAGATATTGAACTACTTTTGAGCTTTTCTGTAATGCTAAGAAGCTTGACATAAAGAGAATTAACTATTTACTCCTGCTTCTTCAAGGAGATCGTCATGATATGGTATGGGAATTACAGAAACAACATAGTTTTTGTATCTGCTCCAGGACAAAATACTCAGACTCGGAGGATTCACGCTCTTAATATAATACATATATATATATATATATATTAGAATCTAAAGAACTGACAGAAATGATATTGAGCAGTAGTTCTATGGGACCAGAAGGTGATAAAAAAATTGGTGGTTTTCCCCAATAAGAAGGAGTAGAGAAGCCATTTCTGAAATTTGTTTCACAACACTTTTTTCCCCATTTCTTCAGGAATACAGTGTGATAGTCGGGACGCTGAACATTTATATCATTAGTTCAAAGATGATGAATCAACGAAATGGACAAGAATAACAACAACAAAAAATATTTTACGTTTCATGGACACTGAGGAATTGAAGAAACGTGTAAACCGATGTACTTCTACTTCTAGGTGGAAGATTGGAATACGACAGAGAGGTACACTTGAGGAATCATTCAAATTTAAACACTCTCTCAGGAGTTTTATAACGAAAAGTCAAAAATCTTCTGGAGGATTGTATGAGCATGCTTCATACGTTTTCTAACAGAATATAATCTTCTCAAAAATCAACCCTAGTGAGATAGGGTTAAGCGAAGATGATAATTGAATTGTCCAACAATTGACTTGTAATTGTAAGCCATTACAAAATTTGTTTGGATCACTCCAGTAGAATTCTGGAAATGAATGAGCAGCTCAAGACTGGAAGATACCCATTTTCAGCTCAAGAAAAAGATAGACACAATAGAAGAGAGTTCGGATAAGTCAGCCCATCAACAGCTTACATGGAAAAGCCACCTATGCGTGATTATAATCGTGAAGCTTTCAGGAAATATCCATCAGGATAAACGACGAACTTATTCCACATCAAATCCATAGGTTGTCGTTGCTTTTTCCTCAAACCTTATACGTAGCTTTACATGTCAAGTTATCACAATTCATCAAATCATTTCCGACCGTTCGATACATCTTGTCACTCTTCGGTTTCACACGAAAAACCTGAGTTCGGACCACCCTCCAACCTAGTCTCCTTGAGCGCTTCCACATGTCAACGTTTATTGGCCCATTTTTCCTCACCGGAAGCTACCGCTTAATCTGAGTCCTCTTCTGTTGGCCAAGTCGTCAGTTCCCGTCTTTCGAACTAGTCGGGCCGGTTCGATAAACCGAAGAATCAAAAATAAACCGAACTGCGGAAAATGTGCCACTCGTGAGCGCCAGATGTTTGGCCAGACTGCACATAACATACACATAATATACACGGACGAAATGGATTCATTCATCTGTTGGCGTGTTGTAAAACGACTCTTCCTCGTCGATACACGTTATGGGCGAATCTGACAGCAGAAGATGACGGCCTTCCGTTTTTACGGTTCCCCATCGGATCGCTCCCAGCTGCTGGACCAAAGATCTCGCAGAGATCGCAGGAGCTTTCCGGACGATGTATTTCGAAATTTATGTTTTCGGGAAGTCGTTTGTCGCGTCTACAAGGTATGGAATTTGTGGTATCCTGTTGTATAACTCGTCTGTCTTTAGGAAAAAGGTCATGTGATAGCTTTGATGATTTACTTAATATATAGGTATCGTCAACGTTGATAGAGAAAAATGAAATTAGGAGATTTCTGGCTGTTGTTCAAACTATCAACTCCTCCAGGAACTGAAATTATCATCTCTTCGGTCATCGCCGATTTAGCAGCCAGAAAAACAAGAACAACAGCGTGAGAGCTGCCAGTATATCCTGATGGGGGACGAGAAATTGTTGATTTGCCCAACCGTATGGAGCAGGGAAGTGGAGGACTTCGAGAATATTACATGAACAAGGATGTTTCATCAGAACCTAATGGAGTAGTTTGTGATGCTGAAAGTTTTACTCCGTTAAAGCTACAATATGTTTAATGAAGTAACTGATTGGCCAACCTCCGCATGGAAGAGATCTCAATGAGGTCAACCATGATTACGTCGATATCTGCGTTGAATTCTTGGTTGACTTCCGGAACGTTGTTTCCTGAGACAGAGGGCTTCATCATTGCTATCCAGGATCGAGTGGTTCCAACGAGAAACAATATGAAATATATCTCCAAGTCCTCAGTGGGTGTTATGGCTGTGCGACACATGAAACCATTTAGGACATCACCGGAGGATGCCAGAAGTTCTCGGGCACGGAGAACAAGAAAAGACATGATGCTGTTGCCAAGATTTAACACCAAGAATGACAATAAAATACCAACTTTTGATGTCCAAAAAAGATTCTTCCTCTAGGACAAACCAGGAACTGAAAGATATTAAGACGATCCCTATTCTCATTTCATCTACGAGCCTGATACCGAAGAAACTACCAGATGATGTGAAGATACTCCAATTGAGCCGAAATATCTATAGAGTCATGCAGAAAGCAGTACTGCTCGGGATCCAAGTACATGGGAAATGCTGAAGAACATGGAAAAGAACACCATCCACTTCGACAAGAAGAGCGGGCAGATCATGAATCCAACCGACACCAAGGAGCAGAGGAGCAACCCTAACACGACCACCACTGGTCTCCAACAGAGCCATATCCTCTTGATATTTGAGATGAGGAGAGAAGTGTGAGGACGCAAGGCGAAACTCATAATAATAATAATGATAGGTTTGAGAGAGATTGTCAAAATCACATGGCGTCCTATGCCATCCTTTCTATACTCCATTCATTTTTATTTTAGCACTCGGTTGACCATGGAAATTCGAAACATTTCACTCTATATAGTACGAAAATGTGGTATGACGCTTGTCAGAACACTTTTGAATGTTATCTTCTTTGGCTAAAGGTTGAAGGCGTAACATCAGTTGAAGATTCCAAAAAAATCAATCCGAAGATGAATATCATATGATGCAGTGGTTGGGAATGGGCCGAAAGAATTAAAGGAAGTTTTAAGGCACGAGAAACATCACCTTCAAACAAAAATTTCACATGAATTGACAACTAACAGGACCATTGGCTCGTATTTATGGCTGTTTAGTTTTCAGACTTTGATATAATAATACTAATAATTATATATTTATTGATTCAATGTATGGGATAAGTCAAATGAAAAATAGAAAAATTAATTGTCTGAAACTTATTCTACGATGACATTCATCGAAAATCCTGTAGTAACTTTTCGCATTCGTTCACCCTAAAATAAAATTCCCAAATGCCACCACGTTTTTGGGTCTCCCAATAGAAGGAAAATATTTGTCATCCTCTTCATTCACAATCTTTCTGATTGTGGAAACATTCAGCTGAAATATAAGTCGATTAGGTTCAGATGAAACATTATATTATAAATTCACTTACATTGTGGCTTAGTTGTGGAAACGGCGTTATGACATTAACGACATTTCATGAGTGCCAACCTTACTCTAGTTACAAAAACTTGGGAAAATTATTTCATGGCCAACCGACTGCTGAAATAAAAGTGAATGGAGTCTACGTCCACCATTTCCCATCGGAAAACAGCAATCTCAAAGCCGAACTAAGTACGTTCTCCATATTCCATGTAAACTCTCTCAAATTCCGTAATCGGTTAGGTTAGAGGAAACGGATAATTGTTATTCCCAAACGGGATCGCAAACCCCGGAATACCCATTAATTCGATTTCCGTCCCGGACTTTTTTCCGGGAACGTCTCTATGGGACCGACTGCGGACCAACGCGCGCGCCCATCCAGATTTAGTGGAATGAGTGGCGTCGCTGAAGATGATTTTGCGGTTGAACGCGGGATCAACCTCCAATTAGTGAGGAGACCCCCGAACGTGTGTGCGCCCCGGATTAATAAGCGGTCCCCGAAAGGGGTTCGAAATGATATTGAGGCCTTCGACGGGCTCGCGTACGACCTACTGTTCCGGAAATGGATTCAAACGATATTTGAACGTCCCTCGAATGGGGTTTTGAAAATACGTTAAGGGGTTTTCTCGTTGGGGATGTTCATTTTCTGCGAAAAATGCTGGATTGTTGATTTATCACAGAAAAATGATGAAATGGACTGGGTTATTCATGAATTCGGATGCTCTAATCAGAGCTAAACAAAATATTTCATGAAAAGGTCATTGGTTGAAAGGAAATCGCATGAAAATATGGCAATTTTATTTGAGCAGTCTCTGGTTCTATAATCTGCGTTGTACCTATAGCACAAAGATTATTTTCTCGTAAACAGTGTCAGATATATGAAAGTTTAGTATGGAAATATATTCGTTCAGATTTTCATCTTCGAAATGGCATTTTTGCAAATTCCAATCTACGATATCTCCTGTTATGTTCCTCCGATCCAATTGAGATTTTCGGTTCTGTAATCAGCGTTGCCAAGGCCTTCACCGCATCCTTCACGATTTCGAAAATCTCGATTTTTTTTTGGTTAAAAATGAGCAAGGGGTTAGACCTATGACCAATGACCTATTTGCTACTCTATCTGAAAATCAGGTTGTCCTATTACTGTCCTAGATATGGAGTACACTGCAGTTGTTTTGAAGATTCTAGAAAACCAAACAGTTGATGATTCAATAGAGAATTACACTCTAGAGAGCTCTTCGAAGTCAACTCGAAAATGAAAATTGGAAAAGCAAAACAAAAACTCTTCCCTCCTAAACTGGGCCAAATATTTGAAAGTTCGGCATGAAAATATAGGTTCTCGAACACGCTAGATCTATTCCGAGAAATTTCCGGAAGCCTATCTCTCATCGATTTTCATCTTGAAAATGGCCTTTTTCAAAAATTACAAATTTCACTTGAGAATTCTTCAAGACCGAACGGTGGCGCCGAGATGGATGAAATCTTGAGATTCATCACAAGGGGAGTTGCTCATTTAAAATATGTATAACATTCGGATCTACGATGATTTTCCTGGAAGATATGCGACTCGTGAGTTGACCTCCGAAAAATTCCCAAAAAGATGGAGTCAGTTGAAACTTCCTCAAGACCGAACGGTTGTGCCGAAATGAATGAAATTCTCAGATTTATTACTAGAAGAGTTGCTCTTTCAGAATATGTATCACATTCAGATTTGCGATGATTTTCCTGGAAGATACGCGACTCGAAAGTTGACCTCCGAAAAATTCCCAAAAAGAAGGGGTCAGTTGAAACTTCCTCAAGACCGAACGGTTGTGCCGAAATGGATGAAATTCTCAGATTTATTACTAGAAGAGTTGCTCTTTCAGAATATGTTTCACATTCAAATCTACGATAATTTTCCTAGAAGATAAATTACTCTAAAGATGACTTTCGAAAAATTCCCAAAAAGATGGGGTCAGTTGAAACTTCCTCAAGACCGAAGGGTTGTGCCGAAATGGATGAAATTCTCAGATTTATTACTAGAAGAGTTGCTCTTTCAGAATATGTTTCACATTCAAATCTACGATAATTTTCCTAGAAGATAAATTACTCTAAAGATGACTTTCGAAAAATTCCCAAAAAGATGGGGTCAGTTGAAACTTCCTCAAGACCGAAGGGTTGTGCCGAAATGGATGAAATTCTCAGATTTGTTACTAGAAGAGTTGTTCTTTCAGAATATGTTTCACATTAAGATCTACGATGATTTTTCTGGAAGATACGCGACTTGAAAGTTGACCTTCGAGAAATTCCCAAAAAGTTGGATTTAATTTAAACTTCCTCAAGAACGAACGGTTGCTCCGGGTTGGATGAATTGTCGAGATTTACCACTAAAAAGGTTGCTCTTTTAGAGTATGTATAACGTTTAAATCTACCATGATTTTGTTGTTAGATACCACCAACTCAAAGGTTGAAAAATGGAAAAATTAAAAATTTGATTTTCTGGTGCACCAGTGTTAGATATCCTAAATTTCAGTAAGCAAATATAGGTTTCAGAATACGCTGTATCTATTGCGATTATTTCCGGAAGCCTATCTCTCTTCGTTTAGATTTTCATCTCGGAAATGGCATTTTTCAAAAATTGCAATTTTCAATCTGCGATATCTCCTGTTATTCCTCTGATCCAGGTGGGATTTCCGGTTTTATAATCAACGTTGCATAGGCTTCCACCCTAGCATAAACTCACAATTTCGAAAATCTCGATTTTTTGGGTCAAAAATGAGCAAGGGGTTAGTCCTCCCTGAAATTACCTATTTGCCACTCTCCGTCTCTGTTTCACAGTTTTACAGCAATGAGTGTTTCCCATTTTGTTAATATGGAATATAGACTTATAGAATTCAGAGCCATTCATAGATTTTGTAATTGGATGAACCTTTGTGTGGAATCCGCACCATTTTTTCATGCGGACAACCTTCCTAACACTTCCAACGCACAAGTCGACGACAGGTTAGTATTTCGTAAAGACACACAAGTCTTACTGTCCCAGCAGCTGGCGCATATTTTCCGGTTCACTCCTACGATCCTCAATAACCGCAACATAATATACCTTCGATGAAAAAATCGAGTAGTGGTCTATCGCCGCCCACCTGGTTCCAGTTCTTTGCGGAAAAACTAGTTTCGCCCCCGCGCTATACATACGAAACGGACAAACAACAACCGCGGATCGACAAATAATAACGTAATATTGCGTTTTATTCGTCAAGTCATCGATGCCTTCGGGATCTCGTCGATCTGGTCCTACGCGATGGCCGAGTCTTGTTGGTGGCGGCTTCGTTACTACCCGAGGGTTGCGGTTCTGTGGTGCCGATCTATCTTGTACGCCATGAATAATTGATTCGGAGTTGTCTACTTCGTTGGATTAATGGAAGGATAGAGGAACAGTCGGAGTTTTCTTTGAGGTGAAATGTTTTATTATGTTTAAGTGAAATATGACAGAAACTATTTTATACACGAACGATATACAGGGTGAGTCTTTGACTCGTATAAATGTTTTAACAGTAGATTCTTGAAGTCAAAAGATACACTTTTTTCCTTCACCATTTTTTTCGAATCGAGTCGGTTTGAAAGTTACAGGAAAACCTAAAAAAAATTATTTTTAGTTCTCCCAAATGGTTTTATCGAATGGAATGAATTTCGAAATATACACTTCGCAAAAAAATTAACGCACATTCTGAAAATCTCAATTTTAATGAAAGTTAACTCTACATTGACTTTATAACTTATGTTTTATGTTCTCTCGGGAAGGTTTTGAACGAAACAAGACAAGAAGAAAAATTCAGGATTTCACCGAATCTTATGTGAAAGAAAAGAAATGAACAATTTTCAAAATTCTGAAATGCTGATAAGTGATTTAATACTTGGTATTTCCACCCCTTGCGTTAATTACAGCTCGGCAACGACGGTTCATACTCAAAATGAGTGATCTTAAAATGTTCTGATCTAATCCTTCCCAGATTTCTCCGAGTTGGATTCCTAAGTCATTAAGAGTAGCTGGATGATTTTCTGAACTTCTCAGCCTTCTATTGAGGTTGTCCCAAACCTGCTCAATCGGATTGAGATCTGGACTTCTTGCTGGCCATTCCATTCGAGAGACTTCTACCTCTCAACTCCTGAACGATGCGCGCACGATGGGATCTGGCATTATCGTCCATAAAAATGAAATTTTCACCAATGTATGGGGCAAATGGCACTACATACTCTTCAAGAATGTTCCTTATATACTTATCAGCATTCATAGCTCCATTATCAACGACCACTAGGTCTGTGCGAGCAGTCAAAGATATTCCACTCCATACCATAATCGATCCTCCCCCGGAACCAGTAGTATTCAGGAAATTGCACTGAGCATATCTTTCATGTGGACATCTGTATACAAGGGAACGTCGATCACAATGGTAGAGGCAGAATATAGACTCATCTGTGAAGAGAACTCTTTCCCAATCGGCCTCTTCCCAATGGATATGCTCTCTCGCAAAATCCAAACGCGCCAAAAGTGGATAACATATGGATGCATAATTCTGATAAAAATAATTATCATTGAGAACACCTTCAGTTGTAGAATAAATTTGAGATTTCCATAATGTGCGTTAATTTTTTTGCGCAGTGTAGTTTTTCATTTATTCGATGATAAATCTTTTTCGAACACGTCTTCCAGTTTTCTCATTATGACCATTACGTACCAGAAAAATACCAAAAACTCTTGCAACTAAGTTGGATGCTATCTAATGAATATTTGAACGTTTTGTGAAATAAAAGTATTCTTAATATTTTCTCGTATAATGCGTCGTTTTCGAGTAATTTGATCTTCAAAATATATCTGTGAAATTTAAAAAATTGTGTACTGGCTGAATACAACTCTGTTTAAAAGATCCACAGATGTGTAGTGTCACAGATTAAGCTAATTTAATTTTGTTTTTCCAAGGGTGGCACAGCTCATTATAAAAACTTGAAATGGCTATATCTGTTATAAGTGCCTAATCGAAAAAAATGGTATATAAAAAGTGTTTCTTTGGATCTCAAGGATCTACTGTTGAAATATTTGTATGAGTCAAAGACTCACCCTGTATTCGTCACATGCACATCATAACGACTACATTGATCAATTATTGACCCAGTTGTATGAGTTGCAATCTAAATCATTCCTGAGAATCGCCCAGATTGATCAATATATCAAATTAAATTGCTGATAGATACATTTGGATCAGCAGCACTTCCAGAGGTGACAGTTTTAATACTATCTGCATTTGACAGGATATCTTCTTGTATTATTTGTTTGTTAAACCTCTTCTTCAAATGACTACGAATTTGACAGATCATTGGTACCATAACCTGCACATAATCACACCCCTCTTGAAGGTAATACCTGTCAAGGCAATTCGATGGTTTATTTTGATGATCTCGCAACGTTGTTCGAATTGTTTCACGCTGTAACGTTTTAACTCCACCTGAAAAAAGATGAAATAATTCATTTTTCACATGAAACAGTGTCGAATTAAAAAACAAAAACTTATTTTCAATAAAATGAGTTTTTTTACAATCTACTACACGTGCTTCGGTATCACATTAGCTTCGTGAAGTAATGATAAAAATCTCACTCTTCAGTGAAAATTTTCTGATGCAGTTATGCATCTAGTATCAGTCACACTTATTCAATACAAAAGAGTTCAATATAAAATAACCTGCTTCCCTCATACTTCTTTATACAGGGTTAGAACTATTTAGAGGGGGCTACAGGGATATCGAAAACTGTTAGAAATACAGGGTAGCTTAAATTACGTAAAAGTTGCGTTATTCAAGGATGAGTGGGTGGGTCTAAACAATTCCCAAATATCTTTGATGGTTCCCGAGATATCTCAAGAAAACTGAAAATCAAGATTATCATTTTTTTTTCATAACTGATTGGTTTTTGGAGATAATTACACGAAATTCGGTGTGTAGTCATAATCCTATATAACGATTATACTGGTGTACTACTTTTTTGTTATTCAAGCCACCCTTTATTTTTAACGGTTTTCGACATTCCTATAGTCAGCCTCTAAATAGCAACCCTGTATAAAACGACAGTTTTTTTGGCGGATGGCTATAAATAATAATAGAGTTTGAAAAAATTGGGGGATAATGGTGATAGCATTTTCCTAATACCAGACGGGGTTCAAATAATCTTTCATCATCTTATCGATAATCTCCAATAAATGGCGAATTTCATTATTATCGTCTCATCTAGGTACATATTAGGTTTTCAGAAAACGATGTTCATCGGACGTCGATTAGGTTACTTTTTTCTTCTGGGAGAATATCTAATATGAGGATGATAAGTATGGGATTGGAAGCTTTTCACAGATCTATTAACTAGCGAAGCATATTTCCATGATCCATTTCATCTTTCTAGGACAACAGTTTTCGAGAATATCATGTTATATATATTATAATCGATCACTTCTACTGAAAGTATAGCACTGAAGTTCACATGTATATCATTGGAAAACTATGTTTCATTCGAATTATGTATTTCTACAATTTTGGAAAGATTTATCTCATACTTTACCGAACCACTGCGATATCCACTTCTACTTAAAGTAGACATGAAGTTCACGATGTGCATCTCAATTTGTAAACTATGCGTGATATGAAGATTTGGTTCGAATTGTTCCAATTATTTTCGAGAAATTTTCAAGAATTGTCTCCCTGCTAGAAGAACATACCCACTGCATCTCTCATCAATTTTTTCATCTCAACAATGGGAATTGATTTAAAACTCCACGACTGGACCTGTTTTAGAGTATGTCGGAAAAAATATTAACTGGAAGGGATGCCCACACCAATAATTAGCTGAATATTTTTTTCTGGGATTCTCACGCTTTTACTTTTCTTATATCATGGAAATTCCCTAATATCGATGTTTCTTTTTCAGAGTCCAATGATCCAAGTGAAAATAGCTGCGGGTATTGGCAGCTCCAATTAGACAGAGATCTCGTTGATACCATTTCCGCCATCTACCCGGAGTGGTTCAAGCACAACATGGCTGAAGGCGGGGGATCCTCCCAGGCGCAGAGGGAGTCCTCCCCGAAGGCTGTTATAGACACATCACCCCTGCACATCAACCAGAACAAAGAATGTGAGTAGACCTCTTTGGAACCCCATGAAAAACGCTGTACTGTGGGCGCTTGTATTCAATGCGAGAAAATTTGACGATTTTCGATCGAAACTAGACATTATAATGAAACTTTACCGGTAGAAATGCACAAGTTCATTTGGGTGCTAGGCTAGGCGGTCCTAACGTTACAATTTTTGATCTAAAGATGGCTGTAATATCCCTAAAGCTGTGTGAATGTTGAAAATTTCAATAATTACATCAAGAAGCTTCTGCAGCTCCTTTGGGCCAAGGTTGGGGTTGTTGGAGACTGTAGAAGAGGTGCTGTATGTGCAAAAACCGTCCTTATCTCTAGGAGGCCTATTGGCAGACGTCATTTTCTGGTTATGTGAAGGCGTCTAGAATTGGCCAGCCGTAGTGAAACACATCTGAAAGAGCCAGTTTTCTCACGATGTGAGATCCTCAGGTTTTTCGAATCTTGAGACTTAATTGGGCAACCTCTATAAAAACAGAAGAAAATATGGTCCCCCAGTTTTGAAGGCCTCAATAGTAGCTAATCTAACCCTATCTTGACCAATTTTCGGTTCGATGCTGCATATACTTATGTCAGATGTGGATCGGAAATGCGAGATGCAATCTTTCGCGTTCTTTATAGAGTGAGCCAGATTTTCGTTTTGACATCTTCGTTATAATCTCTCATCCGCTTTTGGATTGCAGAAAGACCCAAGTTTACGTAACCGTATGCGGTTTCAGTGTATTAACCTTAAGATAACGAAGACTGAACCGTCAGAACCTTGTTAGTTTTCGACTGGTCAACTGATCGTTATGTTTTGTTTTCGTTATATTCGACAAAATGTTGGTGGATGAGACGTGAGTACCCTAACTGTTACTTATGCGTTTATACAGGGTGAGTGTTTGACTCGTACGAATATTTTAACAGTAGATTCTTGAGGTCAAAAGAAACACTTTTTTCCTTTAACATCTTTCCCGAATCGGCTCGGCTTAAAAGATATAAGCTGTTGAAAAACTATAAAAATAAATGTTTCAGTTCTATCTCACAAACGGTTCTATCGAATGAAATTAATTGTGGAATATAGTTTTTCATTTATTCGATGAATCTTTTTCGAATATCACCCACGTCTTTCAGTTTTCTCATTATGACCATAACGTACCATAAAAATATAAAAAATTCAGAGAACTCTTGAAACTATTTTGGAAGCTATCTCATGAATATTTGAACGTTTTGTAAAATAAAAGTATTCTTCATATTTTTTCGTATAATGAGCCGTTTTCGAGTAATTTGATCTTCAAACATTGAAAAGTAATTATGATATTTGAAAAATTGGTTACTTTGGCTGAATACAACTCTGTTTAGAAGCTCCACAGATGTTAGTGTCACAGATTCAGCTAGTTATTCTGAAGGTAATGTTGTTTTTCCAGGGGTGGCGCAGCTCATTATGAAAACTGAAAATGGTTCTTTTTATCAGAACCGAATCGGACAAAATGGTATAGGAAGAAAGTGTTTCTTTTGACCTCAAGACTCTACTGCTGAAATATTTGTACGAGTCAAAGACCCTGTATATCAGAGTTTGCTCTAAAGTTGCATCTGAAATTTTACTATGAGATTCTTAATGTAGATTTCGAAAAGCGAAAGGAAAATTTTCAGAATAACAAGTGTAATACTCGTGAAAAATGGTCGTAAAAGTATCATATCATTTCACTTTAGGAAATGATAATTTTTTCATGTTTTACACAATTTCATACCTCCAAATTGTGCCTTTTGAAACTGGGAGGATTGTTTTCGAATAGTGCTCGATTTCCTTAAACAAAATTCGTCGAGATACAAGAGTGAAGAGTCTCTTTTGAATGGTTTCATCTTCATTTGCATAGCATGGAAATATTGAGAGTACAAATGGCTAATGTTACATAGCAGCTACTGATTCTGGCAGTTTTAGATAGGTTAGACATCAGTCCATATTATTCGGCTCATATCGCTTTGAATTTGATACAAAAAGCTTGTTTTCCACTGTGCTGAATATGTTAGATTACATGTTAACTAAACGGCATTTGCGAGAGCTTTAACTGAAAGGAAAATGCATCGAATGCTTGTAGAGGCTTCTAGTGACAATACTTCAACTGACAAATGTAGGGAATGCTTTAGTCGTTTCAAAGATGGCGATTTCAGTGTTGAAGACAAGCTTAACTGGAAGAAAAAGAATTGAAGACATAACTCGATGGAGTCGCAAGAGTTGCAAGAAGCAATTGGACTTAGTGAAACGTTTAAAAGCTTCTCTCTGTGAATGTGAAACATTTTGTCACACTCGCTGTAATCTCCGGACATATGCTCCTATTGATTTCTGTTTACTCCGACAGATGCAGCATGATTTGGCAGATCACTGTCTTCTCAGAAATCGAAAACGAGGCCATTTTTCGAGATGAGATTCGAAAATTGCCTTAGAAATTAAGAAAAATCGTTACCATTGACGGAGAACACTTTGACTGATCTATTCCTTGATTTTCTTCTGAAATAAACGCAAAAGAAAGCTGCCAAGTACGAAACTAACAAATCACAGGCCAACACACATTTTGGTGCCTGCGATTTGTTAACTGTTCCTGAGTAATTTTTGGATGCAGAACGTAAAAAAGTTCTCAGATTTTGTCTATCAGATCTAGTTTTTGAGATTTTTTAAAGAAATTGTGTATATAATTTACGTTATAACTGTTATAATATATAATATTACTATTGACAGTTAAAAAAAACAAAGACACATGGATTTAAGTATTTATTGCAAAAACTTAATTTACATAATTAAATTAGTCACTAATCACATACAAATTTTCTTTTATACGATTTTCTAGAATGGAGTTTACTAGGGCAGTCTCGCTGAAGGCTCCAGAAGTAGTCCGCCATCATGTGGCTATCCCATCGTCCTTGATAACGATCTTCCATAGTTTTAATATCCTGATGGAATCTTTCCCCCTGTTCTTCACTACAATCACCTAAGTTTTCTGGAAAACGATCTAGGTGGCTGTGGAGGTAGTGAACTTTTATACTCATGTTACAGCCGAGAATATTAAAATTTGAAAGCATAGTTTCCACTAATTCTACGTAATTCTCTGCTTTATGATTGCCAAGAAAATTTTGTATTACTTGAACAAATGAACTCCAAGCGTTAGATTCAGTCTCGTTTGTTGATGTGGTGAATTGTGGATCTTTAACAAGTTGCCTTATTCGAGGACCATCAAATATACCAGCTTTTAGTGCTAATGCCAGGAAATTTACGTGACAAATACCCAAAACAATTTCCATCTCGATTTAAAGCCTTCACAAATTGCTTCATTAGGCCTAGCTTGATATGCAAGGGCGGAAGTAAGATTTTTTCTCTTGAAACCAAAGGTTCGTTGATCACGTTTTGTATTCCTTGAATCATGACATCTCTTGAAGGCCAATTTTTGTTAACCCAGTGCTCATTTTTAGCTCTGCTGTCCCAAAGGCACAAAAAACAAGGATATTTTGTATAACCACTCTGCTGTCCAAGGAGGAAGTTAATCATTTTTAAATCAACACAAATTGCACTGATGTTCTTCGTATTTAATTTTACTCAAAACGAATGCTATTGTTTCATATTCTTCCTTCATGGTAGTAGAATGACCAATAGGAATTGAGCCATATTTGATACCGTTATGTAAAAGAACACATTTTAAACTACGTTTTGAACTGTCAATATACCATTTAACCTGTAACGTGTATCTCAGAAAGTAGAGCTGATAGAAAAAATCTGGTGGCATTTTTGGAATCAGCACATTAAAAACATCTGAAATCAGATGTTAGATTTCCGGCACCAAATTTTTTTTTTCATTTTGTTGGCCTGTGATAATCAACACGGCTGGCGCCATATGATTTCTTCTAGCAACTTTCGTAAGCCTCCATCAATTGTCCCAAATAGCCCCTGTCGAAATTCGTAGATCGACCGACGCCTCGAAGACGTCGCCCACCGAAATCACGAAGGACGCCCGCCTCCTTAAGCCATCGCCGATACCACCACGGCGATTATTCGCTCATTCAACGGTCATTAGGCGAACGCCTCACACCGCAATAAGACCCCGTCGTGAAAGATGTGCAAGTAAAAGTTAGGTAATGACCTTCAGTGGGTCAGTGTCGGATATAGCACGTTTCGTTCTTCCGGAGACCGCCTCCGGAACGCGCGGCGCCCACCGTAACCACTCGCGACACACCATGTGCTCACATGTGTCTCTCTGTTGCAGCCCTCAAAGTGAAGCTCATGCTTCGACGCCCTCTGGATCAGCTGGTCGACCAGGGAATCATGCCCCGTAAGTATGCCTCTCCTTATTCTTGTTCGTTTTAGATGAGGGACGCCCGGTGTATCTCACGCAAGTCGTGGATGAGTCCATTTTATGTTGTTGCGAAAAAATTCAAGGGGTGATTCCTTGTACGTGTCTTTCGGGAGCTGTATTCACACAGATCTACAGGGTGGGCAAAATTCGTTGTCTACTGAGGGGACCTCGAGAACTATAAGAGCTACCGTAGCCTCCTACGATTCTTCGTTTTTGAGTTATTAGTAAAAAAAGAGATTTTGGCGATTTCGAAAAGTTCTCATAACTTTTTTGTCTTGAAAGTTACAGGTCTGAAACTGAACCTTCTTAGGCACTTTTATACGTGGAATCGACTGACAAAAGAGTTTTCCCCAATTCAAAAATTACAAATTCAATTAAAGTTTGCTTTTGAAAAGACGAAAGTTCACCTAATCATTCGAAATGAAAAAATATTTTGAGCTCGTCAGTGGATTCTACGTGAAAAAGTGCCTGTAGAAGGTTCAAGTTTCCGACCTGTATCTTCGAAGACAAAAAAGTTATGAGAACTTTTCGAAGTCGTCAAAATGTAATTTTTTGCTAACAATTTAAAAACGAAGAATCGTAGGAGGCTACGGTTTTCACCATTCTTTGTTTCCCCGAAAAAAAGGGCTTAGAAATGTTTCATCCGTTTTCCTCCATCTCATATAGTTCTTGAGATCCTCTCAGTGGACAACGAATTTTGCCCAGCCTGTATATGAAAGTACCACACTATTTTTTGACAAGGATTCTCCCTTTTAATCTCCCTTTTATACAGGGTGTCTGTAAACAAATTCGAAGTACTCAGGGAGATGTTTCCCCGATGAAAATAAGCAAGGGTAGTTCCTAAAAATTTTTTTCCAAATCGACCTCCCTTCCAAGATACAGCGTTTGAGAGGCGGTGACGAGTTGACAGTTTTTAATTTTATTTTTTTACGGGTTCTAAAAAACACTGAGTCGTAAAACTATACATAATATGAAGCACTAAGTTGATGTTACTCATACAATTTTTTTAGATCTCATCTCTGTATTATTTATTCCTTTAAAAACTGTTTGAGTGGGATAGATTTTCGAAAAATAAAATTCTCTTATGATTCCCAATTCTATTCTGGAGAAAAGAGTCTCTTGCAAACTTTTCTGGAAATAAAAACTTACAAGCAGTATACGAAGGTCCATGAGGCAGAGAGTTGATGCTTGTATTTGAATGAGAAACCATAAGAGATTTTTATTTTTCGAAAATCTATCCCAAGAATACCATTTTTGAAGTAAAATCATAAGGGGTTGTGATTTTCAACCCCTAATAATACAGTTATGAGATCTAAAAAAATTGTGTGAGTAACATCTACTTATTGCTTCATATTATGTATAGTTTTAAGACTCAGTGTTTCTAGAACTCGTAAAAAAAATTAAAAACTGTCAACTCGTCAACGCCTTCCAAAGTCTGTATCTTGAAAGGGAGGTCGATTTCGAAATTTTTTTATAGCAACTACCCCTGCTTATTCTCATAGAGGAATCATCCCTTCGCATTTGTTTACAGACACAGTTTACAGACTGTACAGGGTGGGCAAATTTCGATGTTTTAGCACTACATCGAAAGTTGAAACCGTAGAAATATTGAGAGAAAAGGTTCTTGATCATTTGCTATTATTTATGTTGATACAAACCATATGATGTTATATATTTTTGAAATCAGTAAAAATTAAGCTTTCAAAAAATTGCGCAGAAAACTATTGTTCCCATTTAAAAAAAACATAACTTTGGGTCATAGCTTCGTAATTAAAAATCCTAATAAAAAGGCGAGAACGCCACTGGATTCTACGTAAAAAAGTGCCTGTAATGTAATGTTTCAATTTTAGAGCTCTATCATCATTATTAGCGGAGATATAAATTTATTTCGATATCGCCATTTTTCCAATTTTTGCTTATAACTCGAAAACAAAAGAAAGTGGCCAAAAATGACTACTACTATTGTTAGTTTCTCAGAAAAAGAGAACGAGAATGGGGTATCAGATTTTGTGTATCTCCTCTGGTTTAAAAACTGTAGTTCTAAAACATCGAAATTTGCCCACCCTGTACACATTCTGTGGTAGGGAATATTGATACCCCAGGAAAATAACCCTGCAGGAGGATGATGATGGCTTTTTTTCTGTTATTGAATTTTTTGTTTGTTTACCTTATAAGGTGTTCTTTCCCAATAAACTTCACGTGTATGTGATCGAGAAATGAGAAAACTAAACTGATTCGAGTACAAGGGCTGAAAAATCATGCACCTAGTTATTTCTTTCGGCTTAAAATGAAAAGTTTTCAAATTTCTCTGATAAATATCCTTTCGTATAAAATTCTCATTGTGTAGGAAACAGAGCATTTCTTGTCCGTCTATATTAGGGACGTTTGAATAGGGTCAATTGACACGAAACTAGAAAGTTCTCCCATAAATGCCCTTTGAAGTTAAAAACGTTCACGGTATTCAAAACGACCGAGCTCTAAAAATTCGAAACGGACGGAAGAACCCCGAGAGCCATTGATTATTCTCGGGCTTTGAACCAGAAACATTCGTCTATTAATTCCTTTTTAACAAGGTTCGAAGAACAGTTTTTTCGACGGCTCGCGCATTAATTAAACATATTTTCAAGCGAGACAATCAGAGAAGTTCACTGAAATTAATTCTTCGCACCCGAGCAGACGGATGCGAGAAGTAGCCGTTTTTAGGTCATATCTCGCGATTTTTCGAACTTTAGTTCGGTAATTCGATGTTTGGAAGTGCCGTGGAAAAATTGAATTCATCAACTTGAGAGTATTTTCGTCGAGGGCGTTGCCATAACGAAATTTCCTCGGCTGCAAAGAAAATGAAGAGAGTGGACTTTCGCTTTCTTTCTAAGTACTTACCGTAATAGGATTATGGAAGTTTATGCTAACTAAGGTCGGAAGATTGCAGATAACGAGCGAAGAATCTCTGGGAAATACCTAACGTCGAAATTTCATTATGCCTAGGTTCACTTTAATCAGTTCAATGTTGGTGGTATTTAATGATAGTCGGTGAATGTCGGGATCAATTTTTACTGCATGGAGGATTTGTCAATCGGAATATTTTCGTTTTTACTTACGCTGACTGCTAAAACCTTGAAATTCCAATCATCATTTTAAAGCTTTCAATTTTTCAAACTTTTTTATGGAAATTTGATGAAGAAAAAGGCTTCTTGAGTAAATAATATCTTTTCTGGTATTTTTGACAGGAAAATTATCGTAGATCTAAATGTGATACATATTCTAAGACCAACTCTTATAGTGATAGATCTGGAAATTTCATCGAGCTCTGTGCAACTGTTCGACCCCCATTTTTCTGGGAATTTTTGGAAGGTCAAATTTAGAGTCGCATTCCTTCCAGGAAAATCATCGTAGATCTGAATGTGATACATATTCTGAAAGAGCAACTCTTCTAGTGAAATCTGAGAATTTCATTCATTTCGGCACAAACATTCGGTCTTGGGAAAGTTTTAACTGACCCCGTCTTTTTGGGAATTTTTCAAAGCTCAGCTTTCGAGTGGAGTATCTTCCTGGAAAATTATCGTAGATCTGAATGTGGTACATATTCTGAGAGAGCAACTCTTTGAGTAATAAATAGAAGATTTTCATCCATTTCGGCACAACCGTTCGTTCTTGAGAAAGTTTTAACTGACCCCAACTTTTTGGGAATTTTTCGAGAGTCATCTTTAGAGTGATTTATCTTCCAGGAAAATTACCGTAGATCTAAACATGATACATATTCTAAAAGAGCAACTCTTCTAGTAATAAATCTGAGAATTTCATCCAACTCGGCACAACCGTTCGGTCTTGAGGAAGTTTTAACTGAACCCAACTTTTTGGGAATTTTTCGAAGGTCAATTTTAGAGTCGTTTATCTTTCAGGAAAATCATCGTAGATCTAAACGTGATACATATTCTGAATGAGCAACTCTTCTAGTAATGAATCTGAGAATTTCATTCATTTCGGCACAGCTGTTCGGTCTTGAGGAAGTTTCAGCTGACCCCATCTTTTTGGGAATTTTTCGAAGATCATATTTCAAGTCGTTTATCATTCAGGAAAATCATCGTAGATCTGAAAGTGATACACATTCTGAAAGAGCAACTCTTCTTGTTATAAATCTGAGAAATGTATGCATTTCGGCACGACCGTTCGGTGTTGATGAAGTTTTAACTGACCCCATATTTTAGGGAATTTTTCGAAAGTCAACTTTAGAGTAATTCATCTTCCAGGAAAATTATCGTAGATCTAAACGTGATACATATACTGAAAGAGCAACTCTTCTAGTAATAAATCTGAGAATTTCGTCCATCTCGGCACAACTGTTCAGTAGAAGATCGAAATCTAAACGAAAGAAAAAAAAGTAATTCTTTGAGTAAAGCCTGAAAAATTCTTGTTGTTTTTGCCTTTTTCTTCGAAAATGGCTGTAATTAGAAAATGTGAAGTGAAAATTATATGGAATGAGCTTCTATTTTTTCTCAAGAAAGTGACTCTTATAAAATTTGTTGCACCCATTCAAATACCCGGCAATAGAACGTTCAATTATAAAACGTGTGTTTAAATTTTTACTTAATTTCAATAACTGTCTCAAATTTATACTTCCTCCGGTCAAATTAGAACTAATATAGCGGAACTTGATATCTTTATCGTCTTATTCCCACAAAATCTCTTCTGGTTCAATTACGATCGGTCATCTCGGGTAATATCAAACAGCAGACGTTGAATAAGTCTATTCGACGCTATAGTTCTTAACGGGATCTCCGAATAATAGTTTGTCGAGGCGTTCACGATCGTCAGAATAGTTTCTGTCGGTGAATCCGCATTTTTTTCACGCCGTCCGAACATCTGCTACGATCGGCGTTGCTCGAATTGCACAAGCTGCCCACATTGTCCGAAAAAACACATTTTTCGCCCAGCGCTGGATCGCACGTCCCGATCCGTGCGATAAATCTCGTGTTTCCGCCTAACCCTTCGCTAATTTTTGCGTTTCTCGACCGGCGCCCTTTCCGGTCATCCCCAAACTTGACTACGACGTGACATCTGGCGCGAAACGCCGCCGCCATCGTCACACGGTCAGGGTTTCCAGTTTACATAATGCGCGTTGTCGTCGCTTTTACTTTCTTTATTATTCATGATCTCGACCCTATTCGATCGGTTTCAATGACTAAGCCGCCACACGTCTTGTTTTGATTTCTTGTTACCTTGCCTTCGTCGCCAGAAACGAGAAAAGGTTTCGCATGCTGCTTCGTTCTTTTGATCTTCGTATAGATAGTAGTAGTAGCTCAACCAAGAAGGTTGTATTTTGCCCGATAACAGAAATATTTCGTGAAGAAATATGGGGTCAAATATGCAATTTCTTCTGAGACATATAGGTATGGAGAGAAGAGATGTATATAGGCTTAAAAGAAAGGGAACTTTACTCACGTTTATAACATTGAGAAGAAAAGGAATACAAAACACAGCAATTATACTACACTACGCAAAAAAATTCACGCACATTATGGAAATCTCAAATTTATTCTATTATACAACTGAAGGTGTTCTCAATGATAATTATTTTTATCAGAATTATGCATGCACATGTTATCCACTTTCAACGGTTTTCTTCAATACAGATGTTTTTCCCAGCAGGAATTAAAAAAGATGATATTATCAGATTTTGAATGTATTGGCTCCATTCTAAAATCAGTCGTTCTCGATCAATTCTAGTGATCAATAGTTTTTCTTTCGTTTGATTTTCTACACTCGATCGCTATGCAACGCGAAACACGCAATTTGACCCAAGAGGAATGTGCCCAAGTGGTAGTTTTGCGAGAAGAAGGGTGGACATACACGAGAATTGCAGAAAGGTTTGGAGTTTCCCATACAAGTGTGTCCAGAATGTTGCAGCATTTCAGGGAGACAGGTATGAATGTCCGAAGACCAGGACAGGGTAACAACTGCCATTCAAGAACGTTACTTGAGAGTTTCTTCGTTGAGACAACGGTTTGCAACTGCTGGCCTCCTTCAAATTCAGCTTGAGCAAACTCATGAGGTGCAAATTAGCACTCAGTCAATAAGAAATCGCCTCAAAAAATATGATTTAAGGCCTCGTGTCGTGGCAAGAGGCCCTGCTCTTACCCCGGCCCATCGAAGGGTGCGTTTGTATTTTGCAAGAGAGCATATTCATTGGGAAGAAGCCGATTGGGAAAAAGTTCTCTTCACAGATGAGTCTAGATTCTGCCTATACTATTGTGATCGACTTTCCCTTGTATACAGATGTCCACATGAAAGATATGCTCAGTGCAATTTCCTGAATACTACTGGTTTCGGGGGAGGATCGATTATGGTATGGGGTGGAATATCTTTGACTGCTCGCACAGACCTAGTGGTCGTTGATAATGTAGCTATGAATGCTGATAAGAATATAAGGAACATTCTTGAAGAGCATGTAGTGACATTTGCCCCATGCATTGGTGAAAATTTCATTTTTATGGACGATAATGCCAGACCCCATCGTGCGCGCATCGTTCAGGAGTACCTTGAAGATGTTGAAGTCAAGCAAGAAGTCGAGATCTCAATCCGATTGAGCAGGTCTGGGACAACCTCAATAGAAGGCTGAGAAGTTCAGAAAATCATCCAGCTACTCTTAATGACTCAGGAATCCAACTCGGAGAAATCTGGGAAGGATTAGATCAGAACATTTTAAGATCACTCATTTTGAGTATGAACCGTCGTTGCCGAGCTGTAATTAACGCAAGGGGTGGAAATACCAAGTATTAAATCACTTATCAGCATTTCAGTATTTTGAAAATTGTTCATTTCTCTTCTTTCACATAAGATGTGAAAATCCTGAATGTTTCATCCATTCAATGTGTCTTGTTTCGTTCAAAACCTTCCCGAGAGAACATAAAAAATAATTTATAAAGTCAATGTAGAGTTAACTTTCATTGAAATTGAGATTTTCAGAATGCGCATTAATTTTTTTCCGTAGTGTATGTTCAGTGTTATGGACGCTATATGGGTAACCCCGCATATTGTGATAATTCAAAAGTATCAATAATTATCGAAAGAGTTCATTGGAAATAAACCCAGAATAGTTTCCAGAAATCATCGACCGTTGGCGTTGTTTTTCGAAACGATCCAAAACGATTAAAAAAAATCCCATTTCCATGGGCGTAGCCATAAACCGGTTCTCGTAAATTCTAAAACGCAAACCTATATTTCAAGTTTATGCATTCATTGTATCTTTGGCGAGACGTCATCCTGAAACACCTACTACCTAGTGGACGGTCAGAGAGGCTACGTGGGAATTTCATTCCGTAAATATTCCGTATTATTCACGATATTCTTCAAACGGTTCCCGGCGTTTAAATTCGGTAGGTGAGGATATTTCTGGATCGGTGATTCAACGGGCGTACCGGCTGACGGGAGCGATATGTCCAAAACACATTAATCTGGATATTTACCTGATTACCTCGCGCTGGATATTTGCATAAGCCGGCGTTGCTGCTGCTGCTGCTGCTGGAACAATGGGGAGAGTTCAACCACGCGAATCATTATGAGGGAACGGGTTCGAACAACACGACAGGTCTGGGTCATTAATAACATTGTTCGATTTCGGGCGATTTTTGCTATGTCGAGGACTCACGGGCCCGCACCACAGGCCTAGTGTGCAGGCATGGTGCCCTCCATAGGGGAGATATACGACAATGCTGACTTCAAACCATGAAATTGGTCAAAAAGTAACGTGGGTATTTCAATGATTAACACGACTCTACAAAAAATTTTTCGTTCTTTGTCCTAACGTTTATACTAGAATTTTCCGGTTAATTATGCACAAAAACGAAAAGAAAATACCTTTTTTGGTATAAAGTTTGCTTTTGTGATAGTTATAGTATTAGTACTCATTCTACATTTTTTTTAATAATTTTTAATAATTCAAAAACCGCGCGATGAGAGTGGGGTGTATACCCTTACAAAGTGTCACTAGTGGGCACTCGAGTCATAAACAACGATAAGGTGTTGTTTACAAGCCCAGACAAACTTCAAATGTCGTCAAGAAAGTGGGAAGTGATGCTGATGCATTTTGTTATATATTTATTATAATTCGTGACGTGAAATACGAATTAAAGACATTTCACGTTCTCTGTGAAGCCTATGAAGCATATTTTGACTTTCCTGTTTGGAATCAAGACAAGTCATGGGCTCTACATGTTGCTTGTAGTTATTGTAAATGATATCCTTGAATCAGTCTCCTAAACACAGAAGCAAACTTTTTCATGCCATATATTTTTTTTTCGTCTAATTAGGATCTAAACTATCGAAATTTTATGCTTTGCAGACAAAGTCAATTTTGGTGTTGACCCGTGTAATATTCTGAACAGGTCCTGCTGAGAAACAGACCTGAAAATGGCACCTTGAAAGAAATTTTTTCAATTTTTTTCGTTACCGGGAATAAATATACAAAAAGACTCGAGAACAAAACTAACGTGCTATCAAACTTATAATTTCTTAGGGCTACTTGCGACTTCGTGCCCTCCTGTGACTGAAGAGACCCAACCGTGACCTACAGATCCTTCCACACTCCAGGCATGGATAGTCACCAGCCAGATCTGGCCGCAGGTGTATTCTTTTCGAGTCTCCATTATAGCTCTGGACCAAATACCTCCACTGAGATCTGTCTAACGCTAGTTGTTCACAGTTATGATTGGCATTAACTGATTTTAGGGATTGATGCAGTATATCCTTAAACCGCTTATACTGGCCTCCTGGTTTTCGGGCTCCCACTGTGAATTTGCCATACAGAGAGCTATTTTGGGGAGTCTTGTGTCTTGCATCCTCAGAATGTGACCGCTCCATCTGAATCGGGCCCTCGTTACTTGAGTTTCAATTGTTGTACAACTCGCGCGTTGCAAGACTTCTGCATTCGAAACTTTGTGGAGCCATCTGATGTGCATTATCTGTCTTAGATGACGTTGTGGCGTTTGTTCGAGCTGTTTAATATGTTGCCTGTAGGGCGTCCAGTTTTCGCTTCCGTAAAGAAGCGTTGGGAGGACCACTGCTTTGTAAACAGCTGTCTTGGTCTCCAGATTGAGGTCGTGATTTTGAAACACTCTGTCCTTTAGCTTCCAGAATGCCGTGATGCCGAATTGATACGGTTGTGTATTTCCGTGTTTCTCAGAAACCAGAAAACTGACAGACAAGAATATTTTGATGGTGTTCCTATGATATCCGCCTATTAGATAATTTTCAGTTCAAAGACATATACAGGGTGAATCTTTGACTCATTCAAACAGTAGATTCTTGAGGTCAAAAGAAACACATTTTTTCTGTACCATTTCTTCCGAATCGGCTGGATTTAAAATATACAGGCTGTTGAAAAACCACAAAAAATGTTATTTTACGTTCTATCTTATAAACGGTGTTATAGATAGAAATGAATTCAGGAAAATTATTTTTCATTTATTTGATAAATCTTTTTCGAACACAAGATATCACCCACGTCTTCCAGTTTTCTCATTATGACCATTACATATCATGAAAATAACAAAAATTTCAAGAACCCAACGCTTGAAACTAAGTTGGACACTATCTAATGAATATTTGAACGTTTTGTGAAATGAAAGTATTCTTTATATTTTCTAGCATAATGCGCCATTTTCGAGCAATTCGATGTTCAAAAATAAAAAATATCTGTAATATTCGGAAAATTGAGTACTTTGGCTGAATGCAACTCTGTTTGAAAGATCCACAGATGTGTAGTGTCACAGATTTAGTTAGTTATTTTCAAGGGAATTTTGTTTCTTCAGGTGTGGCACAGCTCATTATGAAAATTTAAAATGGCTATATATTTTTATCAGGGCCAAATGGGACGAAATTGTACAAAAAAAAGTGTTTCTTTTGGCCTCAAGAATCTATTGTTAGAATATTTGTATGAGTCAAAGACTCACCATGTATATGAGGAGTGGATTTAACTACCCCTTGCTGTTAAAGGGAAACATCACAAAAAAAAAGTATTGCCTTTTCGCTTCCATAATATATCTGCTCAATTTGATTTGTCAGTTTTCTGATTTCGTTAAAGGAGGGGGCTGCGAAAAAAATTGTGCCAAAGATCCACACATTTTTTCCTCAACAGATCACTCCATAAATTAGTAATTTTATCGATGATTTGAGGTAAAGAAGGATATTTAGATCCTTGCCCATTTATCACATGTAGTGATTGGATTTACCAATTTGTTTCACAAGCTTTTCAAGATGTTTCCCTATATTATATTAATTTTCTCATTCTTTCAGCTCACAAAACACCTGCCGCCTACCATGGCCAGAGGCGCCAATTGGAACGCGCGAAAACGGGTGACATGCTCAAGGCCAAGATCCAACAGAGGCCGTCCAGGCAGGAACTGGAACGGAGGCACATCCTGGAATCGGACCCGGGCCACCTCGACCCCAGCCTGGTGGAGAGGCAGCGGATGCTCAAGAAGGCCAAGCTGACGGATCAGCTCAACGACCAGCTGTCCCACCGACCCGGTCCTCTCGAACTGATAAGGAAGAACATCCTGCACACCGAGGAGCCGATCGAGCAGGCCGTCAAGACCGGCAAGATACCCTACAAGGCCACCAGCGAGGGACAGCTGAAGAGACCTCAGCACCCGTCCAGTTACATCACCCCCGAGGACGACTCCCAGAGCTCGGCGGAAGGAGACCTTCTGAGTCCGGCGACGAGCGACATGTTGGAGACGGCGGCCAAATCGGCCGGCATTGTGGTTTCGTTGATACCGGCCACGGAGGGTACCGTGGTTTTATCGACGGCCGGTCCGATGCTCAATAAAGACAATACGGATATTATGTTCGCGGATTTGTGCAGATCGGTCACGGCGCCTTTGTTAACCCGAGCTTCGGCTTCGAGCCCCGCGTCTCTGACCTCGACGACGTCCACGTTAAGTCCCCTCTCTTCGGTAGCTAGTCCGGTACCCACGATCGTTTCTCAACCGGGTACCCCCATCCCCCCGCCCCTACCTCCCATAGCGTTAACCCCGAGGCCGTCGCCGTCTCCCGCCAAGAGTGACGTCCCGGGTAAAGACAAGAACAGGAAGAAGTCGAAGTCGAAATCGATACCGAAAGCGAGAACTATCAAGTTTCACGAGTATAAAGGACCGCCCAGTGCGCAGAAGAACTCGTCGAGCAACAGCAACTCCGGGGAGTCGTCGTACGATCTTCTGCTACAGCAGCAGACGTTGCTGCTGCAGTTCCAGCTCCAGTTGCAGCACAAATACCCTCAGATAATCCTACCGGCCGCTCAAGAAACCCAGAGTGAGGCCAACAATAACAGTTCGATGAACAACCCTCAACCGTCTCCGGCGCCTTCGACGTCTTCGGAATCTTCGGTGGCGAATAAGGCTTCCGGTCGTCTGGAAGACATGAAGGTCAGTGATTTGAAGGCCGAGTTGAAACGTCGCAACTTACCTGTATCAGGTTCAAAGCCGCAACTCATCGAGAGACTTAAGTTATTTAGTAGTAATCAGATAGATGGTAGTAGCCAAGCTTCGTTCGCCGAGTCTGTCCACAGCAACTCCAGCATAGACCACATGCAGAATTCGCCGATTTATCAAGATATAGATTCCCCTGAAGACGTTAACAAGAACGACTCTGAACCTATGGACATTGGGAATCCGTTAAGTCCAACGCCTCAAGTGATAATGAAACAAGAACCTTTATCACCGCCTAAACTGAACGAACAACCGCAACAACGATACTCCAACGATATTGTCAAGGAACAACAGAAGAAGATCGAGGAGTTACAGAGGGAACTCACGCTCTCCCAACTCAAACTTCAAGCAGCTACCCGGTCGGAGACCAAAGCGCAAGTGTTGGCCCTCCAGAAACACCTACAAGCTAAACAACAGCAACAGGCCACCCTGCAGATACAACAACTGCAGGCCCTCCAGGCGCGTCAGTCTCAGATGAACGAGGAACAGCAGAGGTTGCAACAGCAACAACACGTCGCCTTCCAGAACCAGAAGAACCTGGCCAACGGTCTGGTCTTGAACAGCGTCGACGCCGCCATGGTCTTGAACCAGCTGATTCACGGGAAGGTGAAATTCGGCGGTAACAATCACCAGAGGACGAACTCCCTGCCGAACTTCTTCAACACTGTGGTATCGCCTGTAATCCCCACGTCCGAGCCTAAACCTGAGGTGATCGAGATCAAGCCTCCTCCGGTTTACGAGGAAGTGGCGACCACCAGGAAGAACAGCGTGAAGAGTCAGATAGTCGACGACGTCTTGGAGATCCTGATCAAGAACGGGGAGCTTCCTCCGAGCGCAGCTCAAGACCCTGTGACTCCAAACTCCGGAGAAACCAAGATAGAACCGATTTATCCAAATCACGTGGCCGAGAACAACAACCATGAGGATTCCTTCGATCTGAACCCCAACGATCTGATCGACTCCTTGGAAAACCTGGACGGGATGGACCTGAGTCAATTCGCGATGGAATTGGGTCCCCATAACCCGGACAACAACAACATGTGCATCGAGAACGACGCAGTGCCCATGGACACTGACGAATGGTTGGAATCGTTGTTGCCGAGCGAGGACAAACACAGCATCATCGACGGTTGTAACAGCCAGCATATGTCGATTCAAGAGCCGGATCTGAACGGTTACGATCCTCTGTTAGCTTTGTCGCACGATCCATTCGACCCCTTCAATCTGGACGAGTTCAGGAACACGTCCGATCTGACTGCGGCGTTATCCTGGGACAAGATAGACTATGCCGCATGACTTTTCGTTGTACATACAAAAATCGCAACGGTACTTATTTCAGTGACGTGAACTGGACACACAGTGAAAATTGGCATTCCATGTGAGGCCGCCAAAATCGCCTGAAAGGGTTAGGGACCAGGCGGTTCAAACTACCAGGGCACACGCATCCGAAAAATTGTGTACATATTAATTTTAATTAGGAATATCGTGTAACTAATTATTTATTGTTAGGTATCATTCAGACAATATTTTTGTTATCCGTTCGGAGAGGTTTATATTTTTAGTCGACATCTCGTTTTTGTGGGGTTGTGTGTAATGGGGGTTGTTATGAAATTTGCGAGGTTTGATCGGAAAATAAAGATAAATATAACGTTTGTCGAGATTATTCTAATTTTTAATCAAGGAGCTACCAGTGGTATGAAAAATGATTTTCTGTACCTTTTATCCTGTAAACATTCTTCATTTTTCTTTTGTTTGTTTTTATTTTATTCCAAAGTTGATGGAAGATGAAATAAACAAAAATTTGAATAGATAAGTATCTCGAAAGAAGAGAAAAAGTGCCAAATAAATTGTGGAATGAAAGGATTCCGCGTATTTTTTTATCAAACCTCATGGAGTGGTGTCTACGAAAGCGCTGGCAGGCCACACAAAAAAAAATCAAATGTATAATTCCTACTTGCTAAGTCAGCTGAGTTACAAGTCGGATTTCCGACTTGCAAGTCAGAATTCTGAGTTACAAGTCGGAATTCTGAGATACAAGTCGGAATTCCGACTTGCAAGTCAGAATTCTGAGTTACAAGTCGGAATTCCGACTTGTATCCACACAAAAAAAATTAAATGTATAATTCCGACTTGCTAAGTCAGAATTCTGAGTTACAAGTCGGAATTCTGAGATACACGTCGGAATTCTGACTTGCAAGTCGTAATTCTGAGTTACAAGTCGGAATTCTGAGATACAAGTCAGAATTCCGACTTGCAAGTCGGAATTCTGACTTGCAAGTCGTAATTCTGAGTTACAAGTCGGAATTCTGAGATACAAGTCGGAATTCTGACTTGCAAGTCGGAATTCTGAGATACAAGTCAGAATTCCGACTTGCAAGTCGGAATTCTGAGATACAAGTCAGAATTCTGGGATGCAGAATTGGTCGAATGATATTTGCTTTGTTGCATTCGATTGTTGCCGAATCATGTGAGCAGAGCAGATTTGTCTCATTCAAGGCATGTATAGGCACATTTGGACCCTTAACCTACGCCTACCCTATCTCTTTTCTTTCAAAAGTTTTAACGGATGTTATTGATTCTGACAAGATCAAAGAGCTTCTGAGGGGTTCGTCGTACTAAGGACTAACGGCCAGTTTCATAATCAAACTTAAAGCTCCTTCAATTTTAAAGTATTTGAAAAGTTTTGAAATGTTCCCAGGAGCATAATTCTCGGGAGTACAAAAATAATCCAAGTCCTTTCACAAGCACTGAGCACGAAGCTTTGGGACAGCTCAGCTATGGTGCAACCGAAAAGAAAATTAGAATATCATTTCATTCAGCCAAAAACACATTCACGGATCAAATGCAAAAAAACAAAAGTCATTAGATCTATTTTAGCCCTCCTCCTGCCTTGCATCTCAAAATTCCGAATTACAAGTCGGAATTCCGACTTGTATCTCAGAATTCCGACTATTATCTCAGAATTTCGACTTATATCTCAGAATTCCGAATTGCAAGTTAGAATTCTGACTTGTATCTCAGAATTGTGACTTGTATCTCAGAATTCCAACTTTTATCTCAGAATTCCGACTTGCAAGTCAGAATTCTGACTTGTATCTCAGAATTGTGACTCGTATCTCAGAATTCCAACTTTTATCTCAGAATTCCGACTTGCAAGTCAGAATTCTGACTTGTATCTCAGGGTTCGTCCTTGTATCTCAGAATTCTGACTTGTATCTCAGAATTCCGACTTGCAAGTGGGAATTGTACATTTGGAATTTTTTTTTTGTGTGGCACTTCAGCGCTTTCGTAGGTGTCTGCATACCCAGCGATCATTCTGAATAGGTTTCGAGCAGAGAGACTTGATATTGTGCATTTAAAATTTTCTGTATCAAGCAATAATCCTAGAGCATTTTTCCAAAAGTTAGGTTTGGCTCAATTCTTCGTCGTTATATTAATTTGTTGGATTTAATACTACCTACATACCTTAGGCCATTCAAAAATATGTATACCAATACATTATTCCTTACGACTTAATATATAAATAATAATAATTCGCAAAAATGATGTTGTTAAGCTCTGTAAGCTGCAGTAGATCCATATTTACTAGGAAATCTCGTATCTAGTCTAACCTATACAATATATCCTGACTGTTTCCATAAGAATGTTGTCTGAATCGGACAGGTTGACATATTTCGTTGTTTTATGATGATTATTTCGAGTTTTATTTAAATTTTAGAATTTAGGCGTTTGGTTACACCGCTCATTCTGATGATGCCATTCCAAAACTTCAAACTGAACATGTTTCGTTTTTATTGTGATTCAATTGTATATCGATGATTGTAACTTTCATCGGTCGTTTTGAGAAATGAGAGATTAACTAACGGTTTTTTTTTTCGAAGCGATTTCGCGGCTTGAGTGATTGGAAATTCTAAATTTTTATATAGGTTGTTTTATGAGAGAAATGTTGTGCTCTTCTATTTGCCTAAATGTATATGGTGATTGAAATAAATGCCTTAATATGTCGATACCCTGAATTATGTACATGCAGAATATTATTTGAATGTGTTTCAACTCTCACTGTTTACTGTATATTTAATGCTCTGCCATGTCTTCTGAACAGTGCGGAGTTGACGATGCTTCAATCAATAAATCTTTACAAACAACTGGTTTTTTGATTTTGACCTTTTTCAGGACAAGCGAAAATGTAAGTTTTGTGAAAGAAGGTAAATCGACGTTTAACTCGTTGGCTTCGGATAGGGTGTATTTAAAGGTGAGGCTTTTTTTCAACCGATGGTGAAACTGGTAAAATGGTGTTTTACTAAAAATCGCTCATACTTAACTTTCAGATGACAAATTTGAAAAAAAAATGAAAAATTATTTCTGAAATAGGTCCTTATACGATCTTTAATCATTGTTTTCTGAATTATCGCAAAGCCATGGGAAAAACCGTAACTCGTGATGACTGACTCAACCATGAAGTTTTATTTTTTTTTTACCTGGGAATAAAAATTAAAAAACGTTATCATTATTATTTATTTTTAACGATTTAATGAAATGGCTCATTTCTATATCAACTGACAGAAAAATACTAAGGACCAAGTGTAAAAATCTTATCAATAAAATTCGCCTAAATTATTCACAATTTTTTTTCACATAAATGGGGTGAAATAGGGTAACAATAATAGCACTTCGTCAACATAACCACTTTCAATGTGCTGTATCAATGTTCTTCGCTCTTTTCACCCCAAATCGCAAGGTACAATAAATTTTTCAAGTGAACCTGATGCAGCTAATCAGATAGACTGGGATATACTGAACCATTCATTATTATCCAACCATATATTTATGACGTTTTTATGTTTAGTTTCATTTTTCCGATGCTAGGGTCATCTTGCACAGTTCGAATTTAATGAAATTTTGTCGAAATTCCAAGAGTTGCAGCTCAGCCATCTTCAATATTTTATATATGGAATTTTTGATAAAATGGCTTATTTTAATTCATTCTATATCTCGCCCTTGAAAACAACCTGTATACAGGGTGAGTTATTTCAACAGTAGATTCTTGAGGTCAAAAGAAAAGATTTTTTCGGAATCGCTAAGTTTAAAAGATACAGGCTGTTGAAAAACCATAAAAAAATGTTATTTCTAGTTCTATCTCACAAACGGTTTTATCGAATGAAATGAATTTCGGAATATAGTTTTTCATTTATTTGATGAATCTTTTTCGAACACAAGATATCATCCACGTCTTCCAGTTTTCTCATTATGACCATTACATATCAAAAATTCAAAGACACCAACTCATGAAACGTAAGTTGGACGCTATCTACTGAATATTTGAACTTTTTGTAAAACGTATAAGAATACGATAGTATTCTTCATATTTTCTCGTATAAAATGCGCTGTTTTCGAGTAATTTGATGATAATTTGATATAAAAAATATCTCTCTTTAAAAGACCCACAGATGTGTTGTGTCAAAGGTTTAGCTTGATATTATAAAGGTAATTTTGTTTTTCCAGGGGAGTCACATCAGCTCATTATGAAAACTTAAAATGGCCATATCTTTTTATCAGGGCCGTATCAGAAAAAGGGTATAGAAAAAAAGTGTTTATTTTGACCTCCAGAATCTAATGTTAAAACATTTGTACTAGTCAAAGACTACCCTTTATGATACCAGGAAGCAACTGGAACTGGTCATAGGCCGAAGGGTAAATGTTCTAGGAGTATTGTGCTATTGGAGGAATTGAAATGCTGATGAACTTGCGATGTGGACATCAAAGTTAACAATTGCTGATCGTGAACCCTCTTCTGTGAGATTCGGAAAGACCTATTCTCTAGAAGTCTAGAAGAACACTCCTGGTCTTTTCACTTTCAAAAGAGAGTTTCAGGATAAGGAAAAGCTTAGGAACTTCGACTACCTTGCAAGGCATGGTGGCTTCAAGAAGCACCTACCTACTGAAAATGGGTCTAGCAGAAACAGACGGATGCAGATTCTGTGGGGAAGAAGATGAAATTCCAGATTGTGACAGAATGCCTAGCCAATGCGAAAATGTTTCAGACGAGTAATGAAAGAGGACCTTTCTTGGGTAGCAAGGTACAGTACCCGGCGTTCATCTCCAATTCGCATTGGCTCCATGTTCCGTTTATCGATGACTGGTAGCCAGGCGCTATGTAATACAGACCCTTTTCTTCTGTTGATATTTTACATATCTTCTGAACCTGGGCAAGTGGTATTTCTACAATTTCTGACCCAGGAATGCTTTCTGAGGGTACAATGCATGAGGGAAGACGTTTTTCCTCCATTGCTCTGTCGTTATTGAATTGTTGCTAAGGAATTCTTCGTGCATAATAGGAAGAAGCATAGACGGCATGCGTAGGTGGATATTTTTCAAGCATCCTAGTAATAAACTGAAATTCAGTCGACACAGAAAAACAAAATATGTTCCCGTTCATCTGAAGAGCGATTATCAGTTCTTTCATAGATATCTTAACTCGGAATCATGAGAATTACACGCCGCAACATGAATTCCATGAATATGCAGGTTCTCGTTAATTTTTTCACGCCGATTTCGTGAATAATCCGTCCCCAAGACCAAAGAACCACGCTTGAACGCTCCGGGGCATTAATTTTAAACGGTCCAACAACACAAAGCCCGCCGGCTTCATCACTAATTCAGGGGTTTTGTTCCTTGAATGGATTCTCGTCATCGCGGGGTGCGAAAGGTTCTACGTGGAAAATAGTAAAAAATCCTCATGATCGAAGGTGTGCGATCGGCGGGCGCGTAAAGGCGAAAGTCTCGGTGGCCATAGGGGCCCTATTCGAAGGCGCCAATCGATGAGATGGGGGCCCATTTGCGCCGTCGCGACGCACCTGTCTTTTCAGATTGGCCCATTCTGTCCGCGACTCTGCTCACGACGGGGGTTGTCCCGGAAAATCGGAAAACTGTTGATTCCACTCACGAGATATTTGTTTATCCCCACACGGAATCCGTAAGTTGTGAGTGTCGGACCTGTCCCTGTCAGCAGCGGCGAAATTTCGAGTAGATTTTCGATTTGTATAACTTTTGGGCGCATCTTCGGTCTACCAGTTCGAAGCACCGATGAGTTTTCGACAATTTTTAGATTGAGAATCAACAGATCACCCCGTAAATCAACCGACGGATCAGGTAGGCAAAAGTTATTTTCATTATACGTAGAAATTCGAAGAAAATGTTCGATTTGTGAATAGTGAGAAATTGAATTATCAAATTTGTACCACTATCCACTTGAAAAATATTTGATCTGTGAAAAAATGCGCATTAATTTTCGCCTTACCTTACAAACATGCTAGCTATGACTACATTTCTTTCCAATATTATAGCCACAATCAATAAATGGCTTTTAATTGGAAAAATATTCTTTCAAGCTAAAATTTCTTGAAAGTTGGTGGAAAATTATCTGTTTATATGACTTATTGTTTTTACGGTAGTGCTATGTTTGGTTCATTTTTTATTTATATTCATATTTTTTAATTTTATGCCTTACTGTTTCATTTCTTGAATTTCTGTCACTGATTTTCATGTTTTGTTTGATCAGAAACTTTTTTGAATTGAAGTTCTTGTAGGCACATACATATGATTGTATCTGAAAACTGGCCTATCGAAATGAAGCGAATTTTTCTCAATAGATGTTCGATTTAAGGGATATTCAGGAAAATTAATCGAATTCAGTGGCGGAGATAAGGGTATTCTTTTGTTGTTACCTTTTTTCGAGAATTATATGTATTTATACGCTACCTACTTCAATGCAAATATGACATTGTTGTAGATACCCTGTTTTGTTTAGAGGAAAAAAGTTTGTACTACTATGTACAGGGTGAGTCTTTGACTGGTACAAATATTTTAACAGTAAACTCTTGAGGTCTCACAAGAAACACTTTTTTCTCATACCATTTTTTTCGATTCGGCCCTGATAAATAGATAAAGCCATTTAAAATTTTCATAATGAGCTGTGCTACCCCTGGAGAAACGAAATTAACTTTAAAATAACTAGCAAAATCTGTGACAATACACACATCTGTGGATCTCTTAAAAATTCGGTCGAAGTAACCAATTTTTCGAATTTCACATGTACATTTTAATTTTTGAACATCAAATTACTCTAAAACTACGCATTATACGAGAAAATATTATGAATAAGAATATTTTTATTTCACAAAACGTTTAAATTTTCATTAGATAGTGTCCAACTTAGTCTCAAGAGTTGGGTTCTTTAAATTGTTGATATTTTTATGGTACGCAATGGTCATAACGAGAAAACTGGAAGACGTGGGTGATATTTCGTGTTCGAAAAAGATTCATCAAATGAAAGAAAAACTCTATTCCGAAATTCATTGCATTTCATAAAAACGGTCGTGAGATAGAACTAAAAATAACATTTTTTTATGGTTTTTCAGCAGCCCGTTTCATTTAAAACGAGCCGATTGGAATAAAATGGTAGGGAAAAAGAGTGTTCTTCTCGACCTCAAGAATTTACTGTGAAAATTTCTGTACTCACTCTGTATTTATACCGGGTGTCCCAGAGCTTTTAGGCCAGCAGATATCTCAGTTACCTGCGGAAAAAAAAATTGAAAAAAATACATGTCGTAGGAGACCATACGCTCTTTCATGCAGCATAGCAAAATCCACCCCCTGACAAACATCCCCTAACTTTTGTTTTTCAAATGGCACCCTCATGTTTGTTTGGCTTCAACTGACAGCTCTTTTTAATTCTCAATCAATGATATATCATAATATGTAGTTGTAAAGATAATCACTCGATAAAATTGAATTCGTTAGTGGGTACTGTTAATTGGACTGATCGAATTAGTCCACATTGTAGAGACAAGAAAAAGTGGATGTTGAAAAAAAAGAGTCAATAAAATGTTAGAACTTTTTGTGCTTTGTATAATGTTGCAGTAACAATACAGCTGAGCGTATAAATTCGTATTTCATTTGTATTTTTATTTTCCATAATTCTGCATGCCATTCTAGCTACCATGAGAAATGAAAAAAACTGTAAGTTGAAGCACAACAAATATGGGGGTGCCATTTGAAAAACAAAAGTTAGGGGTGGTTTCTCGGGGGTTGTTTGTCAGGGGGTGGATTTTGCTATGCTGCATGAAAGAGCGTATGGTCTCCTACGACAAGTATTTTTTTCAATTTTTTTTTCCGCAGGTAACTGAGATATTTGCTGGCCTAAAAGCTCTGGGACACCCGGTATTTATACTATATTTTCCATTTCCAATGGTTTTCGAGATATTTATCTTTTAGGAATTTTGAAGCTCGATGGAAAAGACAAATTCAAAATAAATGAATAAATATCATAGGCATTCAATTTCGCATTGAATATGAAGAAAAAATGCCCACCCAATTGAATCTCTGTATACAACAAAAAACATTGTGTATCCAAGGAATTATTTGATCGATAATGCTCAAATTTTAAGAAAAGTATTTCAGAACAGATAGTTGTTCTAACTAGAGAAATATGTTTCTTGGAAAATTCCAAAGTGAACTCCAAAATTATGTTATTGAATTCTGAAGACAGAGTTGAACCTGCAGAAACAAACCTATTGGGTTGTTCTGTTCGTTTAAATATCAAATATTTCGTGACATCATTTATTCATCAGAAAGCAACTTGTTTTTTCGTCATAACCATTATTTGCTCGTTTCGTGAGTTATTTGAACATATTCGGATCGAACTTCTGATACGCTTATTTAGTTCCAATATCCCACCATGGGTACATCTTTCGAAAATGTACTGAAACTGAACATTTAGTGGGAAATAATGTACCCTCATGCTCAACTTCACCACTCCAGTAGTTTATCATTAACACATGTTGGAATATCGTATGCAGTAGTGTGTGCATACATTTATTCAGATACCGTATAGTGCTTCAAAAGCTTTTTATACATTAGTAAGAGTAAACACTAATCTTGTTTTTCTCGTTATTCGCCCTAACTTTCTACGAATATAAGAAATAGTTTGCACTAGTTCAGGTCAATTGGAAATTTTTTATATCAACCTTTGTTCGGTTGGGCCTTAAATATCAAAAACAAAAAAAATCAATGTTTCATGTGAAAAACCTGTGGTGTTTTCACTAAGAACAAATGTAACAATGGAGCACATCCAAGTGCGAGCAGAATTTCAAAAACAGTGAGATGAAGATCTTCCGGAAGAAACCTCAAGATGAACGAGGATGATTGAATGAATCCCTAGTAGAAAATGCATCTAGAAGGAAACATATTTACTTCAACCTCACAACAATTTGCATTTCACCCGTGCTCTCAGAGTTTCGCAGTCAGATTTTTAACTTTTCCCAGAAGTAGAGCGGAGGAAAAGTGTGCTTTATAACGAGATGTTGACTTCAAAAGAATTTCTTGCTTCGGTCGTGAATAACTTCAGAGTTTCCTTTGTGGATCGTTGTATTTTGACATTGAATTTATTTCCACATTCAATTGTGCGACATAGTGAACTCCAAGTCGGGAACACGTGAAATATTCAGTTTCTTCATTTGAAAATATCCGGTGGATGGAGTTTCAACTGGAGAAAATGAATAGGTTTGAATTTCTTTTGAACTGCTCCCTCATCACTTAACAGCTCCTTCTAAAAATCTAAAGAATACGGAATGAAATGGTGAACAGGATTTGGCGTGGTTCAGAGCAAAGATTATTTAGACTTAATTCGATTATCTCTATCTATACCATTGCGTTGTTTCAGAGTCTTATAGATGACTGGTAGCCTAGCGCTTTGTAATAAAGGAGCTACTTGTTTTCTCTAAGAAAGAGAAAGAAGAACTCGCCCTCACAAAAGAAGTAGCCCAAAAAGCAATTCCACATTGTTCAGAATCAATGAAGTCTATCCCAATTTTTTATAGAAGGATGCCGGCATCTTATTTGCAGTCCTAATGAGGCACCAACTAAATTGAATCGAAGTAAACTCAAGACGTATTAAACCAATTCCTTCTGTTTCGTCCTTGATAATTTGTAATCTCGAGTGACATGTCATCTTGTTGACATTCATTCCTTAGAGAAACCTTATTTGTTCATCGAGAAGCAGACGTTTGAAAGCAAACTAATGATTGTAATTCTCTACAAACCCTCCCCCAACTCGAATTAGTATTCAGTCGTCTAATTCCAGAGTTGATACTCTAGAAATGGTTGAATACGGATTCATTTCAATTTTTTGTAGGGTGGGACATCCATCTCTGTGAAGGCGAGGGAATTATTTAAGAAGATGAATCCTCATGTGCTGTTCTTTGACTTTCAGCCGGTTAATTCGTCATACATGCGTAATATGCTAAATTTGTTTTAGCATAAAGAATTTCCCTTATTTGTCAGATATATACAGGGTGTAAAAATTCGAGGAATGATTCATGGTAAAAAAATAATGTGGGTTTTTCATAGAAAGAAGAAGGGTTTTGCAAGAAACCTCAAGCTATTAGAAAATATTATAGAATATAATTAATTCTCAATCACCAAATACACTGCGCAAAAAAATTAACACACATAATCAGTTGTTCTCGATCAATGCTAGTGATCAATAGTTTTTCTTTCGTTTGATTTTCTACACTCGATCGATATGCAACGCGAAACACGCAATTTGACCCAAGAGGAATGTGCCCAAGCGGTAGTTTCGCGAGAAGAAGGGTGGACATACACAAGAATTGCAGAAAGGTTTGGAGTTTCCCATACAAGTGTGTCCAGAATGTTGCAGCGATTCAGGGAGACAGGTATGAATGTCCGAAGACCAGGACAGGGTAGACCACGGGTAACAACTGCCATTCAAGAACGTTACTTGAGAGTTTCTTCGTTGAGACAACGGTTTGCAACCGATCGCCTCCTTCAAATTCAGCTTGAGCAAACTCATGAGGTGCAAATTAGCACTCAGACAATAAGAAATCGCCTCAGAGAATATGATTTAACGCCTCGTGTCGCGGCAAGAGGCCCAGCTCTTATCCCAGCCAATCGAAGGGCGCGTTTGGATTTTGCGAGAGAGCATATCCATTGGGAAGAGGCTGATTGGGAAAGAGTTCTCTTCACAGATAAGTCTAGATTCTGCCTCTACCATTGTGATCGACGTTCCCTTGTATACAGACGTCCACATGAAAGATATGCTCAGTGCAATTCCCTGAATACTACTGGTTTCGGGGGAGGATTGATTATGGTATGTCTTTGACTGCTCGCACCTACCTAGTGGTCGTTGATAATGGAGCTATGAATGCTGATAAGTATATAAGGAACATTCTTGAAGAGCATGTTATGCCATTTGCCCCATAAATTGGTGAAAATTTCATTTTTATGGACGATAATGCCACACCCCATCGTGCGCGCATCGTTCAGGAGTACCTTGAAGAGGTTGAAGTCTCTCGAATGGAATGGCCACCAAGAAGTCCAGATCTCAATCCGATTGAGCAGGTTTGGGACAACCTCAATAGAAGGCTGAGAGGTTCAGAAAATCATCCAGCTACTCTTAATGACTTAGGAATCCAACTCGGAGAAATCTGGGAAGGATTAGATCAGAACATTTTAAGATCACCCATTTTGAGTATGAACCGTCATTGCCGAGCTGTAATTAACGCAAGGGGTGGAAATACCAAGTATTAAATCACTTATCAGCATTTCAGTATTTTGAAAATTGTTCATTTCTCTTCTTCCACATAAGATTCGGTGAAATCCTGAATTGTTCTTCCATTTAATGTGTCTTGTTTCGTTCAAAACCTTCCCGAGAGAACATAAAAAATAAGTTATAAAGTCAATGTAGAGTTAACTTTCATTAAAATTGAGATTTTCAGAATGTGCGTTAATTTTTTTGCGCAGTGTAGTTTGACAATGGTTTTATGACGCACCAATAACAAAGCTGTCTATAATTTCCATCTGAAACCAAGAAGCGATTCCGATGTACATATGTGGTGAAAATTTGATTAAATTATGGATTTTCATCAATTATTATCGGCCACATCCATTCAATATCAAAGTTGGATCCGTGGAATGTGGAATACATTCACGATATATATTAAAACGCCCCAGCATCACAATACATCATTCTGTAACTAGGTAATTAAACAAATTATAATCCAGTCTCTCTAATCTCTCAAATTTTTCATCGTGGTTTGGCACATTCTGCAGTTGGAATGTTCAGCGAAATTTCCACCTGAAATTACCCTGTTTCGTTCAAAATTCGATAACAACTCTCATTTTAAAAGCCTTCATTAACGAGAACATGCCTGTGAACTACTTATGCTTGCATACAAACAAGTATTGCTCATTCAAAGTACCAACGGTTTATCTAATATGAAAATGTCTATTTGGTCCTCTGTGCTCCAAAGCTATGCGACGAACGGCATTTCGCTTCAGGGTGGAATGAGCACTGGGGTTTGCATAAATATTAACAGAAACATACATTGACATTGTCAACAACTGAATATTTCAATATTTTCAGCGAGGGGACCAGAAAACCGGCACTGAACGTTTTCCTTCGAAAATGGACGTTTCTGCTGCGTGCATGTTGCACACAGGGTTCTTCATTTCTCAATTAACTTAATCTTCCCAAGAAGATGATAAAAAAAGAAGGACGCTACACCGAAATGTCTCAGAAATTCCAACATCCCCTGAAATTAGTTTTATTTTCGTCGTCACCAGCAAAAATAACATTCTACGTACTTATTTCCTAACGTAAAGGCGATTATTTTTTAAGCCAAGTATTTTTCGTCCGCAAACACTTTTCGTCCGCTGTCGTACGTCACTATACGAGTGGCGATTTAGTCCACTTAAATCCACGATTTAATAAGTGCCTGTGATAATAAGTGCCATTTGGTGTTGTCAGATTAATTCTTTACGAAATCCGCTAGATTTCACGAGTGAATTAAGCACGTGATTTGGATAGTGTTCAAAATATTCAAGAAGAGATAGCGATATGGATATTAGTAATACTTCTTCAGAGCTGAGGAAATTGGCACTTACGGCGACATAGCCTAGGCCAGTTAACAGGTGAGTACTTAATTTTCACTCATAAAACTGTCTATTATCTCGGCTGCTTGCTAGCCTCGACTATTAATTTGCAGGCTCGAATACAGCAACAATTTCAACAGTAGAATCTTGTGGTTTAAAGGAACACTTTTTTCCTTTACCATTTTTTCCGAATTGGCTCGGTTTGAAAGATACAGACTTTTGAAAAATCATTAAAAATGTTATTTTTAGTTCTATCTCACAAACGGTTTTATCATGTTTTTATATGTATTCGATGAATCTTCTTTGAACACAAGATATCACCCAAGTCTCCCAGATTTCTCATTATGACCACAACGTTACATAAGAATACCCAACTCTTGCAACTAAGTTGGACGCTATCTAATGAATATTTGAACGTTTTGTGGAATAAAAGTATTCCTTATATTTTCTCGTATAATTTTTCAAGTAATTTGATGTTCAAAAATAAAAAATATCTGTGAAAATTTGGTACTTTGGCTACAGATGTGCAGTGTCACTGATTTAGCTAGTTATTTTGAGGGTTATTCTGTTTTTCTAGGGATGGCACAGCTTATTATGAAAACTTAAAATGGCAATATCTTTTTATCAGGGCTGAATTGGAAAAAATCGTAAAGAAAAAAAGTGTTTTTTTTTTGACCTCAAGAATCTACTGTTGAAATATTTGCACGAGTCAAAGACTGACCTTGCATAATAGACAGTTGTTCGTCCTTGTTTCATAAATAATTATTATAAGAATCAGAATTCTGAATGAAACGGTCCATTACACAAAGAATTTTCATGATGGATATGACGGCCTGATTTGAATTGGTTTTCGCATAGCATCAGCCAGTGAATTCTCCAACTTATCTGCAAGAGAACAAGTGGAATAATTCATAATTCTCCTTCAGTTCTAATCAGGAAATATTTTCGTTCTGAAATTTATTAGGGCCGTTCTGGCTCGATGAAATTGTGATTAATTCGACTGCAAATACGGAGATAAGTTAGTCGAATCTCGTTAAGCTCCGAATTCGGAAGAGTTATAAATTGAATAACAAGTTATGCGATATCAGAATCGTTTCGAGTTCAGGGGCTGTGACAAGTTAATTTAATGAATGTTTCGTTCTGATAGACGAATCAACGGCAGAAGTTATCGCGTTTAGTTGCCAAGGGTGGAACTAGGCAGATTCGACATTCCTGAAATGTTTTCCTCATTGATATTCCGGAATTGTAGTTCTATGAGCCTCGGGACTTGAAAAGTTGAGCAATAAGCAAATTCAACGAACACAAACACTATTCAAAGAATGGAATTTGTCGAATTCCTCGACCAACTGACTGCTTTTATGGAATAACGTGAAAGATTAATGAAAAATCTGACTATATCCACGTCTTGAAAGTAACAACGAGAGCAAGAAGGATCTGTTCATTTTCTATACTCCACTCACTTTTATTTTAGCAGTCGGTTGGCCATGGAAATTTGACACATTTCACTCTGTATAGTACGAAAATGTGGGGTTATGACGCTTGTCAAAACATTTTTGGGTTTTGAATCAACGCTATGTTGCCCGTTCTACGTAGAAGTTTCTGTTATTACGTCTTTCATCACAATGTCGAATCATTTCGAAAAATATGTGACGAACATAATTGAAGTTTATACAAACTGATTGAAGGCATACCAAATCCAGTTATTTGCATGGAAAATACAAGAGATCAGTATAATATCATATTATGCACTAGCTTGAGGAAAGTTAATGTTCGTTATCTTCTTTGGCTAAAGTTTGAATACGTTACATCAGTTGTAGATTTCAAAAATATTAACCCGAAGATGAAATGCATATGATGCAGTGGTTGGAAATGGGTATATCTCGAAGGAATTAACAGATAATTATAAGAATGTTAAATTCTTCAACAAAAATCATCTTGCATCAATATAAGTAGAAGGAATTAAAGGAAGTTTCAAGCAAGGAGAACTTGACCTTTGAACAAAAATTCCACATGAATAAACAATTAGTAGGACAACTGGCGCGTATTTGTGGCTGTTCATCTTAATGCATTGATATAATAATAATAATTAGGTATTTATTGGTACCTTAAGACATTTACAATATTTAGGACAAGTCAAATGAAAAATAGAAAAATCAATTTTCGCGAACTTATTCTATGATGACATTCATCGAAAATCCTGTAGTAGGTAAACTTTTCACATTAATTCACTCAAACATAAAATTCTCAAATGCCACCACTTTTTTGGGTCTCCCAATAGGAGGAAATTCTTTGTCATCCTCTTCATTCAAAATCTTTCTGATTGTGGATTTTAGAATATCAGGGTATAACTATTTGAATGAGCGGACCTGAATTCTAAATAGCACTTCCTGAAACCCTGTCTCGTTTTTCAATCACTTTTGGCATTTTCGTAATATTAATTGATATTAGTTGTGGCAACGGCGTTATGACATTACAGACATTTCATGAGTGCCAACCTAACTCCGTTCTAGTTACAAAAACTTGAGAAAATTATTTCATGACCATCCGACTGCTAAAATAAATGTGAATGCAGTATACATATTCTGTAGGTTGATTACTAGGAATAATGTGATATACTTCAATCCAAAAAAATAATTTTTGGGATGAGAGCTTTTGACGACTTTCCGAAACGTTAATACTTTATTCTCTTCGATAATGTTCCCCATAATGAATTCTGCCATGTACAAATATTTTAGTACATAATTTCTTTTTAATTTTCCACTAATCCCACGAGATTTGCCAAATCAATAAGTTCAGTCATAATGAGGATAGCCTTGTTATTTTTCCTACTGACCTGGTCGTTTTTTCCTATAGCTTTCTCAAGTGAGTATTCGTGAAAACTTACTACAAAATAAGTACTTAATATTGATGTGGTTTTAGCTTTATTCTGGCTTGGTTTACATCGAAAGAGAAGAAGATGTGGAAAATGTCGAAAAGGTGATTTTTCAATATATCAATATATATATAGACCACTGAAAAAAGTATTCACTCCAAATTTCAAGAGTTCAACATCAACATTTCATCGGAACATAATTCAGACTTCTTGTGTATTTCAGTTCAAAGCATTCAGTGAAATAAGTTAGAAAAAAATCGTTGACAGTTTCACGTCTCGCATAGCTTTCACTAAGTCACATAGAAGATAGAACAACCAGTATTCATGATATTATCACAACAATTTTTTGTACGAATGCCGTCAAAGTCTGCAGATGGTCAGAAGGAGTAATCTTCTTCCAGTAATATTACAGACGTGCTCTATGGGAGAAAGATCGGGGGATCTAAAGGGCCAGAGCAACACATTGCCTCAATGTCTTCAAAATGAGCTAACGTAAGTTTGGTTCTATGTGGTCGTGCATTATCTTGTTGGAAGAGTGGATTGGACAGCGTCCAACATGTGTTTCCATCACCTCTTAATGCAAAGAGCAAGGAGGAGATGCTGCCCTTGATGAAGTGACTGAAAAGACCCAACAGCACCTACAGATCCTTCCACACTCCGAGCATGGATAGTCACCAATCAGATCTAGCCATTATAACTGTGGACCAAAGACATCCACTGTGATCTGTCTTATGCTAGTTGTTCCCATTTATGATTGGCATTGACGGATTTTAGGGATTGCTGCAGTATATCTATAGACCGCTCATACTGGCCTCCTGGTTTCCGAGCTTCCTCTGTGTCTTCGCCACACAGAGCTATTTTGGGGAGTATATGTCTTGCATCCTCAGAATGTGGCCGCTCCATCTGAGTCGGGCCCTTGTTAATTGAGTCTCGATTGTTATACAACTTGCGCGCTGCAAGACTTCGGCATTTGAAACTCTGTGGAACCATCTTGCATGGCCATTCATTAATACTGGTGTTCCGTTTTCTATGCCACTCAATATATTCATCAATTATTCCTGAAATCTCTATTTTTCAGTGCATGAAATACCCGCTTGTGCCGCTAGGCCGCCGCCAGAGCCACCTACTATTTATCTACCTCCACCTCCTCCTCCACCTCCCCCACCACCTCCACCGCAACCAGTTTCACCTCAAGTGAATATAGAAATCAACAATACCATAACACACATAATCGACGACAGGAAAAACTTTATGAACGAAATCAAGGATTTGTTAAAGGAGCATTTGAAACATAGGCCAGTTCCTGTAGAAGTCCACAAATTCAGCGAACACGAAACCGTTGAAGTAGGAATTAAAAAGCCTCCTAGTACTCCTCTTCGTGCTCCTTCTCATTCTCCCATAGGTAAAGTACACAGATTTGATTTTGATGCTCACGCATTTCTCAAAATTCACAGATAACTTAAATGAAATGGTTTTTATTGATCAATTTTGAGGAGCGTATGGACGAAATTGAATTATGAATTCAAATGTTACTTATGCTTATGAACAATACGTAGTCTTCTACTCCATTATAGACAGCAAAATAACTCTTATTTTTTCAACCCTCTTTGTGAGAGAGCAAAGAATAATGTTGAAAATAATTCATATCTTGGGTATTTACTTTTTTCCAAGAAAAATTCTTGAACAAATTCATTTTAAATTTTGTTTATGTAGAACATCTGATATACATACTGTGTTCTTTTAGCAAAACTGGGATATTTCAAGATTTTTTTTCATAAAATTCAATTGACTTCATTCTCAGAATAATAATTGAAAAAAAAATTCCTTATAGATTGCAGTGATCCATCAATTATTAACCTATTTCCACAATGCCAAGGATCAGGTCAAGCTCTTCACTGGATGATGAACACTGAATGTCAAAACACATTATTTGCTGCATGTAACCACGCTCTAAAGATAGGTAATAAGAATGCAGGTGGAAGAATGAGGCTTAATCTTATTGAATTTTTCTTTTTCTTCTCATTTCTAGAATGATCACCGATAGCATTCCAATGGTAATCATACCGAAATTTTAGGTTGATCTTATTTCGATCTTTATTTGACCCAGAATCATCCTCAACGATAACGAAAGTTGAAATTTAGAAATGATTTGGTTAAATTGTTTTTGCAGTACCTACCCATGTTTTGTCATACCGTGATCTCCAGCAGATCGATCTGACAGAGTGAAACCTCTTATATTCGTTGTGTCAAAATTTTCTACATTGAATCAACCTTTCCGAACATTTTGTCTGATTCTGATACGAAATCATGTTTCTGAGAACAAGTAATTTCGATTTTTTATAGATTGCAGTTCAGGGCCAATGCCTGTGGGATGCATTGCTCCCCAAAACCAATTACTTAATCAGAGTGAGATGACAATTTCTTTAGGATGATCTACCAGAATCGACAGAGCTTTAACTTTCGTGTATATTTGTAATGATAGAAGCTGGTTTGAATAAAGGAAATATGGCCAAACTGATTTATTTCGCAAATCGAGATATCCGCTTTCAAAGATTCGAAACTATGGCAGTTTCTTTAATCTTCTATGCTCAGGTGGTGATAGAATTCTAATAAACTTTAATGGCTTCAATTCAACCTCAGGAGCAAGATATTACTACTATTTTTTACTGTTATATTATCCCGAAATCCTTTACTATACCTTTTAACTACTGTTTTAATACTGCAATCAAGAACAATATTATTCTTTTATGATGATTATTTCATGTTGAGTTATATTAACTAGCTGGATTACAGCAGTCCAATGCCAATAACTTGCAAATACAACAGTTTCTAAGGACATATAATGCCGAATCTCTATATTTCGTTAACGCTTATTTGTATTTTGTGCAATTTTTCGAAATCCGAGTTCACTAAAGAAGGTGAGTAGTAAGTAGTATTCTGGATGAAAATTCACTGTTTCATGATACAAATTTGAGTTTCTTACTTCAAGCTATTTTGTGAATCTTTACTAAAGGTACGTCCTATTATTCACTACCAACATATCATTATTATTATTGAAGTTTAGGCAATGCACAGAAAAAAAGGAAATATAAAATGAAACAACACTCAAGAAGAGGTTAGCTCTTGCTTGACGAGCGAAAAAAACCTTCAAACCCCTCAAATTTGTATCATGATTGCATCGATTTTGTATAATTTATTACATCATATGAATTCTTTAGATTGCAAAGCTGATTATGAACACGGAACAGAACGTTGCTTAAAAAGGGAGCCTGTTTGGAACTACATACTGGGGGAATGCCGAGAAATTGGTTACGGTAGATGTGAAAATGCGAATGATTATGCAACAAAGGAAGAATGTGAGAAGGTTGCTAAGGAAGTTTGTGGATAGATTGATTTTTTCTTTGTCTTCGAAATATAAGGTGGATATTTGTCTCGAATAAAAAAATTCTCTCCCACGATAGCATCTTTAATTATGTAACCCAGAAAAAAGAAATTCCCTAGTAAAGTAATGCTAAAGGAAATGGCACAAATTTCAAATGGAAATGTTTTCATAGTTTCACGTCTGGTTTTTCTTGATAATTGCCATGGTTACATACTGGACCTGAAACTTCGAAAATAAAGAAGTTCTGTCATTTGAAATTTGTTTACGAATACCATACTTAAATGTACATTGTTTGAGACTCCGGAATTACACAATGTTATCTCATTTCCATTATGCTGTTCATTAATTGGATGATTAATTCGAAGGTAGGTAATAACTCACTCATTGGTTTTCTTACCCATTCCATAGTTGAGTCAATTATTCTATAGAACGTGGATGTTCAATAATTTCTGAGGGCACGAAATGAGGAATTTCTATTTATCAATGATGCTAGTTTGGATTATGTTCCATTTATCGAGTACTGCTTTCACTAGAAGTGGTGAGTATTACTCTCGAAACAATATTCTTTTATTTCGAATCAAGGCGCTATTTTGAATAAGTGGGATTGATGAATGTCATGAAACTTTTGACTGGTTATTGTATCCTCATTCCGATATGAAACAATGATTCAATCAATTCCACTTGATCATCAGTGCGCTTAGATTTAGAAGTTTATATAACTTGATTGATACTACGGATTATACAGGGTGGATCATGGACTCGTACAAATATTTTGACAGTATATTCTTGAGGTCGAAAGAAACACTTTTTTTCGTTACCATTTTTTTCGTATAAGCTCGGTTTGCAAAAATACAGGCTGTTAATAAACCGGACAAAATGTTTTTTTGTCCTCACTAAAGGTTTTGTCGATGAATTTCGGAATATAGTACCTATTTCATTTATTAGATGAAATTTTTCGAACAAAAGATATCACCCACGTCTTCCAGTTTTCTCATTATGATCATAACGTACCATAAAAATACCAAAAATTCAAAGAATACAACTCTTGAAACTAATTTGGGCGCTAACTAATGAATATTTGAATGTTTTGTGAAACATATTCATATTTTCTTGTATAATGTTCCGTTTTCGAGTAATTTGATGTACAAAAATTGAAAAGTATCTGTGCAATTTGGAAAATTGGGTACTATTTTGACTGAATACAACTCTTTTTAAAGATTCACAGATGTATAGTGTCACAGACTTAGCTAGTTATTCTGAAGGTAATTTTGTTTTTTCAGGGGTGACATAGCTCATTATGAAAACTTAAAATGGCTTTATCTTTTTATCAGGGCATAATCGGAAAATGTGGTGAAGAAAACAAGTGTTTCTTTTGACCTCAAGAATCTACTGCTAAAATATTTATACTAGTCAAAGACTCACCCTGTATAGTGTCTATAAATGATGAGAGTTAATACTGCTTTGGGAAAACGTAGTTTTAAACACCAAAATTTATTTCCTCAAATGAATTTCCATAGATTGCAACAAACCAGTAGAAAAGGGACCCATTTATTGCAAAGCAGCCCTGGTAGTTTATAGCTGGAGAGGGGGTAAATGTCAAGAGGCAATTTACGGTGGATGTTTCCCCTCAGCAAATAATTTTCAAACATTGGAACAATGCCAGAAGGTTGCTGGGAAGATTTGTAAATGAGGAATCCATGAATTATTCTTTTTGACACCAACATTTGTTATGAATCAATTTGCAAGACTTGTTATTAATAAATAATATATTTCCAATTGAGATGTTTCTTGTTATTGTTTCTGATCTTAGCTAATATGAATTGATTTTTATCGTTCATCACAGTTTTCTTCTGATGGAAGGATTATTGATTGTCATCAATACTGAATATCTGTACGAAAAAAATGTTCTAAAACTTTTCATCATACCATAATATTCGGAATAAATCAAATCTTCATGAAAATTCATAGTCTATGAGAAAATAGACCCCGGGATGGCCCAGATAGGAGTCACCCTTCATCGAACCAATTAACTTAACTAATTGTTTTAGGGTTACATGATCCGTGGACCACATTTCATTAGGCAACCGTTGTGTCTTGACTATGAATATGTTATGATCTCTTTGCTCGCTCAACTGGGAAATTACCGCGATTTAATTTATTTCGAATACACTTGTTTGGGTTGAGTTAAAAGCCTAAATCAATCACCATAGTTATATATGTAATAAGGTAGTTAAATATGTGGCTTGACGTGTTTACACACAGAGTCGGTTGATATTTATTCAATGATAAACCAAATAACCAATATAATTGAATGGATTATTGATTTCTTCCAATAATGAATTCCAGTTTCCCGCAACCCCATAGAAATGTTAATAATATTCGGGACAAAGCTTGGTGATGGAGCCGTATTCAACGAAACTTATACCGCACAGATGATACGTACTGTGAATGGCTTCAAGTCTATTGATCTCGATTCGTATCAGAACTGAGCGAAAACCTGACAATATTGAATTTACGAGCAAAAAGGCAGGTCAGACATCGGTGAAATTTCATCAAGCCGGTGATTGAAATTGGATGAATTCATTGGAAAGGACAAAAAGAAAAACAAAAAATTCCACAAACAGGTTCGCTTTTTCTAGAATCAACAAAGTATTCCAATTTTCGCTTTCCAGATCCAATATTAAACTTGTGAAGTGGAAAAACCTCGATGTAGCATAACAAAAATTATGAAATTCCTGAAAATTAGTCCACTGTTTCGTTTATGAGATTGGAAGCGATGTATAAAGTATAGGAATGTATGAGTCATGCATATTGCAAATTTCTAGAGTAAGCTTCAACACTTTCGGCAATATAGTGTGAGTGAAAAGTAATGTCCAGGATTAAACATTCGGTATTCATTATTTTGTAGAAAAGTGCTCGTAAAGGACAATTCTGTCTGCTGAAACCTGATGTTGTAACCACAAAATACTGCCTCTGAAGAGGTTTGTATCCTTTGCAAGTTTTTTTTTTGATTGCTGCTTCTTAATTGACTGAAAATGAAGACTCAAACAGAGTATATTCTTGTAAAATGCCTCTTTTCACATAATTATCAGAATCTAAACCTTTACGAGCAGTTAAATATATCAGGGCATTTGAATCGTTCGTTAACGTTACATATCTTTATGATTCTGTAAAGTATGAATGGACAACGAACAACTGTAGTATAGGATGATATCATTCAAGCAGATAATACATATCTGAATACGGAAAGTACCATAAAACCAATTTAGAACTCGAAATCGATTATGGATGTTTTAAATGCTTCGATGACCACGAAACGTAAACAAATTATTTGCATAATTTGAGAAATTTTCCGTTTTTATCAATCAATTTCCTTTCACGATGAAAACAAAACAGTCATTTTTGGAACATGATAACAATAACAACAATATTTTTTTACTAGGTACCTATTTTCCATTGATTTTAAGTATACCTATTCAATTTCGTAACATTTAAGATGAATTAAAAATTTTCTCCAAGAATTCAAGTAAGTATATCATCTATTTCATACCCTTTCAAATAACTGATGTTCATGACTAACCACATCTCTAGTGAAGTCACCGCTGATTCCGAAATTTCAAATCAACCAAATATATCTCACAGAAAAAAGTTTATCAGATCAGATCGTTATTTCCGACGTGAAGAGAATTCAGCATGAAAGTATGTAGACCTGGAAAAAGTTCATGGGAACTTACAGCGAAAATGGGATGATGCTGACGTGGATCTCAGGAGACTCTATTGAAGTAAAAAAGTTCGGAGAAAGTTTTTAAGAGGATATACTGCTGGTGGCTTTTCATGAGCAGTTAATTCGAATAATACTTTTCTTGAAAAACAGTATTTTTCAAGGCTGACGCGATCTATCTTTCAGACGATGAATGTTACATGAAATACCATATCATCTTGGGAACCTATGCTGTTTTCTTGGGACTTAAATCATCTGCTAATACTCATTTCTCGAATACTCTCTTGAAAATTCTTTAGTGAAGATAGATATAGCTTTGGGTTTTATGAGATTATCTTGTAGCTGAGCTACTTAATAAATCTATTATAACTGTTTTGGTAAACTACAAAATCTTGGCCTACTATTATAGAACCAATCAAAATTTAAATGACAAAATATTTTATTACTCCACATATTCTCCTCTTAATTGGATACATTTATTACAGCGAACCTGCAACGTCTCTAGACCTTTCAAAAAAAAAAGTTTCTTCTTGCTCTGCAAACCAGAGCTCCACAGCTTCTATTACCTCCTCGTTGGAAGAAAATTTACGACCTTTTAATCCTTTCTTCAGTTGAGGAAAGAGATGATAGTCGGATGGAGCCAAATCTGGTGAAAAAGGGGGGTGTTCTAGTAATTCAAACCCTTAGTCACGAATTTTTTGCATGGCAACATGAGATTTGTGTGCGGGGGCGTTGTCCTGCAAAAACAAAACACCTTTGGATAGCTCTCCGCGTCTTCTCTCTCGAATTATTTCCCGTAGAGTGGCCAGTAATGTCGAATAGTAATCTCCGATTATTGTTCTACCCTTATCCAAAAAATCAATCATGATTACTCCATGGCAATCCCAAAAAACTGAAGCAAGAACTTTTCCAGCAGATTTTTGGACACGAAACTTCTTAGGTCTTGGAGAACCAGAGTGTCGCCATACCATCGATTGTTCTTTTGTTTCTAGATCGTAGAAATGTACTCAAGTCTCATCCACAGTAACAATTCGGTTTAAGAAGTCTACATCGTTTGCCAATCGAGCACAGATCGAACGCGATGCTTCTACCCTTGCACGCTTCTGGTCAACATTCAAACATTTGGGGATCTATTTTGCAGCAGTTTTGCTCATGTCCAAATTCGTATGAAGTATTCAGTGCTTCAGATATCCGTTTTAGCCCAATTCGACGGTCTGATAAAATCATGTCATGAACTGCATCCATATTTTCGGGGATTGACACAGAAACTGGCCTTCCCGATCGGTCATCAACTTCAATGGAAAATTCACCTCTTTTGAAGCTTGCAGTCCAATTTTTCACGGTCGCATACGAAGGACATTGATCACCAAGGGTATTAAGCATATCTTCGTAAATCTGCTTACCTCTTAACCCTTTCAAATACAGGTACTTGATGATGGCTTTTGAGTCCAATTTTTTCCATTTTCACAATTTCGGTGGACATCTTCTTTCTTTTAATTTATTGCGTAACTCCGGTTTATTTTTTTCCTCAAACGTCACACTGACACTCCTAATGAGTTATTGTTCGTTGCTATGGTAACGCAATTTCTTTTTTATGTATGGAACTGGACTAGGCTAACTAGATATATCAATACATCCTCGTATAATAATTTTCATCTTGCTTTCTATTTTTCATATTTAACGTGACCTGTTTGTACTTTCAAGTTGTAATTCTAAAAATGTTCATGCAAAATCGCGAAAAAAACTCGAATGATCACAGAATTATATGGAGGAGTATAATATTTGTTTTTTTTTTTACAGAAATCAAGACTGACAATGAGTTTCCTCAATTCTCTCTCGGAAATAGTTAGTAATAGTGTAGCAGGACTATCTCTGAGTCCAAAAAGGTGAGTACACAAATGCATGTAAACGTAATATTCGAAATGATTAACTTTATCAGTTTCAATATATGAAATATGATCATGAAGATGATTCGCAAGGTGCAAAAATGGTGATGAACTAATAACGAAGATATATTCTCAAACGTTTCTGGCGCTAAGCTTTTGAAAAAGATTTTCAATGGTTCTGAGGTCCATTTTTCTCCATATTGTATAAAAAAAACTCTCTATGAGGATCATAAAAACTAACCAATATCATTATCGATCACTAGTTTTATTTTACTTCGTATTTCTCTTCACCAACTTTGTGTTCCGCGGAATCGCTCCTCAAGAAATACCCCCAAAATAATGTCTTAACATTCAACCCTTCTGTGACGCAGTGTCCGATTACCTGTTTCAATTTCATGACCTGTTTCCCTTACGGAAAACTCCTCGACTCTCGTTCAACTTTGGCTCCGAGCTCCTATTCGCACGCTTCGCTAATAATGGGATTTTATTTGGTAAACTTGCCATTAATGACAGCTTTCCGAGTGGGACGTTAAAGAGCGGCACATATTTCCCCAGCAATTTCCATGGAAATGAGGAACTCTGAATGAATACGCCAGGTAGTTTTAATACCTTCATAAGTATCCTGCTTACACAGCGTTTAGAGGACAAAGTGTCTGTTTCGATGGCATAATTTCGGAGTAACTCTCGGATACAAAACGAGAAGGAGTGGAGCTTTTTTTACTGAGATACTGTTGAGAAAAAACTAAGTTTAGACTTTAGAATGTTGAGTTCTTATGGTGACTGCCTAAGACGTGCTCTAGAGACTGAAGCCTTCCAAAAGGTGTGGCATGGTTCTCTCTCTAATCAAGTTCCATCCTACGCAGTTACTCCTGAACTCTGCAAGTGAATCTTAAATTTCCTTTCCAAAGAACTATACAGGTTTCTGTCGATGAAAATTTTTCTGATTATCACAGAATAGATGCTGGTGTGACACTCCGACATAGACCCATTCTCATTAGGTGCTTCTATATTAGGAGTAGGGAGAATAGATAGAAGGAGAACGATCTCCGTACTACACTGCGCAAAAAAATTAACGCACATTCTGAAAATCTCAATTTTAATGAAAGTTAACTCTACATTGACATTATAACTTATTTTTTATGTTCTCTCGGGAAGGTTTTGAACGAAACAAGACACATTAAATGAAAGAAAAATTCAGGATTCCACGGAATCTTATGTGAAAGAAGAGAAATGAACAATTTTCAAAATACTGAAATGTCATTTAATACTTGGTATTTCCACCCCTTGCGTTAATTACAGCTCGGCAACGACGGATCATACTCAAAATGAGTGATCTTAAAATGTTTTGATCTAATCCTTCCCAGATTTCTTCGAGTTGGATTCCTAAGTCATTAGGAGTAGCTGGATGATTTTCTGAACTTCGCAGCCTTCTATTGAGGTTGTCCCAAACCTGCTCAATCGGATTGAGATCTGGACTTCTTGCTGGCCATTCCATTCGAGAGACTTCAACCTCTTCAAGTTATTCCTGAACGATGCGCGCACGATGGGGTCTGGCATTATCGTCCATAAAAATGAAATTTTCACCAATGTATGGGGCAAATGGCATTACATGCTCTTCAAGAATGTTCCTTATATACTTATCAGCATTCATAGATCCATTATCAACGACCACTAGGTAGGTGCGAGCAGTCAAAGACATAGCATAATGGATCCTTCCCCGAAACCAGTAGTATTCAGGAAATTGCACTGAGCATATCTTTCATGTGGACGTCTGTATACAAGGGAACGTCGATCACAATGATAGAGGCAGTATCTAGACTCATCTGTGAAGAGAACTCTTTCCCAATCGGCCTCTTCCCAATGGATATGCTCTCTCGCAAAATCCAAACGCGCCCTTCGATGGGCTGGGGTAAGAGCTGGGTCTCTAGCCGCGACACGAGGCCTTAAATCATATTCTCTGAGGCGATTTCTTATTGTCTGAGTTCTAATTTGCACCTCATGAGTTTGCTCAAGCTGAATTTGAAGGAGGCGAGCGGTTGCAAACCGTTGTCTCAACGAAGAAACTCTCAAGTAACGTTCTTGAATGGCAGTTGTTACCCGTGGTCTACCCTGTCCTGGTCTTCGGACATTCATACCTGTCTCCCTGAATCGCTGCAACATTCTGGACACACTTGTATGGGAAACTCCAAACCTTTCTGCAATTCTTGTGTATATCCACCCTTCTTCTCGCAAAACTACCGCTTGGGCACATTCCTCTTTGGTCAAATTGCGTGTTTCGCGTTGCATAGCGATCGAGTGTAGAAAATCAAACGAAAGAAAAACTATTGATCATTAAAAATTGATCGAGAACAACTGATTTTAGAATGGAGCCAATACATTCAAAATCTGATAATATTATCTTTTTTTATTCCTGCTGGGAAAAAACATCTGTATTGAAGAAAACCGTTGAAAGTGTATAGCATATGCATGCATAATTCAGCTTATTAAAGTGATAAAACTGGCTTCGCCCTTTATTCAACTTCATAAAGCAACCTGTTGAGAATATTCTCATCATCAGGATTGGATTGAGGTTTGATGAACCCTATGACGTCTAAATTCCCTACCCCTCCGAAATATTTTCCATAACTAATAAAGAATTATGTGAGCCATAACGTATTTACACTTTACACCTCAGTCAGCCCTATCCAATTCCATCGAGGACATAAAACAGACACTCCCGTAAAAATGATTATCGGTTTCATTTCTCCCACAATTCATACTTTTACGACCTTCAAAGTTACTTCGGCCATTAATGAATTTACGAGGTGGTTTGACGGACGGAGGGAGGTTTTTAATGAGCCCGCGTATGAATCCGGGCACCATCGGATGTGATGCTCAACAGGATAATATCCTTTGTCAGGATAACAGGAGGCGGATGTTAACTAGATATCACATTGTTATGCAATCGATCATCTTGATATATGCCTCATCCTCCCCCATTTCAGGTCGGTGTGACAGGGACTGCTGTGGGATAAACCTGATGTGGGGTAAATTGAAACGTGACAGGCACAGATGATGTTTCAATACGATTTTTTTCGAGCTATCGTAGCATATTCAACCGTCTGATTTGGTCAGGTTCCACAAGACACAAACGTCTTCTTGGCATGACTGATATTGTCTCCATTTCTTCAATTTTTGTCAATTCAAATCATACCAGGTTCAACACCGAATACTATTCTCCATTCAAATTTATATTAGAAGTCGGTTGGCCATGAAATAATTTTCTCAAGTTTTTGTAACTAGAGCGGAATAAGTTTGGCACTCATGAAATGTCTTTAATGTCATAACGCCGTTGCCACAACTTATATCAATTTTTATTACGAAAATGACGAAAGTTATTGAAAAAAGAGACAGGGTTTCAGGAAGTGCTTTTCAGAATTCAGGTCCGCTCATTCATAGTTATAGGCCCTGATATTATAAAATCCACAATACGTAAGACGGTAGCGAACATATTCAATATAAGAGAATTTATATAATGTTTCATCTGAATCTAACGTCCAGTTTCATAATCGAATTAAACGTCACTTTAAGCTTAAAGCTTCCTTTACTGTCATTTTTAGTAGGGTTAAAGGAAGCTTTAAAATTAAAGGGACTTTAGGTTTGATTATGAAACCGGTCGTAAACGACTTATCTTTCAGCTGAATATCTCCACAATCAGAAAGATTGTGAATGAAGAGGATGACAAAGAATTTCCTTCTATTGGGAGACCCAAATAAGTGGTGGCATTTGAGAATTTTATGTTTGAGTGAATTAATGCGAAAAGTTTACTACAGGATTTTCGATGAATGTCATCGTAGAATAAATTCCCGAAAATTGATTTTTCTATTTTTCATTTGACTTGTCCTATATATTGTTAATTTCTTGGTACCAATAAATACCTAATTATTATTATTATATCAATGTTTTAAGATGAACAGCCACAAATACGCGCCAGTTGTCCTGTTAAATGTTTATTCATGTCAAATTTTTGTTCGAAGGTGAAGTTCATCTTGACTTGGAACTGCCTTGAATTCCTTCCACTTATATTGATGCAAGATGATTTTTGTTGAAGAATTTAACATTATTGTAATTATCTGTCAATTCCTTCGGGAGATACCTATTCCCAACCACTGCATCATATGCATTTCATCTTCGGGTTAATTTTTTTGAAATCTACAACTGATGTAACGTATTTAAACTTTTGCCAAAGAATATAACGAACATTAACTATCCTCAAGCTAGTGCATATTATGATATCATACTGATCTCTTGTATTTTCCATGCAAATAACTAGATTTAGTGTGCCTTCAATTAGTTTGTATAAACTTCAATTATGTTCGTCACATATTTTCCGAAGAGATTCGACATTGTGATGAAATACGTAATAACAGAAACTTTTACATAGTACAGACAACATAGCGTCGATTCAAAACCCAAAAATATTTTGACACAAAGATATCTTTGTTTTGACAAGCGTCATAACCTCACATTTTCGTACTATACAGAGTGAAATGTGTCAAATTTCCATGGCCAACCGAGAGCTAAAATAAAAGTGAATAGAGTATACATCGTTTTTTTTATCACCTTCTACAATTAATCGATTTCACAGCTCAAGAACTCGATGAAGTGAGAAAGAGTATGATGAAAACTACTTAAGATATCTCAGATTTTCCTGAAAGAACACCTGCATAACAGATGTTAGAGATAACTTATCAGAAGCCACGAATGAAGGGATATTCATGCCAATTATTGAGCAGTGTTCTGCATAAATCTAGGTATTTCCTCGAAATTCCTTCTGAGGTTGGTCCACCGGCCATCTTTGATTGGGGTGAAATGGGGTGTCGCTCCGCCTGTAAACGATGCCTGTAAATACCCATTTAATTGACGAATGGGAAAGGGCCCAAGGCGCTAAATCGTCCGGGCACCTCGGCACAAAAACGGCGGTTAATTGCTTGTATTCAGCAGTGTGGTGTTTGAAATTAAAACCCCAATTCAATATCAATCGTAGGTGCTCGAAGCGGTAAATAGAATTCGTCCGGTATTCGAAGGCTGGAGGAATCATTTGATGGCGAACTTTTTCCAGTTGCAGGAAAAACCGTTGAAATTCGATGTTCCATTCAGGGTTCAATCCGTCATTATTCCCTTAGAAATGATAGTTTCAAATTTGAATGGAAAAAATTATCGTAGATCTGAATGTGATACAGATTCTAAGAGAGCAACTCTTCTAGTAATAATTCTCGAAATTGCATATACCTCAGTGCAACCGTTCGGTCTTGACGTATCTTTAACTGAACCCATCCTTTTCAGGATTTTTCGAAGTTCAGATTTTGAGTCGTTTATTTCTCAATAAAAGTAACCGTAAATTGAAATGTGATACATATTCTGAAAGAGCAGTTCTTCTAGTAATAATGCTGACAATTTCATCCATCTAAGTGCAACCGTTCGGTCTTGACGAATTTTTAACTGAACCCATCCTTTTCAGGATTTTTTGAAGGTCAGCTTTCGAGTCGTTTATTTCTCAATAAAAGTAACCGTAGATGGAAATGTGATACATATTCTGGAAGAGCAACTCTTCTAGTAATAAATCTGAGGATTTCATCCATCTCGGCGCAACCGTTCGGTCTTGACGAATTTTTAACTGAACCCATCCTTTTCAGAATTTTTCTTGACGAATTTTCAACTGAATCCATCTTTGTCAGGATTTTCGAAGGTCAGATTGCGAGTGTTTTATTTCTCAATAAAAGTAACCGTAGATGAAAATGTGATACATATTCTGGAAGAGCAACTTTTCTAGTAATAAATCTGAGAATTTCATCCATCTAGGTGCAACCGTTCGGTCTTGACGAATTTTTAACTGAACCCATACTTTTCAGGATGTGTCGAAGGTCAGCTTGCGAGTCTTTTATCTCTCAATAAAAGTAACCGTAGATAGGAATGTGATACATAATCTGAAAGAGCAACTCTTCTAGTAATAAATCTGAGAATTTCATCCATCTCGACGCAACCTTTCTGTCTTGACAAATTTTTTAGTAACTCCATTCAAGGAGGTTACATCTGACTCCTGAAAGTTTGTTGCACTTTTTTTTTTCGTTGGCTAACAATGGAATTCTGTCCCTCAATGATCTGGAGTTGAAGCAGCACCCTTAAAAAGTGGTTTTGTGCATTATTTCATCATCATTTGACATTTGCAATATTTTTTCATATTTTCACGGACCATTGGAAGTTTGTTTGATAAAATTATGGCTTGAGAGCTTGAAGTAGCGAGTTGACCATTATAAAACAAACATTAAACCCTGTTCTTCAAGAATATTGAATTGCGCTACTCTAAATAAGCTTCCAATAATATTTCGTTGTATCTTTTCTTCCCCATCTCCATACATATGGTGTAGCTAATTTTTTTTAAGCTCCATTGGGTAATACAAACTAAATCTTCACTTCGATACAGCAGGTTACACTAAATCCTCATTCTCTGAACGAAATTAAACGTTAACCATTAGATACGAGAAACGTGACTGCTCTCGTAACATTCCCGTCCGATATTCCAATATAAAATCGAATGGAAAATGATGGGATCAAAAGGAAAGCTCCGTATAACACGTTTCTATAAAATGTAACATTGCATCGATATTTCTCTCGGCTTGCTCCGAATATGAATTATATTTCGAACGGAATTGCCACAAGAGATTATGTAGCTTTGTGAATTCCCCTCGTCTTGGATGAAAGGGATTTTATTTATTGGGGTTCATTTTAAAATTTCACTTTGCACAGCTTCCACCATGCCAATTCCCGGTTATCCTTCAGATTCGATAAAAGTTTACACGTTACCATTTCGGATTTCGCAAGAGAATTACTAACTTATTATAGAGTTTGTTCGAGAAGGTTCTAAAACTTCAATTCCAATTTTTATAGTCTACTTAATGTCACATCAACTTGAAACAAGACATCATTATGTTTTTTATGTTTCATTGTTTCATATACCTACCATCATCATCATTGCTGTTTCCCGTGACCGAGAATAAATCTACAAAAAGATTCAAAAACAAAACTATCTATGCGATCAAACTTATACTTTATTAGGGCTACTTGCGACTATGGGCCCTCCTGTGACTGAAGAGACCCAACCGAGATCTACAGATCCTTCCTCACTCCGGACATGGATAGTCACCAACCAGATCTGGCTGCCGCTGTATTCTTCTCGAGTCTCCATTATAACTGTGGACCAAAAACCTCCACTGTGATCTGTCTAACGCTATTTGTTCCCAGTTATGATTGGCATCAACTGATTTTAGGGATTAATGTAGTATATCCTTAAACCGCTCATACTTGCCTCCTGGTTTCCGAGCTCCCTCTGTAAATTCGCCATACAGACCTATTTAGGGGAGTCTTGTGTCTTGCATCCTCAGAATGTGGCCGAATGAGTCGGGCACTCGTTACTTGAGTCTCAACTAGCGCGCTGCAAGACTTCTGCACTTGAAACTTTGTGGAACTATCTGATGTGCATTATTTGTCTTAGATGACGTTGTTGCGTTTGTTCAAGCTGTTTAAAATGTCGCCTGTAGGGCGTCCAGCTTTCGCTTCCGTAAAGAAGCGTTGTGAGGACCACTGCTTTGTAAACCACTGTCTTGGTCTTCAGATTGAGGTCGTGATTTTGAAACACTCTCTCCTTTAGCTTCCAGAATGCCCGTGATGCCGAATTGACACGGTTGTGTATTTCCGTGTCCAGGTTAGCCCCAGTATGTATGAAGCTTCCCAACTATTTGAAATGCTCGACCTGTTGTAGAGTTTCATTCTCCAGGCTGATATGTGTTTGAAGGCTTTTTGTCGGACTTACCAGGATTTTGGTTCTGCCAATATTGAGACTAAGGCCTAAAGCTTCGTATATATGTTTACAGGTGTCCAAAATTATCTCTAGATCTTCTGAGCTGCTAGCGATAAGTGCGTAGTCGTCTGCTTATTGAAGTTCCGTGATAAACTTAGTAGGTACGGGTTTTTGCTCTGAGGCGCTTCAGGTTAAACAGGCCTCCATCAAATCTGAATCTTATTCCAACATCTCTTACAGGAGTACTCATGCCAGCAATTATCAAGACATCTATGGCGAAAATATTGAAATAGAATAGAAAAGACCACAGTAACCTATTCCGTCCTACACCTGTTGTATTCCGTTTAGATTTCCCGTTTACCGCAGACTTCTGTCGCCTGGCTATCTGGTGACGAAAAAAATCGGCAGAGGTCTCGAAGTCTTTTTGCTGGTAATGCTTGGCGTGTACACCCAAGGTTGCCACGGAGAGACCACGATAAACTACTCCGTTATCCTGTAAATCGTTGCATTGTGTTTCACCTGCATCAACCCCTTCCCGTTCATTGAATAGTTTCAATTCTGATTACACTGAAAGTCACTGAAAGTGCTCGGGATCAAACCCATCTCTAAATTAACCGATTACAGGGACAACCGGTTACTGTAAATTTTGTGTAAACATCCCTCATTGTCTCATCAATGAAATCAATCAAGTGACCGCTATTGATTTCTTTCTTTCTTCAATACCTGATATTTTGACTGAATATAATTAATTGGAATATTGTTTAATTCATCAATTTCACTGTGTTGAGTTTGAATTTCTGACCACCGTGACAGGTTAATTGTTGCATTTCTGTTTTTTTCATTTTGAACTGGATCATCAGCTGTATTTATTTCTTGACTTGGAAATCATTGTATGGTTCACTGTAATTTAGATTGTTGTGATGAATTCGGTTTTGAAGTACTCTTTATCGCTACCACCCCGAGTGGGTTTGCTATTCCTCCCTATTGAAAGAATAGCTGGCGCTGGGATTAAACCAATTTGCAAACTAAACCCGTTACATGTTTCATATACAGTTAATACACAAACAAATAGCAACTTTTTATGTGGTTGTCCATCTAAGCAATACGTTCAGACATGAATCTCTTCAATGAGCTACTCGACAATGGATTTCTCGTGCTCGTTATAGTGCCCTTAAAAAGGATTTCTTCTCAATGCACTTCTCCACTAAAGCTTTTCATATATTAAAACTGCCTCTTCCAACCCAGCCCATACATTAAAAATGTTTTCAGTAAAGAATGATGTTTTCGTTGTAAAATGTTAATTTTATGGAACCTTTTCTAGACTAGCTTGTACGTCGAACCACGCTTTTTCTCTCTTTTCATTTACCTTCATCCAACGCAATAAAGTTCTTGTACAACTACCATTTTTGCATCACGGAAAATTAAAAGAATTATCCCCCTTGGGACCCGAACACATTCATCCACTCCCTACCTTGTAAAACCCATAGAACATACACAGAGACTAATGGCGACGTTGATAAAATAAAATGATACATAAAAAAGCGCCCCATTCAATTCCAACAGCATGTGGCCTCGGGCGGGGAGGGCTGAACTTCGCTGTGTTGAATTTCCATCCCTCGAGATCTGGCAAAGTTGGCGAATTTGGCCTATTTCCAGACTTTTATGTCGCAAAAGACGCAATGCGACCTTAAAACGTCGGGGATATTCGAGAGTGCTATGCGATGAAGGATGTTGACATAAATGTCGTCGTGGACCTCGTTATGTTCAGGGTCTATTCATCGATGTTTAGAAGAAGTATTAGCGTGATACTTGAGTAAACAACGCTTTTTCCCTTCATCGCCCATTCTGACGGATATCGGGCCGATTTAGGGTCAACAGGTTGCCGCACAGAACACTGCGAATTATACAGGGTGCGGCAGAGCCGATTGACGTTATTCGAAGGGTCGTCGCTGGGGATGTGGTGGGGCTGGGTAGGTGAAGAAGGGCTCTTTGTGTTCCTTAGGATTTGGACCATTACTGCCAAGGAATCTTTTATCATTCGGTACTTCCTATGACTCTTCAACGAGGAATTTTAGTGCGGTTCAACATCTTTGCAATAGAGAAACATCCTACATCTGAAATGCTCAAAAAAGTCTCTCTATTAAGAAATCAGGATCACCCACAGTTGGGGTGCCCAAGAGAAAGGAAATACCTTAGACCCTGTAGAGTACCTCTCCCAAAAAACTGTATATAGGTGGAATTGTCTAGGACGGCCTGTCAAAATAGTTAAAAACAAACGATTATTGTACATAATCGAGAGTGTTAGATTGAGATCTGTGGTTAATTACATATAGGGTACTCTAAAGATTTGTCAAAATCAGCTGACCGTTCATTGCCGTGGGGCACACAAAGCTTTTTAGTATCAGTGTAAAGAGGCATTTCTCAGAAAGTGATAGTCTAATCACTCTAATCTAACGTAGGGAAGAACATTTTTCCCAAAGAAATTCACAAAACACAATATTCGACCAAAACAGCATGCGAATATTGATTCGCACGAAGGAATTTCGTTTTATTGCTTTCATTGATTAATATTGTTTTAAAAAAGATGAGCCTCATCAATAATAATTGTGAAAGTTTCAAGAAAACATCTGTTGAATAGACTAAAATGGAGTGCGGGAGACTTAACTCAAGCTATGGTCAGGAGAAATAATCAGTGGTCCAAGTTTCCCGCAGTTAAGATAATAGTTTGCTACGAAAAAAGCAAATTGAATTATAGAAATAAATATAAAAAATATACAATGGTTCAAAAAAGTAAAAAACATCTCGGAAATAAGTGAGAGTGACTCTGAAATAGAAAATATGTATTTCATACGCTGATACATCTGGTGAAAACCTAGATAAAGACAATAGTTGGTCATTGGAAATTGTTTTCTTTCAATGTGTTTCACAAACTTATGGTCAAGTCTCTCTCGCCCCCTGTTCAACTCTCCCATGGGTTAGGAAGACATGAGCCAATTTTCGGTTCTTAAAAAAAGAATTGCTGTAGTCAAAATGATCATCTCACCATCACTCTACTACTATCTATCGTTACCCATTTGGGCATGATATCTTCACGCAAAAAAATGAGTTGATACCATTTACAGATACAACTTAAGTGATTTCAGAGTGACAAGGGGTTCAACTCTCCTGGACTTTCCTACTTTCTCGAGCGCGGTGTCTTTTTTCTTATCTTGAAGCTAATGATTCAAAAATAACGGAAAAAAAATAATCTGACAGTTTCAGCGAGTTGAAACAAAAAAATGGGCCACAAAGTTCACAAAAATAATTTTTTTTTTATCATTTCGTCTCCTGGGCTTCAAATCGTTTTCGCATACAATATAAAAGCTTAAGAGCATAACATTTCCTACAAATTCCATCTGACGCAACTTTTGAATGCATATTTGACTGGAATTCTACATTGATCTTGCCCTTTCGAAGGTATGGCTAAGCTCCTCGCTCTCATTACCCTATAGCTCGAAAATGGTTAGGAGTATGAAAAATTGTTTCAAACAAAAATTGTATAGAATTTTATCGTCTACACCTTTCATTATTAATACAAAACGATTAGACATACAGGAAGGGAGGTATTTAAAAAAAATGCATTGTCATCATCGCATCAAACTGTCAGATTGGGGAAAACCTCCCTGATTAGTGTGAGATTAATGGGTCAAAAGGTCTGTAACACCGAGATTAACATACCGTATGAAAATCTGACACGCTGGAGTATGTACAAATATCGATTTTTTTGCATTTTCAAAGGACCACTGTAATCTTGTGTCACGTCCGAATTGCCAGTCTCTTGAAAAGTAGCCTTCCTTGGGGCCAATTAACAAATCCTCTGAGAATATGACACGTACGAAGAAAATTTCTTTACCACATTCAACTCTTCAGTACGGCCTGCCCCACCACGCAAACTGTCAGATTAACATGAATTTATTATCAGAGACACGTTGGGCATATACAGTATCTTAATCTGACACGCTCGAGTATGTACACCTGACGATTTTTTTTTTACATCTTTGAGACCCCTCAGACGCTTTCCCCACCGCTGAAAGTGCATACATCATAGAACCTTTTTTTCTTTCTACCATCTAATCTTCAAAATCCACTAGGCCTCCACGACGCTCGAGTAAATCCCGATTTATCATCGTCGGCTCCCCAACTATTAAACTATTTGGAAATTGTTCACCTTGCATAGAACGTTCATTTTCCACTTAAACGTCATACTGCTTCGAAATAAGTATCATTCCATTCATGTTGAACAATAACACCATTTCAGTTCAGAGTTCTCCAGATTGTTGAATGAACCCTCTATTTTATATACAGGTGTTCCTAAATTGAACGTACAAACGAAAATGGGAGATTCCTTAAGTGAGTTTAAGAAAAAAAGTCCCATAAATATGGGGTCGCAAACGTTTCGTTTTCGAGATACAGAGTGTTGAAGTTTGAATTTTTCTCAAGTTTTTTTCTCATAGTATCTACACTTCACAAGATATTCAACTGAAATTTGGCATAGATATTACATTTTAGAGTTCTCACCACGTGACATGGCAATTTCGATAGAAGATTTACAGGGTGATATTTTTTTTGGAACACTGCCACCTGTTCTTCTGCAGAACTTTATTTTGGTGAGCAACTGTTAATTTGAATCGTTCAAAATTTTTTTTCTCGAAATCGTTAGTAGATACGACAAAACTACAAAAGACCGAAAAGTTTAGTATAAGAACAAAGCTTCTTTTTATATTTTTTCAAATTAACAGTTGCTCACCAAAAAAAAGTTCTGCAGAAGAACAGGTGGCAGTGTTCCAGAAAAAATATCACCCTGTAGATCTTTTATAGAAATTGCCATGTCACGTGGTGAGAACTCTAAAATGTAATATCTATGCCAAATTTCAGTTGAATATCTTGTGAAGTGTAGATACTATGAGAAAAAAACTTGAAAAAAATTCAAACTTCAACACTCTGTATCTAGAAAACGAAACGTTTGCGACCCCATGTTTATGGGACTTTTTTTTCTTAAACTCACTTAAGGAATCTCCCCTTTTCGTTTGTACGTTCAATTTAGGAACACCCTGTATATACATCCCCCAGGCGGTCCAATGACTAAACGAAACGTTGTCGATTTTTTCAGATTTTCCCTGAGCCGAGCGGACACGTCGGAGAGCGGCTCTGCGGGGCTCACTCCGGGATCTCGCAGCAACTCCGGCGACAGCAACACTCCGGGGTTTCCGAAGGTCCTGCCGACACCGGGAGCCAGTGCATTAGTTCAGCGTCGTAAAAGCACCCTGGAATGTCTCGTGCCTGCGCCCCCCGTACGACGACCCGGTTCGTTCAGACAGAGATCCCCGAAGACCACCCCCGTGGAGAGGAGGCCGTCCACCTTTTGCACGAGGAGGTTGAGCTGGCCGGAGATAGACCACCAGGTCCGTTCTGGGTAAGGCATTTGATCCAGCAGTTTCACTCAAGAATGTTATGGAAATTCTATGTTCTAAAAGAGCAGTTTTTTCGTTATGAATCCCAAATTTTATTTATCTACCACAAAAAATTTTTGACGATACTTACGAGGATATATTGAAAAATTCTTAGCCTACTATAGAACCAAACAAAATTTCAATGTCAAAATATTTTATTACTCAACATATTCCCCTCTTAATTGGATACATTTATTACAGCGAACCTGCAACGTCTCTAGACCTTTATAAAAAAAAATGTTCCTTCTTGCTCTGCAAACCAGAACTCCACAGCTTTCATAACCGCCACATTGGAAGAAAATCTACGACCTTTTGAACTTTTTCTCAGTTGAGGAAAGAGAAGATAGTCGGATGGAGCCAAATCTGGTGAATAAGGCGGTGTTCTAGTAATTCAAACCCTAAATCAAGAATGTTTCGCATGGCAACATGAGATTTGTGTGCAGGAGCGTTGTCCTCCAAAAACAAAACCCCTTTGGATAGCTTTCCGCGTCTTTTCTCTTTAGGTTTTTACCGTAGAATGGTCAGTAATGTCGAATAGTAATCTCCGGTTATTGTTCTACCCTTATCCAAAAAATAAATCATGATTACTGCATGACAATCCCAAAAAACTGAAGCAAGAACTTTTCCAGCAGATTTTTGGACACGAAATTCCTTAGGTCTTGGAGAACCAGAGCGCCGCCATTCCATCGATTGTCGCTTTGTTTCTGGATCGTAGAAATGTACCCAAGACTCATCCATAGTAACAATTCTACATCGTTTTCAAATCGAGCACAGATCGAACGCGATGCTTCTACCCTTGCACGCATTTGGTCGACATTCAAACATTTGGGGATCCATTTTGGACCAATTTTTCTCATGTCCAAATTCACGTGAACTATATGATGAACGCGTTCGTATGAAATATTCAGTGCTTCAGATATCCGTTTCAGCCCAATTCGACGGTCTGATAAAATCATGTCATGAACTGCATCGATATTTTCTGGGACTGACACAGAAACTGGCCTTCCCGATCGGTCATCATCTTCAATGCAAAATTTACCTCTTCTGAAGCTTGCAGTCCAATTTTTCACGGTTGCATACGAAGGACTTTGATCACCAAGGGTATTGAGCATATATTCGTAAATCTGCTTACCTCAAAACCTTTTAAATACAGGTACTTGATAATGGCTCCATACTCCAATTTTTCGATTTTCAAAATTTCGGTGGACATCTTCTCTCTTTCGATTTATTGCGTAACTCTGGTTTACTTTTTTGACCTCAAACTTCACACTGACACTTCTAATGAGTTATCGTTCGTTGCCATGGTAACGCAATATTTTTTATGCATGGAACTGGTCTAGGCTGACTATATATCAATACATCCTCGTGGGCTAAACAGGACCTCAGTGAACGTGTTCGGTCTTGATGAATTTTCAATTGTTATTTCAACCTAGAATTCCTCATATTTGCAATTAAAATTTTTAGCTATGAATCTCTACATTATTTTCCCAAAAAAACGAGAATATTAACTTAACATACTCAAACTAAATTGGTGGAAGGTAAGCAATCCCTATGGATTGTTGAGAATTTTCGAATTACGGTTGTAAGATTGTTTTATCGTTTACTTATTTTAGATACATTCATGCTGTGACTAAGATTTTTCAGACTGTTATAAGGCGTTCCCTTTTTTATGTATATTATGATATTCTTTCCTGATAAATCAATGATGGTGGAAACAAATCGATAATTTCCAAATGCAGTGAAGCAATTGCTGGTATACGCAAATAGTTCTGGTTGTCCTTCAATTAATTACTATACTACATATATACACTGAGTGAAACCATCAAAGGGAACATCCGTACCATTATTGATTAATTAGAGTCGTGAATGTAATATGTAGATAAATATTTTCTGATAACCCCACTGGTGCTACTGTAGTGACCCGATGAAATTTTCCTTTCGGTTACGGTCGCCATAAAATCGAATCCTCATCCATAATAACTGCGTTCACGTTAAATAACGATAGAACATCCATTTTTGATGGGAACCCTTTGTCGTTCGGGGAAAATTACAGTAAATGGCATCGTGATATTACCTCCCCTTCGAGCCGAGTCGCAATTAGACAGCTGTCAACGATGAAGATCCATATCTGCGCGATAATAGAGTACAAATCACCCTCCTCATTTTCGCGTTTTCATTCACGAGACGTTTTTCCGGCTCCTTTTGCAGGGTTCAAGAGATCGACGGCGTTTACTTCGAGAGCTTCACCGCGCTGGCATGGAAGCAGGAGAATCAGCGGCAGAGCGCGCTGAAAAACGCCGAGATCTCGGCCGCCGATCCTCCACCTCAAGAGGCAGAGCTCGGGATAACCCCTATCGATTATTCCATCCCCCACAGCGAAAAAGACAAATTGTACGTCGAGATGCTCTACACAATTGCCAATACGGTAAGATTTTTTTTTCTTTTACTTGTTGCCGTCTGTTTTGCTCGGGTGCGGCTATAACTCACGCTATCACGCTAAGAGTGTGTGAAGGAATATTCGCAAAGGGTCAGTCATTTGGGCTGAATGAAGGACAGCTCCGGATATAGGAGCGTAGGCCTACCGGGGCAACAAATCTGAATGGTGGTGTTCTTTCGTACTGAACGAAATGATCTATGTGACGTTCATTCGTTTTCAATCAATTTTCTCTTGCACAACACAAAAGTGATTGAAGTTATAATTGAATTGTACGAAAGGGCTGAAGGGCCACACAAAAATAAATAATCCAAATGTATAATTCCGACTTGCTAAGTGAGAATTCTGAGTTACAAGTCGGAATTCTGAGATACAAGTCGGAATTCTGAGTTACAAGTCGGAATTCTGAGATACAAGTCGGAATTCTGAGTTACAAGTCGGAATTCTGAGTTACAAGTCGGAATTCTGAGATAAAAGTCAGAATTCTGAGATGCAAGACAGTAGTGGGGCTAGAATTGGTCGAATGCTATGTTGCATTCGATTGTTGCCGAATCATGTGACCAAAATGCCCTCCGTAGAGCAGATTTGTCTCATTTAAGGCATGTGTAGGCACATTTGGACCCTTAACCTACGCCTACCCTATCTCTTTTTTTTCCAAAGGTTTAACGGACGATATTGATTCTGACGAGCTCACAGAGCTTCTGAAGGGTTCCTCGTAACCTACGGCGAATCAGGATAATATGATAATAAATAATATATCTGTAGTATCCATATATGCTCGTAGGGTGACAATAAGTTGATCGCTTCTTCGTCTTTTGACACGATTTCCAAAAGCCTCTCGCGAGCACTTTTTCTAACGGCCAGTTTCATAATCAAACTTAAAACCCCTTCAATTTTAAAGCTTTTCGTTAATCCTACCGAAACTGACACTAAACGAAACTTAAAGTGACTTTGAACTTGATTATGAAACTGGATGTAGGAATTTCGATAAAGTGCTTGTATCACTAAGCAGTAGGGAAGGTTTTGAAAAGTTCCCAGGAGCATATTTCTCGGGAGTACAAAAATACTCCAAGTGCTTTCACAAGCACTGTGCACGAAGCTTTGGGGCAGCTGAGCTATGGTGCAACCGAAGAGAAAAACAGAATATCATTTCATTCATCCCAAATTCCTCCAAGAAGCTAAAAACTCATTCACGGATCAAATGCAAAAAAACAAATGTCATTAGACCTATTTTAGACCTCCTCCTGCCTTGCATCTCAAAATTCCGACTTACAAGTCGGAATTCCGACTTGTATCTCCGAATTCCGACTTGTATCTCAGAATTTCGACTTGTATCTCAGAATTCCGACTTGTTTCTCAGAATTCCGACCTGTACCTCAGAATTCCGTCTTGTATCTCAGTATTCCGACTTGCATGTCAGAAATTCCGACTTGTATCTCCGAATTCCGACTTGTATCTCAGAATTTCGACTTGTATCTCAGAATTCCGACTTGTATCTCAGAATTCCGACTTGTACCTCAGAATTCCGTCTTGTATCTCAGTATTCCGACTTGCATGTCGGAATTCTGACTTGTATCTCAGAATTCGGAGTTGCAATTCAGAATTCTGACTTGCATCTCAGAATTCCGACTTGCAAGTCGGTCTTTTGAAGAATTGCTATTGAGAAATCATCACGGAAAACATGTAGTTCCTCATCCGCTGATTGACAGCTTGAAGAATATAACTTCTCCACATAGCCTACAACTTTCGAAAGCTGATTTTTCGCTCTTGGTATCCTAAACATAAAATAGTCCATTCTTATTTTGAACTCTTAGAGAGTAGGTATACTCGAACACAAAAGCACAAAATCTAGATCACTCTTCCACAATACCGCAGTTTGATGAAAGGAATATTATATGAAAGGAATATTATATTATATTAAAGGATATTGGATAAACAGAAATTAATGAAGTAGGAAAATAAGACTTACAGGCTGTGCGTGAGAGCACTGCAGCAGCTGGCACTATTTCCTGAAGCTGGACACGGAGCATAGACCCTGTAATATCTATAGAACTCTCATAAAATTGTATCCCTCCTCCAATGTAAAACAATTGTACATTGGCTGTTGAAGTTGGACACTAAATCAGTCGTACAGCTCTTGTCTGGGTTGAATCCAAGAGTTGCTGAGCTTCCATCAAGCAAGTCTGAAAATAATTCAAACCAATTTGTTGAAATGTTTAGTTTAGAGAGATAATTGAAAACATGCCTGGACCAAATGATTGCAAATGTCTCGATTGTGTGTTGTCTTTCTATCTCCTACACTTGTATAGAATTGTATGTGAACAGTTATTAGCTTATGGTTTATGAATGATGCAAATTAATAACTGATGACAAAAAATACTACAGTTGTAATAATAATGATTTTGATCCTGTAGGATCAAAATCATTATTATTACAACTGTAGTTGTATTATTCCGAATAGAATAGAATAGAAAGCATCCTTATATATTATCATTACAAATAGCAGAAAGGAGATAATGTCAAGAAAAATAGAAAAAGAAATACTTTGAAGGGAGGTATCTCTATTTTCTTCCCCCACTTTTTTTGATTCTAGACTACATTGGTGAATTATTGATCACCAATGCCGTGACATATATATTTATTTTTTTATCGGCGTCACTATAAACTTTCTACCACCCATCGAAAAAATCATATATCCTGGACTGATGAAGGACCGTACTAAAACAATTTAAACATTTTGATTAACGCAAGTGTGACACGAATCTGGGTCGATCAGTCGACCTCATTTTTTATCCATCATTCGAATCACGCGCTCAAGTGGTGAAGTACGAACCATCCCTCATTTTTACCCGGAATAACATTCATATCCGACGAGAAAAATTCAGGAAGCGTGAACATATTTCCCGTCCTTATTTATCACCCGACTGTCCGTTATAGGGAACCCCGCGTGCTTTGTGTCTGAGGCCCCATGTGAAATTTTTATGTTCACCGGTATGAGTGCTGAGCGATTCTCCGGCAGAAGACCTTTTCATCAACATTTAAACGGCTCTAGGAGGGTTCTTGCACGCAGTGGATATATCGGGCAGGAGGGGAAAATGAACCTCTTCGAATTCCTGTACTACATGGGTACTAAAATGGGGCAGAAATATGGTCAATGTTCCCGTGAAATAGGGTCGTAGATCGCTATCAACATTCTTCAGTTAGAGATTGATTCGGAGATAGTCCTCGTCTATTAAAGGCCCCACGGGGAATTTATTCCATGAAGAATTGAGTATATTTTGACTACCCTGTAGACAAATATTGGCGTTATTATGAAAACATCAAATTCAAGTCAATTGAATCGTTTCATAGTTTATCAAAATGATTCAATTATCACGGGTTATTTGTAACAGTTGCAAATTGGTGAATGCGCCGGTCCAATTTCCACTTCAATATCTAGTCGGAAGGGTTGTGAAAATGCCACTCGATGCCATGAAGCACCAAATCGATTAATTCGAGGGCCTAGATCAACAATACACAATATTATTTTCGATTATTTAGTTTGGTAGCTATTTGGACCTGAAAATTTTAACAAGTTTTCTAAACTTTGGCATTCGAGAGTCATAAAATCTGAATGAGATACATATATTATAATCGTATATTCATAATTTGAATCAATATAATATTTATATGATCGTCCTAAAATCTAAGCATCATAGCTCGTTTATGAAAAATATTGGAAGCCAGGGAAATAAGTGGACTAAACTCTGAAAAAGCGAAGTAGAGGCAAACCACAGAGACTTGTAGTGGATGATTTAAGGCCAATTTCACCAAACCACCCTTTGGGTTTATCACCATGAAGTCCGATCAACTTTAACTCAGATCAAAATTCAAAGAAATTCTTTCTAATATTGACATCTGCTTTGTCTATGAAGTGGAGTAATGAGGTTAAAGAAACCACAAAACATAGAGACACTCCATTTTAACTAAACGTCTAATCTCGGTTTATATCCTTGGTGAAATTGGCCCTTAACTGACCAAGTTGAAGAAAAGTGGATGACCGTATCTCAGGAACTAAAAAAATTGAAGCTTGTGCCAAGGGTGGAGTATGAGAGGCTGTTGCTAAGGGATGATGATTTAACAAATACCAATTTATTCGATTTCTGATACAAATGAACCGTTTTATTTTGAGACTGGTGGAAATTTCAGTTTCCATTCAAGTGTACTTAAATCCTCAACCTAAAATATCTAGGAGTTAAGCTGAATTGTAAAGCACATTTGTAAAATTTGTACTGAAGTTGAAAACTAGGAATAATAGCCTGCTTAAACTAGCTGGTACTTCATGGGGTGTTTATGCTACTAGCTTTGGTTTTTTCAGCTGCTGAATATTGTTGCCCCGTTTGGTTGATAGTGCTCATGTGCAAAAAATTGATGCACAGCTAAATTTTCTATGAGAATTGATACTGGAACTATTAGATCTTCACTTATTCAATGGTTATCAGTTCTTTAAAACATTGTACCGCTCCATATTCGTAGACAGAGTGCAGTTATGAATTCTTGGAATAAATTCCACTCCATTCCCGATTCATTTCCGATTCTGTCCTGTATTCCACAAAATACGATTCGCAGACTGAAGTCGCTTAAACCCTTATGGTCCAACACTTTCCTCAATTCGAATGTGAGGCACAAGCACATTTGGCAGTCTAAATAGAATACGTGCTCTATTTTCAACCAAGAATTAGTCAGTGATCCCACGAATAGAGTTCCTGGTTTTGATTTTCCCAAGAAAATGTGGTGTATTCTGAATCGTATAAGAACAAGTCAAGGACTTCACAATAGTACCTATGCTTTTCCGATTAAATTTAGTTGAAAGCCCTAGTTGTGAATGCGGGGAACCAGAAGAAACCATAAATTATCTGGTTAATCATTGTCCCATTTGTAAATTTCATGGTTTTAGAGCTATTCATGCAGTTTCCGAATCATTTTTGAATTAGGTTGTGAATTTTAGGTATATCTGATGTAGGGAACTTAATTTTGTCATCTCACATTTTTCTGCTCTTATTTTTCCTATTCCACATAAAACAGATAAAATTTTCTGGTAACTTAGAGAAGATTCGCTGATTTTTTTTTTTTCGAGGAAATGATCAATTTTTACAATGCCAGATGCCCTTCAATATGAAATATTTCGGCTTATTTTGTAAACAGTTTCATCTCTCACAAATCCACGATGAACTCACGAGGAGAAATGGTTTTTCACTGAGGTTTTTCCCTACATTCTATGGTACCCCGTTACGCTAACCTTTGCTAAAACTGTATCTTATACACATGCTAGTTATTGTTCGATGTTAAAAATTGTTCTATATCAAAAAAATATATACATCCTCAACAAGGGATGGTAAGGTTCCTATTGGCACTGTAATCAAAGGCCATCTCAAAATATTCCTTAAGGAAAATGAAGCAGGTTGTTTTCCAGTTGATACGATCTTCATTTAAGAAAATTATGGTCACAACATTGATTTACTGGTGGGTGGATATAATGTGTGACATACATTGTATTATGGTGAAATCACTTTGCTTATGATATAACGTTGTTTGGCTAAAAAATAAACCATTTCATATGGTGCAAATCACAGATTTAATTAGATCAGGTAATTCTTCTGTGGTTGCAAATTGGTGAAAGCGCCGCTTCACCAATATCCTCGCCTGGAGTCGTGGAAATGCCGTCACAAAGACACCGTTCCAACCCCTACATCAGATATATCATACACTGGTGAAATTATGCACCTAGGAATAAGGGTAGTTAACGTGGGGAATAATAAGTAAGCGGGCATAGTCGGTTTATCGAATTTCAGTGTATATTCCAAGCTCCGTTCCTTGCCTGATAGAGATCTCAGGGCCAGATCGCGTGCAACTCTGGAAAGAGCGACTTTGCATGTCGTGTTATTGTTTACGTAGAGTGGGCGACACTTGCGGACCGCGTCTTGGATCGGAACTTAATCACGCTTTACTGGCTGCTTCATGAATACATTCATATTTTCTCGTAATTGAATTTGAGGGTTACTGATGCCACTTCCTGTTATATTAGCTGGAATTTTTTTTTCATTGTTATTCTTTAGTCTTGCTACATATCATAATTTTATATGGAAAGATAGATTATTATTATGGTTTGATCTGAAAGGTTTTCTTGGTTCGAATCACAAGAATCCAAACAACTGAATTGGAGAAATTCTTGTTAAAAGAATACTCGTATACGACTTTTAAGAAATTAGTTTCAAATCACGACAAGTGTTTGGCTATCACAATAGCATCTTCAGGTGGGTGAAGGTAAACTGAAATATATGGTACCGAAACAAATATACAGGGTGTATTTGAAGGTGAGGCTTTTTTTCAACAAAATTTGTCAAAATGAACCCGAAAATCACCTTTACACAACTTTCAAAATGACAAAGTTGAAAAACAATTGGCAATGATTACTGAAATGGATCCTAATACGACACTAGATCGTTTGTTAGTTGAATTATCTCAAAGCAGTGGGAGAAAACTCATCTCCTGATTCGAACATGTGGTTTCGTTTAGGATATTGGCTCGTTCGATATTTAGGATTGCTCAATCGGATTGAGATCTGGACTTCTTGCTGGCCATTCCATTCGAGAGACTTCAATTTCTTCAAGGTACTCCTGAACGATGCGCGCACGATGGGGTCTGGCATTATCGTCCATAAAAATGAAATTTTCACCAATGTATGGGGCAAATGGCACTACATGCTCTTCAAGAATGTTCCTTATGTACTTATCAGCATTCATAGCTCCATTATCAACGACCACTAGGTCTCTGCGAGCAGTCAAAGATATTCCACCCCATACCATAATCGATCCTCCCCCGAAACCAGTAGTATTCAGGAAATTGCACTGAGCATATCTATCATGTGGACGTCTGTATACAAGGGAACGTCGATCACAATGGTAGAGGCAGAATCTAGACTCATCTGTGAAGAGAACTCTTTTCCAATCGACCTCTTCCCAATGGATATGCTTTCTCGCAAAATCCAAACGCTCCCTTCGATGGGCTGGGGTCAGAGCTGAGCTTCTTGCCCCGACACGAGGCCTTAAATCATATTCTCTGAGGCGATTTCTTATTGTCTGAGTGCTAATTTGCACCTCATGAGTTTGCTCAAGCTGAATTTGAAGGAGGCGAGCGGTTCCAAACCGTTGTCTCAACGAAGAAACTCTCAAGTAACGTCCTTGAATGGCAGTTGTTACCCGTGGTCTACCCTGTCCTGGTCTTCGGACATTTATACCTGTCTCCCTGAATCGCTGCAATATTCTGGACACACTTGTATGGGAAACTCCAAACCTTTCTGCAATTCTTGTGTATGTCCACTCTTCTTCTCGCAAAACTACCGCTTGGGCACATTCCTCTTGGGTCAAATTGCGTGTTTCGCGTTGCATAGCGATCGAGTGTAAAAAATTCAAACGAAAGAAAAACTATTGATCACTAGAATTGATCGAGAACAACTGATTTTAGAATGGAGCCAATACATTTAAAATCTGATAATATCATCTTTTTTTATTCCTGCTGGGAAAAAACATCTGTATTGAAGAAAACCGTTGAAAGTGGATTACATATGCATGCATCATTCTGATAAAAATAATTATCATTGAGAACACCTTCAGTTGTAGAATAAATTTTAGATTTCCATAATGTGCGTTAATTTTTTTGCGCAGTGTACTTCAAAATCTCACCAATAAAACTTGTCTAAATTATTCACGAATTTTTTCACAATGAGCATCACAATCTTCTTGTTCGAACATTCCAACAATCGTCGTAAAAATGGGATGAAATGGGGAAACATCGTAGCAGTTTTTCAACATAACTAACATAAGAACTTTCCAGAAACTGCCTCGATTTTCAACATTTTTTTCACCCTAAATTGCACCATACTACAATCATGATTCTCTCAAGAGTGACCTGATGCATCTAATCCGATGAACTTGGTACTGAACCATTCATTGTCCAGCCATATATGTTTATGTTTTGTTTCGTTTTTGCGATGCCTGTGTCACCTTGCACTCCCGTACTTGAAATTCAATGAAATTTCGTCTAACTTCTAGGGGTTGTATCTCAGCCTCTTGGATATTTATATAGACAATTTTTGTTCTGCCTTCTGTCAAAAACAAAGCCTCACCTTTGAAGACACCCTGTATGCAACACAGAAATTGTTTCATCAGTTCTACGTTTTCTGAGCATCTGTTGATGCAAAGCACAACTTCAACGATGACCTCGCCACCCTTAATGAACCACCCTGTATATTTAGATGGAAAAATGATTTGACGGTTTGGATTATTTTCAAGCGCCCTCTAGAGGATAATTTCTGAAATACACAATCCTTTTAGTTTTTCAAATTCTCTCTTCATGCCATTCCGACTAAATTCTGCTCAATTCTGCGTTTTATTAATCCAGAGCTTATTACTGAGTTTTAATTCGACATTCTTTTGAATATTGAGGGGATTTTTCAGATGCGTATAACCGTCAAACCTTCGAGGGAAAGTTTATTAACGAATCCTGACCCTACTGAGAAAATTCGATGTCCTTACACCGTCTCTTTCTAAAGTATTCAGCTCCTTCTTGATTATTCACATTTGGCTCGGCTATACAACGAGTTTCAACAGTGAGAAAAATTCCCTTGTAAGCAGAACCATTATAAAAACACTCAGTGAAAACATTTTTTCCTTATTCATGGGGTGACGTAACGATCAATTTGATATTCTTTAACACAGCCTTCGAAGTTATTTGTACAGTGTTTATTTTCATTTCATTCCACTATTCTCGTGAAATTGAAATGACTTCCAATCTTCTTTATTCGATGAAACGAAGCATAAATACTACTACCTGTTTCAGGGGGAAAATTGAATTAATAGGTATCATTTCAGGCCCTCTGCTTGGAAACGAATATCTCGTTATACGATTCTACCATTAGATGAGCTGTTTTATCTTGTTCCGTATGATATTTGATATCGAATTGTAATCATATACCTAATTCCTCATAAAAAGTAAATATCTATTACTCATGATCATTAGTCGTATGAACGTCTCTGAAGTTGAATTGATTTTTTCTAGCCTGTGAATAAGTTATATTAATACGCTTTGTATGGAACAACGATAATGTACATTCGAACTAAAATATTGGGCAACTTTGGCTTTAAAAATTCATTGACCTTTCAATGAATTATATTAATGAATAGTTGAGGCTTAAAATAGAATCTCTGGTATTTTTTCAGCTGGATATTTTACTTAAAACAAAACAGATTTCATCAGAAACCTTCAACATCAGTTGTGTTTTCTGGATGGCAAAAAGATTCATTTTTCTCCACACTCGTGAATAATCCTACAAATTTTTCTTCATTACAAGGAAATTACACGAGATTAAGGTTAACTGCCATGAACTAACACCGTGTTGATTTTATGTCATAGCTAATAAACTTCTGACAGCGTTTATAACTTGAAGTTTTAAAGACATTAAAACTCATTTCAACATAATCGTTTCGTGTACTTTACCCCGAGGGAAAACTAATTTTATGTCGTTTATACAACGATACAACCAACTATGTTGCCTTGCGTCCTGCGGGCTCGAAGTAATTTACGATACACTCCATTTTAATTACTCGAAAATCAATCAACTTATAACAAAAATAGGAAAGACGGAAAAACAATCCTGAGATTGATTTTTCCGAGCAAATAAACGAACCGAATTATCTGGGAGTGTTCGCGCTCTCAGCAACCCTGAAAAATTGGATGATACCGCTTCAGTTCATTCAACAGAATCAACGGAGAATATAAGTGATGAATGAATTGCGGTAGGTCGGTAAATAAGGCGCATCTACTGTGGAAAATTAAATTCCATCAGGGGGATTTATCAGGACCGATGTAATTCTATTTGGTTAACGTGATTCTACGATCGCAAAGGGGATTCAATAATTTCCAGATTTTATAATTGAATTCTATATTTGACAGGGGAATATTGTTCGATTTCAGAATGGAGAGAGAATGGGTTAGTTTCGATGTTTTTTCGCCCTTCGTGATAGGGTTATTGTCACTTCTTCTGTACTCCATTCACTTTTATTTTAGCACTCGGTTGGCCATGGAAATTTGACACATTTCACTCTGTATAGTACGAAAATGTGGGGTTATGAAGATTGTCAAAACATTTTTGGGTTTTAAATCAACGCTATGTTGCCCGTTCTACGTAAAAGTTTCTGTTATTACGTATTTTATCACAATGTCGAATCTCTTCGGAAAATATGTGACGAACATAATTGAAGTTTATACAAACTGATTGAAGGCATACCAAATCCAGTTATTTGCATGGAAAATACAAGAGATCAGTATAATATCATAATATGCACTAGCTTGAGGAGAGTTAATGTTCGTTATCTTCTTTGGCTAGAGTTTGAATACGTTGCATCAGTTGTAGATTTCAAAAATATTAACCCGAAGATGAAATGCATATGATGCAGTGGTTGGGAATGGGATCTCCCGAAGGAATTATCAGATAATTACAAGAATGTTAAATTCCTCAACAAAAACCATCTTGGATCAATATAAGTAAAAGGAACTGAAGGAAGTTTCAGTCAAGATGAACTTCTCCTTCGAACAAAGATTTCACATGAATAAACAATTAACAGGACAACTGGCTGTTCATCTTAATACATTGATAAAATAATAATAATAAGGTATTTATTGGTACCTTAAGACATTTACAATGTATAGGACAGGTCAAATGAAAAATAAAAAAATCAATTTTCGGAAACTTATTCTACGATGACATTCATCGAAAATCCTGTAGTAAGCTTTTCTCATTAATTCACTCAAACATAAAATTCTCAAATGCCACCACTTTTTTGGGTCTCCCAATAGAAGGGAATTCTTTGTCATCCCCTTCATTTACAATCTTTCTGATTGTGGAAATAATCAGCTGAAATATGAGTCGTTTAGATATTAGAATATAAATTCTCTTACATTAAATATGTTCGCTGACGTATTGTGGATTTCAGAAAATCAGGGTATAACTATTTGAAAGAGCGAACCTGAATTCTAAATAGAACTTCCTGAAACCCTGTCTCTTTTGTCAATAACTTGCGGCATTTTCGTAATAAAAATTGATATTAGTTGTGGCAACAGCGTTTTGACATTAACGACATTTCATGAGTGCCAACCTCACTCCGTTCTAGTTACAAAAACTTGCGAAAATTATTTCATGGCCAACCGACTGCTTCTTGATCACTGATCACTGTTCACTGTGTGATCAGTGATCCCTATCAATTATTTATTTGACAGCGTATTTTCGAGGAAGCATTAGGATGAGGAATAAATTAATCAACTCACGAAAAATACAAAATACGGAAACAGGAACAATCGGATATTTCACGAGAATGAATAAATTTAAATAATGGTCTCGTTTCACAGTGAAATTAGATTGTAAATTGGTTAAGGCTAACTTATTCGAGACATTATTTAAGGAAATTTGATTTCATTTAGTTTTAATCGCGAAGTAGTCGAAAATGAGGCTCATTATGGGAATTGAACTTCATTCTTTGTCCTCGATGGTCTCAGATTTGTCAGGTTATCAAGTTCGAAGTAGTAATTATCTACAGGGTGAGCAAAATTCGTTGTCTACTGACAGGATCTCGAGAACTATAAGAGCTAGAAGAAAACGGATGACACATTTCCGAGCTCTATTTCAGAGAAACAAAGAATGGTAAAAACGATTTCTGGTTTTTGAGATATTTGCAAACAATGAGATTTTGACGATTTCGAAAAGTTCTCATAACTTTTTTGTCTTTGAAGTTACAGATCTGAAACTTGAACCTTTTACAGGCACTTTTTCATGTAGGATCTACTGACAAGCTCGAAATATTTTTTCATTTCGAATCATTAGGCGAACTTTCGTTCTTTTAAATGCAAACTTTTATTGAATTTGTTACTTTTGAATTGAAAAAAAACTGTTTTCAGTAGATTCTACGTATGGAAGTGTCTAAGAAGGTTCATGTTTCAGATCTGTAGCTTCAAAGAAAAAAAGTTTTGAGAACTTTTCGAAATCGCTAATAACTCAAAAACGAAGAAACGTAGGAGGCTACGGTTTTCGCCATTCTTTGTTTCTCTGAAAAAGAACTGGGAAATGTACCATCTGTTTTCTTCTAGCTCTTATAGTTCTCTAGATCCCCTCAGTAGTCAACCAATTTTGCCCATTGTGTACAATACCGCATTCAATATCGGTAAGTTCAATTCACATCATCTTTAATGTAGAAGAGTCAAAAAAAAAGAAGTAGAGTCAAAAAAAAGAAGTAGCCCATCCACTTGCATCAAAATGCTTTGTGAATTTCCTTCTCCCTTCAAATGCATTGCAGATATTAATGATTACCATATAGTGAGAAAGACACAAGGTGCAACTTTTCAGATTTCTCTGGCACAAACACGCGATGAACCTCTCAAATATTTTCAATCGTCTCCCTATACTCCATTGATCCACGGTACTCCCTTTATTTAGGTGAAATAATCGTGGATCATTCAAACATAAAAAAAAGTAATGAAATAGCAAGCAATCTTCTGGATATCAATATGACCAGAGCATTTAGGTCGCTGTATATAATCACACAAATTATCTGAAAACTCTTCTGTGCTAGTGAAAAACATGTAGAGATTCTTCAGTTCACTTCCGTGTACCTTTTTCAGGTTGGAGCTCCCGCTCCTGGTGGACAATATGCACACTACAAAGAAGATCTGTATTTATATGGTCAACGGGCATTTGGTATGCCTCCCGACAGGCATTATCGAATGTTACACACAGCCGGAGAAGAAAAACCCCCCATAGTCGTTTTGAGTGTGGTCGTCATGGAAGCTGAGGGATTAGAGGCCAAAGATGCAAACGGTCAGTTGGCAAAAAAAAATTTCGTGGAAAACGCTCATTATTCGAATTCAGGTTTCAGCGACCCATACTGTATGTTGGGAATTCAACCAATGGCGGCCCCCTGCTCCCCTCAGCCACATACCCCGAATAGGACGCTCTCAGATGCCTGTTTACCAGAAGGTCCAGGTGAGAAACTATGCATACATTGTTATAAGTAATCGAAAGTAATAAAGAAACTACAATTCAAATTTCAAGCCTTCCTCTTTGCTAATTGAATATGTGATCGTCATTAACTTGCAAGGGTTCAGTTTTCTGGCTTTAGCCAATCGTTTTTGAGAACTTCATCGCGCGTGGTGTTCTTCATCAAAAACAGGCAGACATGCATTCATTCCTTCATTCATTGTTGTATCCCGTTACCGGGAATAAATCTACAAAAAGACAAAAAAAAACGGTGCGAACAGACTTAAATTTCTTAGGGCTAATTGCGACTGTGTGCCCTCCTGTGACTGAAGAGACCCAACCGTGACCTACAGGTCCTCCCACACTCTGGGCATGGATAGTCACCAACCAGATCTGGCCTCAGCTGTATCCTTCCCGAGTCTCCATTATAACTGTGGACCAAAGACCTCCACTGTGATCTGTCTAACGCTAGTTGTTCCCAGTTATGATTGGCATTAACTGATTTTAGGGATTGCTGTAGTATATCCTTAAACCGCTTATACTGGCCTCCTAGTTTCCGAGCCCCATTTGAGAATTCTCCATACACAGCTATATTGTGGAGTCTTGTGTCTTGCATCCTCAGAATGTGGCCGCTCCATCTGAGTCGGGCCCTCGTTACTTGAGTCTCAATTGTTGTACAACTCGCGCGTTGCAAGACTTCTGCATTCGAAACTTTGTGGAACCATCTGATGTGCATAATTTGTCTTAGATGACGTTGTTGCTTTCGTTCAAGCTGTTTAATATGTCGCCTGTAGGGCGTCCAGCTTCCGCTTCCGTTAAGAAGCGTTGGGAGGACCACTGCTTTGTAAACAGCTGCCTTGGTCTTCAGATTGAGGTCGTGATTTTGAAACACTCTGTTCTTTAGCTTCCAGAATGCCCGTGATGCCGAATTGATACGGTTGTGTATTTCCGTATCTAGGTTAGCCATAGTAGTTATGAAGCTTCCCAAGTATTTGAACTGCTCGTCCTGTTCTAGAGTTTCATTCTCCAGCTCCAGGCTGATATCTGTTTGAAGGCTTTCTGGCGGACTTACCAGGATTTTGGTTTCGTCGATATTGAGTCTAAGGCCTAAGGCTTCGTATATATGTTTACAGGTGTCCAACACTATCTGTAGATCCTCTGGGCTGCTAGCATTAAGTGCGCAATTGTCTGTATATTGAAGTTCCGTGGTAATCTTCATATGGGTTTTTGCTCTGAGGCGCTTCATGTTAAATAGGCCTCCATCAAATCGACATGATCCCAATAATGACTGAAACTTTCATGCTGGGCCTGTTTCAAAGACTGAAACCTCTTTATTATTCAATGAAACGCGTGTAGACACAAAAGAACCCTCCTTCGACCGACTGGTCCATTTCCAATTTAATTATCATGCTCCCACCGAAGAAAAACAGAACTTACCGACCGTTTCTTTCGTATTGACCCAAGAAATCGGAAAATGTCTCGGGGGACATGTCTCGCAACGCTTCACACAGACTTCGCATCGAGAGGGAGGGACAACATCTTATCTAATACCCAACGGTCTTTCCGCAATCGCGAAAAAAAAAACCAACTACGAAATGGTTCCCGACACTTTTACGGCGTTCGATAACTCGAAAATGCTGCGTTTGTCAGGTGATCGTGGGAAGTTGAGGGAACGTCACAACTTTCGGACGCGTTTAATTGATTGCAGTGTTGAGCGGTTGCAAAATGGCAAGTTGTAGCTTGTTCTCGGTAGGATCAAAACCAGGGTAGTAAAAATATAGACTGAAATATCGACTGAGGGAGTTTCAATACAGGAAAACTTGGTTTGCTCAATATTTCGTAATTTTTTTCTCATTTTTAATGAAGTTCTGCAGTTTTGTTACAATGGGAAATTCTCCTCAATTTGGTTTATCTCTGCATATGCAAGTTTAAACTGAATAATTATGAGTTTCATTCATGAGTTTTTCAAATTCACCGCGGAAATTATTCAAAATCATCCTTCAAATATGGGGTTTTAAAATTTAAATCGCTTTGTGCGGAGTTTACGATTTGGCAACAGCGCATACAAGACAATGATAAGAACAATGTCCGATCAGCTTGTTTATAAAATATCAGCTGTTGATCTACAGGCGCGTACTTACTGGCGAGATTCAACTGCAACCGGCCATAAAAATCCCATAAAATTTAACGACCTTCCTCGTTCATCGCAGACTTCATAGACAGCCATCTTTGTCTATCTCATCAAGATAATGCTTTTGTTGTCCTTTATTATCAAGGCATATTTCAGTCGATGTTGCCAGCTTGTACAGTTATCACAAAACGCTTTAAACTTTAAATACCCATTTTTATTTTTCATTTTTAAGTGCTTAAAATATTTTTTTTGGAAAACGGTTGAAATGGGTATTTAAAAATATGACGTTTCAAAGATATTTCATAAAGAATACATCATGTTCGTCAGAAGGAGTATTCCCTATTGACATATATGGGAATCATGAATTGAACAGTGAAACAATGTCCAATCATATCGAAAATGTTGACATAAATTTGTAGAAATGCAGATCCCAACTTGTTAATTTAAGACAACATTTTCCGAGAATCACAAGGAAATTTTGACATTCCAGACAAAATTTCTCAAAGAAAAAGTCAAAATTTCCCAACTGTTACAAAATATTTAGTTCCTTAAGGTTGTTAGTGTCTTACATAAACTATTGAAAACACTCGTCTTCAAGGAATTAATTTCTATTTTGAAATTTTCGATACCTTTTAAAATCATTTACAGTTATTCGACAATTAGTAAAATTATTGAAAATTGGAGGAACATTATTAGAAGTATGAGAAACATTTTTGACAACATGCAAGGTTTATTTTGTTGAATATTTTGTACTGTGAAAATTTTATTTTCCACATCAACCATTTTGTTAAGAGATTCTTCGATATAGGTATCCTTCAGCAATGTTTGATGATTTCCATCCGCCATGCCTCATTAAAATACTTATGTCGACACCAGAGTCAACCAATATTGTTGCAGAAGACCGACGAAAGCAGTGACCAGTATATTCTGTCGAATTTTCAAAGTTCAAACAACTAACAACAATTTTAGGCATTTTCCTTAATTTATGTATTTCTACTAATTGTCTACAACCCTTTCCGCTTTGATATTTAAAGAAAAGTCGGTCACTGTTGATATTTTCTGGTCTTCCTTATAAGGTTTGATTCGCCTTATAACCTTGAGCTTGCCGTTTCAATAAAAAACGTTTTGAATATGTAGATCTATCTACATTGTGTTTTATTGCAAGGGTTCAATTCAACAATGAATAATTGACCCACAATGTTGAAGATTTCATCTTTAAACAAAGGTCTAGGAAGTGTGCCATCATAACATTCTCCGAGAAAGAACTCGTATTTTTACTCTTGCGATAGTACAAAACGTTTATATTCATATTCGTAATTTCCTCTTGATTTCTTTGGCAATAATTTTAATTGAGCAGTGGAAGTAAGTATAAGCAGTATAATGCGTATCGATGATCTCTGAGAAATCAATAATTGATTAATGAATAAATAGTTCTATCAAGTGTTTCAAAATTATCAGATTTAAATGGGTTTTTATGATAAAATTATCGAATTTTCGAGTTCGCCCATTGAGGAACAGTTTACCAGAGAGAATTACCAGAGATATCTCTCGTATCGTTTTGATAGGATGGAAAACATTGTGCCAACCCCCACGTCGCCATATTCCCCGTCGTTTCCCACAGCTAATAACCTCATAATCCTCTGTTTGTCAGGTAATCACGAGAAGTTACGAAAACATCACAGCTTCAAGCTGAGTTTCAAACGGAAGGACGGCAGGGTGAGGGAGCAGCGAGACAGTTTGGGTGGAGCGCTGCCTGCCAAGTTCATAAGGGCCACTTCCGTCAAGCCTCACACCCTCAACCCCAAGTGGAACGAGAAATTTCGATTGTAAGTGAATGATGCACTTTCGGCAGGTCCGTTTTTGTCGCCGACGAGCGTCGGTTATTATTTATTTATCAGCACCTACTTTGGGGCCTTATGAAGTAGACGCGAGGGAGTACCTCGGAGAGATTCTCTGGAAATTGCTGCGGCATATTAATAGCGGAAGAAAAAAAATTGCACGGTGTTACGGGAGGGATAAATTGGTTGGGGTAGGTGGGATTTTCGGTGTTTCGTCCATAATATATTGGGAAGTGTGATTTATAGGGAGGTTTGGGGATGTTCCACGCGAGGAATGATTAGTGACAGAAATTTCGGAAAAACGAATATTTCAAGTACATTTCGGGCAATAGTTTGTGAGCCCACGATGCTAAATCGGGATTTACTCGAGCGTCGTGGAGACCTAGTGGATTTTGAAGATTAGATGGTAGAAAGATGGTTGTATGATGTATGCACTTTCAGCGGTGGGGAAAGCGTCTGCAGATTCTCAAACATGTAAAAAAAATCGTCAAGTACACACAAGTCTCTGTTGATAAATTCATGTTAATCTGGCAGTTTGCGTAGTGGGGCTGGCCGTACAGAAGAGTTGACAATTGTGAAAACGTGTCAGATTTTCAGAGAATATATTAATTGAACCCAAAGGAAGCTATTTTTCAAGAGACTGTCAATACGGACTTATAAATACATACTCGAGCCTGTCAGATTTTCATACACATTGGTATGAAAATATAGGTTTCCGAACACGCTGAATCTATTGCGAGAAATTTCGAAAGCCTGCCTCCCTTCGTTTAGGTTTTCATCTTGGAAATGGCATTTTTCAAAAATTGCAATTTTCAATCTGCGATATCTCCTGTTATATTCTTCTGATCCAATTGGGATTTCCGGTTATATAATCAGCATTGCCAAGGCTTCCACCCACAAAAACTCGATTTCGAAAACCTCGATTTTTTGGGTAAAAAATGAGCAAGGGGTTAGACCCCCCTAAAATGGCATATTTGCACCTCTGTCTGAGAATCAAGATGTACTATTACTATCCTAGAATATGGAGTGCATGAAATTTGTTACGAAGATTGTAGAAAACCAAACAGTTGATGCTTCAATAGAAAATTGCACCCCAGAGAGCTCTTCGAAGTCAACTCGAAAATGAAAAGTGGAAAAACAAAACAAAAAATATATATTCTCTTACACAGCGTCAGATATGTTGAAATTTTGGTATGAAAATATAGGTTTTCGAACACGTTGAATCTATTGCGAGCAATTTCGAAAACCTATATCTCCCCGTTTGGATTTTTATCTTGGAAATGGCATTTTTCAAAAATTGCAATTTTCAATCTTCGATATCTCCTGTTATATTCTTCTGATCCAATTGGGATTTCCGGTTATATAATCAGCATTGCCAAGGCTTCCACCCTATCACAAAAACTCTATTTCGAAAATCTCGATTTTTTGGGTCAAAAATGTGCAAGGGGTTAGACCCCCCTAAAATGTCATATTTGCACCTCTGTCTGAGAATCAGGATGTACTATTACTATCCTAGAATATGGAGTGCATAGAATTTGTTACGAAGATTCTAGAAAACCAAACAGTTGATGCTTCAATAGAGAATTGCACTCCAGAGAGCTCTTCGAAGTCAACTCAAAAATGAGAATTGAAAAAACAAAACAAAAAATATTTTCTCGTACACAGCGTCAGATATGTGCAATTTTGGTATGAAAATATAGGTTTTCGAACACGTTGAATCTATTGCGAGCAATTTCGAAAGCCTGCCTCCCTTCGTTTAGATTTTCATCTTAGAAATGGCATTCTTCAAAAATTGCAATTTTCAATCTTCAATATCTCCTGTTATATTCTTCTGATCCAATTGGGATTTCCGGTTATATAATCAGCGTGCCTAAGCTTCCACCCTAGTGTTAAAACTCGATTTCGAAAATCTCGATTTTTTGGGTCAAAAATGAGCAAGGGGTTAGACCCCCCTAAAATGGCATATTTGCACCTCTGTCTGAGAATCAGGATGTACTATTACTATCCTAGAATATGGAGTGCATAGAATTTGTTACGAAGATTCTAGAAAACCAAACAGTTGATGCTTCAATAGAGAATTGCACCCCAGAGAGCTCTTCGAAGTCAACTCGAAAATGAAAAGTGGAAAAACAAAAAAAAAATATTTTCTCGCACACAATAGGTGCAATTTTGGTATGAAAATATAGGTTTTCGAACACGCTGAATCTATTGCGAGCAATTTCGAAAGCCTGCCTCCCTTCGTTTAGATTTTCATCTTAGAAATGGCATTCTTCAAAAATTGCAATTTTCAATCTTCGATATCTCCTGTTATATTCTTCTGATCCAATTGGGATTTCCGGTTATATAATCAGCATTGCCAAGGCTTCCACCCTATCACAAAAACTCTATTTCGAAAATCTCGATTTTTTGGGTCAAAAATGTGCAAGGGGTTAGACCCCCCTAAAATGTCATATTTGCACCTCTGTCTGAGAGTCAGGATGTACTATTACTATCCTAGAATATGGAGTGCATAGAATTTGTTACGAAGATTCTAGAAAACCGAACAGTTGATGCTTCAATAGAGAATTGCACTCCAGAGAGCTCTTCGAAGTCAACTCGAAAATGAGAAGTGAAAAAACAAAACAAAAAATATTTTCTCGTACACAGCGTCAGATATGTGCAATTTTGGTATGAAAATATAGGTTTTCGAACACGTTGAATCTATTGCGAGCAATTTCGAAAACCTATATATCTCCCCGTTTGGATTTTTATCTTGGAAATGGCATTTTTCAAAAATTGCAAATTTCACTCGAGGATAAGTCAAGACCGAACGGTTGCGCCCAAATGGATGAAATTATCGAATTTATCACTAGAAGAGTTGCTCTTTCAGAATATGTATCACATTTCCATCTACAGGCTGTCTCCGACAATTCCTACAATGTACAGGTCTAATTTTTGGTAGAGGTACTCTAGCGAGTCAAATTTCCCTCTTGGAACCAACTACAATTAGAAGTGAGAAAAAATAGAGATTATGAATGAAATACTCATACGGAGTTAAAATGAGAAAAATTCTGCTCTTCAATTTTTTCTTTAACAATAAATACGGAAATATTTGCATGGCTTTTCAGTTAATATTTCTAATGAACTCCAGTATCTAGGATGCTTCAAAAGAAATTAATCTCGTCGATACTGCGAGTATTTCCCATCAAAAATTCCTGCAGTAGATTGACAAATTTCATCTTAATATTATTAAGCTCCCGGAAAACCATGTTCATAAATGCCTCTCCGAGAAAAAACACAATTTTGACCAATTCACATTCACCCTATTTTTCACGAACGCTCGCAGTGAATCAGTGAAGGTATCTGATTCCCCACGTCAAACTCGCAACAAAAATGATGTGCCTCATCAAATAGGGTTGCGAGGTTTGAGTGGAATCACGAGAGTCAATTTACATTGCCGTTTGCTTCACATGAAAAGATGTTGAGTAACTTTGCCAAACATTTACCTGTGATCAGACGAGGCAAACCGCTCACGAGGTCAAACGCAAACAAATCAAGTCCAAAGCTATATTTGCCCTTCATCGTAATACACTAACCAACAAAAAAACTCGGCCACCTAAAATTTTGCTGAAGTTCATTGCTCAAGAACTTTTTCAATTGCTTTCAATTGTTTTTACCCAAAATTGTAGATAATTTCTTTGGTATTAAAACAACTCTCTTCAAAATCTAGAAATCAGAGATGAGAAAAATTAATGTATCTTGTTGTGAATCTGAACATGGCCAATTGATAACTACATATGTCATTGTTCATTGTGAACAAATTCAATAAGGATAAATTATACAAAGCAGTAAACAACAAAGATATCAATTTTAGCTTTACTTTTAACTCTCTATACTTTGAAGTAGTGGTGAGTCATTTACTCGTACAATTGTTTCAACAATACATTCTTGAGGTCAAAAGAAACACTTTTTCCCTTACCATTTTTTTTGAATCGGCTCGGTTTAAAAGATACAATCTGTTGAAAAACCATAAATGATCAATAGTTTTTCTTTCGTTTGATTTTCTACACTCGATCGCTCTGCAACGCGAAACACGCAATTTGACCCAAGAGGAATGTGCCCAAGCGGTAGTTTTGCGAGAAGAAGGGTGGACATACACAAGAATTGCAGAAAGGTTTGGAGTTTCCCATACAAGTGTGTCCAGAATGTTGCAGCGATTCAGGGACAGGTATGAATGTCCGAAGACCAGGACAGGGTAGACCACGGGTAACAACTGACATTCAAGAACGTTACTTGAGAGTTTCTTCGTTGAGACAACGGTTGGCAACCGCTCGCCTCCTTCAAACTCAGCTTGAGCAAACTCATGAGGTGCAAATTAGCACTCAGACAATAAGAAATCGCCTCAGAGAATATGATTTAAGGCCTCGTGTCGGGGCAAGAGGCTCAGCTCTTACCCCAGCCCATCGAAGGGCGCGTTTGGATTTTGCGAGAAAGCATATCCATTGGGAAGAGGCCGATTGGGAACGAGTTCTCTTCACAGATGAGTCTAGATTCTGCCTCTACCATTGTGATCGACGTTCCCTTGTATACAGAAGTTCACATGAAAGATATGCTCAGTGCAATTTCCTGAATACTACTGGTTTCGGGGGAGGATCGATTATGGTATGGGGTGGAATATCTTTGACTGCTCGCACAGACCTAGTGGTCGTTGATAATGGAGCTATGAATGCTGATAAGTATTCGCCCCATACATTGGTGAAAATTTCATTTTTATGAACGATAATACCAGACCCCATCGTGCGCGCATCGTTCAGGAGTACCTTGAAGAGGTTGAACTCTCTCGAATGGAATGGCCAGCAAGAAGTCCAGATCTCAATCCGATTGAGCAGGTTTGGAACAACCTCAATAGAAGGGTGAGAAGTTCAGAAAATCATCCAGCTACTCTTAATGACTTAGGAATCCAACTCGGAGAAATCTGGGAAGGATTAGAACATTTTAAGATCACTCATTTTGAGTATGAACCGTCGTTGCCGAGCTGTAATTAACGCAAGGGGTGGAAATACCAAGTATTAAATCACTTATCAGCATTTCAGTATTTTGAAAATTGTTCATTTCACTTCTTTCACATAAGATTCGGTGAAATCCTGAATTTTTCTTCCATTTAATGTGTCTTGTTTCGTTCAAAACCTTCCCGAGAGAACATAAAAAATAAGTTATAATGTCAATGTAGAGTTAACTTTCATTAAAATTGAGATTTTCAGAATGTGCGTTAATTTTTTTGCGCAGTTGTACGAGTCAAAGACTCATCCTGTATATTTGGGAACAATTTTGTAACTTGAATTCCAAGATAAGTCTGCAAGGATAGGAGGAAGAGAAATCTCCCATCTGAGACCTCATAGACGAGAGCAAATACGAAAAATTTCGTTCGACGTGATATTTCATCCGAGAGTTTGACATTTAAGAGGAAAACCTCCCACACCGTTTGTACATTATTTACGCCATCCCCGCGAAACCATCCAACCCGAACAAACCAGAAACATTTCAGAAATAACTGAACCGCAATCAGACCTTCCGAGGTGAAACGCAAACACATCAAGCTCAATTTGGCCCGTGATTCGAGAGAGAGCTCGGTTTATCCCCCAATCGATCCGCGTCATTTCCGAGATGTATCCCGTAAAATTCCAATTCATCCGAGTATCCGGATAATTGTGAAAAATATCGCATCTCATTAACGGGGGGGGGCGCAGAAAGGATTCTCGTTATACGGAGGCCACGTGCTAGGAGCAAACGAGCGAGAGAGAGGAGGAAGCGTCGAATTGTTGGAGAGCGGAATTTTCATTCCGTCTATCTAACTTTTGTGATGAAATTCGAGTCCAATTTAGGATACACTCATCTGAATATTCAATTAACCGACGGGATGGGTGCTTCGTTATGGGGCGATTGGCGTTTCGTCAGGGGAAATAATGAGCGTCCCAGAGGCGTCGTCTAACATATCAATCGTTCGCGATGCCTCTCTGTTTTCTTTGAATCCCGACGTGGATCCTTGGTTTCTGTGACGACAGTACACGTTCTTTGTGTCTATCTGTCACCCATGAAATTGACTCTAAACTTCTCGAAAAGCAATCGATCGTTTACCTATATGAAACAATGAAACTCAATAGATTCGCAAATTCCAAGATTGATGGGGATTGTATTGATGCAACAATTTGAATTAAGCGATATTCAACTAAGGAAACCACGTCTCGGAAAATAAACTACTACACAAGAGTTAGGGATATAGTATTCAATCGTTTTTAAAAGTATGTAATTTTCGAGAAAATCGCTGTAAAATCATTTAAAACTCAATAACAACTTGAATCGATCCAATAAAAATCAGTATGAGACATTTCGTCAATCTGGTCGCCTTTTTTCTGGAGTTTGGTTCTTTGCATATGCTTCATGAATGTTCTTATTTTGAAATGAAGTCAGTTTATCAACGGCTTCGATTTGAAACGAGTTTTCTGAAAATGCCAAGACGTAAATTAACAAACGCTGAGGCTAATAGGGCTATCGGAATGCTACAGGGTGGCCTAACTCAGGGTGTTCTAGCGGAAAGGCTCCAAGTCAGCCAAAGTGTAATAATATCTCGACTTTGAAATAGGTTCAGGGAGACATGTTCCTTGTTGGAAAGACCAAGGCTTGGTGGGCGACGAAAAACAACACCAGCTCAGGGTCGTTTCATCACCGTTTCGGCGAGAAGAACCCTACATCTACGTGTAGAATGCTACGGAATACTCTTCAAAATGCAGATGGGGTCCAAGTTTCCATCGAAACCATCAGACGACGTTTGAGAGAGGTGAATCTAGGTTCTAGACGTCCATTAAGGGGAATTCCATTAACACGTGACCATATGCGTCAAAGACTGGAATGGACAAGGCAACATATCAATTGGAACGATCAATGGCGTAGTGTCCTTTTCACTGATGAGTCCAAATATGGACGATGTTCAGATTCTCGAAGAATAAAGGTATGGACAATCCCACGCATACCCCGTAATCGTCGCTATGTCCAAGAAGTCCATCCATTCCGAGGGGGTAGTGTTATGGTATGAGCCGGGATAAGTTTCAACGGGCGCACAGATCTACACATTTGTCCTGGGAATATGACTGCCCTACACTATAGGGAGCATTTCACTGCCAATGTTGTGACAAATTTTCACGCTGCTATTGGTGAAACTCTTCAATTTCTAGACGATAACGCTAGACCGCACCGTGCAGCCATTGTAGAAAATGAGCGAGGAGCTTGGAGTTCCACATTCACCAATACCTCCGCACTCACCAGATTTGAATTGCATAGAACATGCATGGGATGTGCTCCAAAGAAGATTAGATAATCATCAACCTACCCCAGAATCCTTAAATGATCTGAGACAGCTTCTGCCCCGTTTATGGAACCAAATTCCACAAGAAATGTTCAACAACCTCGTGTGTAGTATGCAAAGAAGATGTCAAGCTGTTATTGATGCCCGTGGAGGCCATATATTGTATGGATAGTCTTAAAATGCTTGAATTCTCTGGGAATAAAATTTCGTTATTTTACTCGATTTTTCTTAACCACCCTGTAAACGTTGCAGACCTACAGGCTAAAATTAATTTGCAACTTGATCTCACATTAATATGAATTTTCATCACAAAGATTTTATATTTTTTTACAATTTAAATCAATATTCCTAATTCATTTGGAGCAGTTTATTTCACGTGGATAGTATTAGGATAAACTACGAAACGAAGTAAATATCTTCAAAATCGTGCATTAACTATAACACAAGCCAGACGTACCATAAGAATGATCTACATCTCTATATCAAGAACGATTCAAATACTCATTTACTTTCACTTCAACATCGATTGGTTCATGAATAATACTAACAAACAAATTTATAGGAATTAATTCATTTGGGTTGTCCGGGTTTGCATATAAACCTTCGCCATTTTGCAACTTCCAGTACCTACACACAAAAATTTATTGACGATGAACGCAAAATGAACCACCAGGGTTAAACTCATATTCTTAATTTCAATTAATGTGGTTGTATGTGAATTATCGTTCAAAATTTCATCTACCAAATGGATCAGTCTAGATTCTTAGTTGATCCCCACCGCATTCGCCAATTTGCAACTACAGGGTGTTTTGGAAGGTGAGGCTTTTTTTTCTGGCAGAAGGTAGAACTCATAAAAAAGTCTTTTAACCAAAAATTGTCTGTATAAAATATCCAAGACGACTGAGATACAACCCCTAGAAGTTCGACAAAACTTCATTGAATTTCAAGTACAGGACTGTGGAAGATGACTCCGGCATCGCAAAAACGAAACAAAACATGAACTTATGGTTCGACAATGAACGGTTCAGTACCAAGTTCATCGGATTCGATGCATCAGGTCACTTTTGAGAGAATGATAATTGTTGTATCGTGCAATTTAGGGTGAAAAAAAAAATGTAGAGAATCGAGGCAGTTTCTTGAAAGTGCTTATGGTAGTTATGTTGAAGAAGTACTATGGTGTTTCCCCATTTCATCCCATTTTTACCACGATTGTTGGAATGTTCAAACAAGAAGATTGTGATGCCGATTGTGAAAAAAATTCGTGAATAATTTAGACGAATTTTACTGGTGAGATTTTGAAGTAATATTCTTTTTTTTAAGTTTGTGTCTTAAGTCTCTTCTGTCAGTAGGTATCGAAATGAGCCATTTCATAAAATCGTTTAAGTTACTTAAATATAATGTGGACAATTCGGCAATCCTAAGTTACCATTTTCATTACCACGTAAATATCGAACGAGCCAATATCCTAAACGAAACCACATAGTCGAATAAGAAGATAAGTTTTTTCCCACTGCTTTGCGATAATTCAGCTAAGGTGATTTTTGGTGAAACGCTTCATTTTGACCAGTTCTACCTTCTGTTGAAACAAAAACATTTTACCAAATGTTCAAATATTCAATAGATAGCGTCAAACTTAGTTTCAAGAGATAGGTTCTTTGAATTTTCGGTATTTCTATGGTACGTAATGGTCATAATGAGAAAACTGGAAAACGTGGGTGATATCTTGTGTTCGGAAAAGATTCATCAAACAAATGAAAAACCATATTCCGAAACTCATTAAATTCGATGGAACCGTTTATTGATAGAACTGAAAATAATTTTTTTATGGTTTTGCAACAGCCTGTATCTTTTAAAAGAAGCCGATTCGGAAGAAATGGTGAAGAAAAAAGTGATTCTTCTAACCTCAAGAATCTACTGTTGAAATACATGTACGAGTCAAAGACCTCCCTGTGTAGAAATTGAAATTAAAAAAAATACACAGAAAAAAATTACGCAGATGAGAATGAACTTGTGTGGTCTCGGAACTTCTATTCGTTTGAAATCTGACCTTCTTTTTTCCAGCGACATTGACGACATAAACGGCGATTCCCTCCATTTAGACATATGGGATCATGACGATGAAAGTTCTGTCCTTGAAGCAGTGAGCAAACTGAACGAAGTGCGTGGAGTCCGTGGCTTAGGCAGATTCTTCAAGCAGGTTTGCCAGTCTGCTCGTCAGAGCTCACAGGTAATATTTAGAATTTCATCCCCTTCGAAGTGAAACTTCAGCAAATATTGAACAAATGTAGCTGATATTGGAGTAAAGAGGGTTTTCTAGAGGATATTTTTATGGACAATTTTTCGATAGTTAAGAGAACCTAGTTCAACGAGAGAAAAAAGCAGAACGGAAACATTTTATTAATTTAAAGGGAAATTTTGAATTTTGCTCTATTCACATAGCATTATCGAACTATTTATTTTTAACTCCATTCACTTTTATTTTAGCAATTTGACACATTTTCACTCTGTATAGAACGAAAATGTGGGATTAACGCTTGTCAAAACATTTTTGGGTTTTAAATCAACGCTATGTTGCCTGTTCTACGTAGAAGTTTCTGTTATTACGTATTTTATCACAATGTCGAATCTCTCCGAAAAATAGGTGAGGAACATAATTGAAGTTTATACAAATTGATTGAAGGCATACCAAATCCAGTTATTTGCATGGAAAATACAAGAGATCAGTATAATATCATAGTATGCACTAACTTCAGGAGAGTTATTGTTCCTTATCTTCTTTGGCTAAAGTTTGATTACGTTACATCAGTTGTAGATTTCAAAAATATTAACCCGAAGATGGAATGCATATGATGCAGTGGTAGGGAATGGGTATCTCCCGAAGGAATTGAAAGATAATTAGAAGAATGTTAAATTCTTCAACAAAAATCATCTTGTATCAATATAAGTAAAAGAGGAAGTTTCAAGCCAACATGAACTTCACTTTTCAACAAAAATTTCACATGAATAAGCAATTAACAGGACAACTGGCGCGTATTTGTGGCTGTTCATCTTAATACATTCAGATAATAATAATAATTAGGTATTTATTGGTACCTTAAGACATAAACAATGTATAGGACAAGTCAAATGAAAAATAGAAAATTCAATTCTCGGGAACTTATTCAACGATGGCATTCATCGAAAATCCTGTAGTAAACTTTTCGCATTAATTCACTCAAACATAAAATTCTCAAATGCCACCACTTTTTTTGGGTCTCCCTATAGAAGGAAATTCTTTGTCATCCTCTACATTCACAATCTTTCTGATTGTGGAAATATTCATCTGAAATATAAGTCGTTTAGTTTCAGATGAAACTCTACATAAATTCTCTTACATTGAATAGGTTCGCTACCGTCTGACGTATTGTGGATTTTAGAATATCAGGAGATAACTATTTGAATGAGCGTATCTGAATTCTAAATAGCACTTCCTGAAACCCTGTCTCTTTTTTCAATCACTTTCGGCATTTTCGTAATAAAAATTTATATTAGTTGTGGCAACATTAACGACTTTTCATGAGTGCCAGCCAACTTTACTCCGTTCTAGTTACAAAAACTTGAGAAAATTATTTCATGGCCAACCGACTGCCAAAATAAATGTGAATGGAGTATAGTTCAACGAGAGAAAAAAACAGTTCAACGGAAATTTGAGAATGACGTGAATATTTTTTTAATTTAAAGGGAAATTTCGAATTCTGCTCTATTCATATAGCATTATCGAACTATTTTCATGGTTGTAACTGGATTTCTAGTACATAACTGAACCGATTCCATCGTTTTCACGTTCCATCTAGCATCCCATTCCATTCTCTCAAATATTTCATCACATATTCGAACGGGTACCGAGGAAGGAATTTACTCCGGATGGTATTTTCCATGAAAAAATATTCCGCTGGAAAAACTCCCGCAATTTCTGGCGAAAGGTCCGCGTAACCCAAATTCCCGGCTAGAAATAAAACGGTAGGTATTAAATCTGACAATTCCGAGGATAAGTGCAGTTAGCGTAAAAATGTTGAAGCTGGAGATGTTTAGTTTGCCCGCCTCCACCATGCTACATCATTTTATCGCCGAGAGACAGCTTCGGTACGATATTAAACAGGCGGCGCCCAGTGGCACTTTAGAGCGAGTAAATCGTCCCAAATCTGGGGAAACAAGATCCGCAATTCATCATAATTCCAGGCACGAGCAGTCTTCCAACGGGTTCACATGCGATAAATTCGAGTTTATTGGACAACAAGATTTTCCTGTACTCTATGTGAATGGGAGATGTGAGGAGGGTTGGTGTTTACACGCTCCCAACACGAATCATTCATCTATTCAACGTTTTCGTTGATTCGTCTTGAAAGCGAGACTTGGAATTATAGTTTTTTGACATTCCAGACGAAATTTCCAAGAGAAAAAGGGAAGATTTCCCAACTGTTAGGAAATATTCATTTCCTTACAGTTATGATATTTCCTTACAGTAAGGAAATGAATATTTCCTAACAGTTGGGAAATCTTCCCTTTTTCTCTTGGAAATTTCGTCTGGTATGTCAAAAAACTATTATCCAAGTGAGAAATGATATTTCCTTACAGTTGTTAGTGTTCTTCATAAATTCTTCAAGGAATTAATTGATATTTTGAAAATCTCAATGCATCGCAAAATGCATGTCAAAATCAGTTTGTTTTACCTATTTACAGTTATTTGACAGTACATTTGTTGAAAATTGGAGGAACATTATTAGAACTACGAGAAAAAATTCGGAAAACATGCGAGGTAGTAGGGTGATGTTGAATATTTTGTACTGTGAAAATTTTATTTGCCACCTCAACCTTATTGTTAAGATATTCTTCGATATATCCTTCAGCAACGTTTGATGATTTCCATCCGCCATGCCTCTTTAAACTAGTTATGTTGGCACCAGAGTCAACCAATATTATTGCAGAAGATCGACGAAAGCAGTGACTAGTATATTCTGTCGGATTTTAATTAATAAAAGTGTAATCTGAACCTTGTAAATCACCTCAATCATTGAATTTTCTTCATCTGGAACTTCCTGGATAAACTTTTCGATTTCTTTCTTCGCTAAAATATTAGATTTCTTTGCCTTATAGCCTTGAACTTGCCCTTTCAATAAAGAACGAAGTTTTAAATATGTAGATATATCTACATCGTGTTTCATTGCAAGGGTTGAATTCAACATTGAATAATTGGCCCACAATGTTGAAGATTTCATCTTTAAACGAAGGTCTAGGAAGTATGCCATTACAAAACATATTCCGAGAAATAACTCGTATTTTCACTCTTGCGATAGTCCATAAAGTGTTTTTATGCATATACGTACTTTTCTTCTTGATTTATTTGGCAATAATCGTACTGAAGCAGTAGTCTCTGCCTCAACTAGCTCTGAGGAAATCCCCGAAATAGAAAATTCATCAGCACTTATCATTTTACACTGTTTTTTTTTCGAAAACACCAGCAATTAAATGTATATATATCATGTTCATATCAATTCAATCAATTTCATAACGAATTTCAAAGCACCATCTATTTATGAATGAAAAAATTCGCGATTTTTTCAAAACTAAAAAAATATCTGTAGAATTTCAAACGATCTGAAGAAAGACAGTAAGTTTACCTCGTAGAAAAAGCCACATTCCTACACTCTGTGTTATCAATCTTCACAGTCCAGAAATATTAGGCTTTTCCCAACCGGTGAACAATGTACTATTTCTCTCTCGTAAAATTTCCATAGTGTACTTCATATCCGAAGGTACAGCCATCTGCTTGCTCTTCATTTATAAAGTTCAGATGTGTTTCATTAGAGGAATATATATACTGTCATAATATAAAAATACAATAATAAAGATTCATCCGGTTTCTGTGAAAACTTTAGACGTATTAGAGTCCAAGGAACGACAATTTATGCCTTACATCAAGCTGAATATGAGAGCCATCATTTGTCTGACTTACCACGTGCCTCCTCATATTTTATAGAACTGCACGATCTCATAAAAATAAAAATACACATCCGATGTAGGACATAAACACGAATTCCATTACACTTCAGGAAAATTGAAAACACGTGGAATATAATTGGAACTCCCGCTATACATTTCCTTTGAAACGGCTCTCTATTCCTTGTATAACAAGGTCTGTGAAGACGGAATAGGAGAAGGTCGTATTTATCTTTCCATATTTGATGAGAGAAATCAAAGAAAGGTGCCTATCATGTTGATTCACGTGACAGTGTATTCGTTTCATCTTTTTCAGGGGGAAATTTTCGTTTTGGAATTGAATAAAATGATACGGATCTCTTTGCATATTCGTATCGCTTGTTCTCTAACGTTCGAACAATTTTTAAGATTCATTGGAATGCGATCATGCAACGAAATTATCATTTGATAAAATAATAAAGACTAGAGTAAAGTAAAGGTTGATATAATAAGTAAAAATTAGCAACCAGCATCAGTAGAAGTTTTATGAAACATGTTTAAAATACTTTCTATACATGCTTGTATATTTAGGATGATTTCCTGGGATGTGTAACTATACCCCTTCAAGAAATTCCATCAACAGGGTTAGAAGGCTGGTTCAAACTTGAAGCGAGGTCACAAAGGAGTTCTGTACAAGGAAGAATTCGTCTTAAGGTAGACAAAACTATATTCCACTCAGGAATATATTCGCAATAACGAAAATATTTCCATCTAGATCTGGCTCTCAACGCGAGAGAACCATGGTGCATCAGACGAGGATAACTGGAGCGAACTCATGCAACACGAGGGTTTATACAAAACTTTCGTGGATTACGAACTTAGGAATTGTACCCGGGAAACTTGGACTTGGAATGGAGATCTCCCAGGGCCTGCACTCACTATTTTGCATCAGCACGCTGTTCAAGGTAGGCTTTCGAAGCTAGGATAATTCCTCTGAAGATTTGAGAATTTCATTTCTTATATGTAACTAATAATGATTTCAGGAGATCTGTCGGATCTACAGATGGCAGCAGTTCGTTTCGTAGCAGCTTCTGGTATTTACCTAAAGCATTCCCTGAACCCTCGATGGATGTATCAACTTCTGACAGATATCGAAAACTCCTGGCCTAATTCCTCCTTAACAAGGGAGGAAGAGATGTGGTTAGCAGAGAAATTCACTGCAATGCAAGGTGAATTGAAATTATTTCATATCAGTAGCAAGCCGACAGTGACGCAATTTTTTTTATCTCTCTCCTAACAGAAAGATGGTTGCAGCAATTGCGGCATCACAGGCAGCTCTTTCCTGCTCTCCACCCTCCATCTTTAGCACGGTTAGAGTACATTTTGAGGTGCCTGGCTTACCTGTCGAACATGGTTTGTATAAGTCATAAATATTCTGATGCCTATTGCTTTCTTTTTTCGAAAGTCTAATTTCGACACGCGTATCTCCAAAAATGGTCATCGTAGATCTGAATGTGATACATAGTCTAAAAGAACAACTCTTTTAGTAATCAATCTCGGAATTTCATCAACTTCAGTGCTACCATTAAGTCTTGACAACTATTTAACTGTCTCCATATTTTTGGGAATTTTTCGAAGGCCAACTTTCGAGTCGCGCATCTTCCAGGATAATCATCGTACATTTAAATGTGATACATATTCTGAAAGAGCAACTTTTCTAGTAATAAATCTGAAAATTTCATCCATTTCGGCACAACCGTTCGGTCTTGAGAAAGTTTTAACTGACCCCATCTTTTTGGGAATTTTTCGAAAGTCATCTTTAGAGTAATTTATCTTCCAGGAAAATTATCGTAGATCTCAACGTGATACATATTCTGAAAGAGCAACTGTTCTAGTAATAAATCTGAGAATTTCATCCATCTCGGCACAACCGTTCGGTCTTGAGAGAGTTTTTACTGACCCCATCTTTTTGGGAGATACTCGTGTATCTGCCAGAAATGTCATCGTAGATCTACATATGATACATACTCTGAAAGAGCTTGATATGTATGATTATAATCAACTAAAAGATCTGGTTTGTCTTAAATATAAAACGCATTTCAGAAGTCATTCTGGAAATGCTGCCCCTTCAACAAAGAGATCAGGGGAGAAATTGTGGCCACACTCAGAAAAGGTACTCCGGAATGGTTCAATTGTTTGAAATCGGTCGTGATGCCAACTGATGAATACGACAACACGTTCGTAGATTTCTGCACAGAAGTTTACGTCCATTTGGAACATGGACTGTCTCATTATCATCCGTTATTCGAAGGGTAAGTTCATTTCATTAGATCAGATTTGGGTCCACTGGCTGAATCGACCCTGGTGGTGCAAATCCATTCTGGACCAGTTCAGGACGATCTTGCAATTCAGCTGTCTCCTTATTCAATCTGCTGACAAGATTATGAATACATACAGTGTTTGTATTGGCTGTGCCCCTCAGCATTCTTACAAGGATATAACAATCAGCTTGTAAAAGCTGCAGGAGCTTCTTGGTTCTGCTTATGCGAGCCTGGAGGATTCTCTGCTTCTAGGAGTTCAGTTATTCTCAATCAAAAGAGCAAATAAGAATCTTGCTCACCCTCAATAAAGCTTTCTTTTTTCAGGACCAATGGAATACCGTATTTCAGTGTGATATTCAAACAGATCGATAAACTCATGTCAGACGAAGTTATAACTTTCCTCAATCAGAACGAGCATCCAGACTTAGCCTACAGCCGTTTGATATTTTCGGTTTACCTTGAGGTGAAAGATCTTGCTAGCTTCGGTCACAACTTGCCTTCGGGAGGGGATCACAAACTTCTGCTGCCCAAGTGTCACGAATGGTTCGAGCCATCTGTCAGCTGTTGGTTGGACGTCTGCAAGGCTAAGGCTCTTCAAAGGGTACGAAGTTCACTATTCATCCTCTGAACATTTTGAAGAAGTTCATCTTGATCCATAGGTTAGGGTATCGGTAGAACTCCAAAAACCCTGCGAGGGCGATAAGATAGTCAAGCACAGTTCATCGGCCGTAGACGTGGTAGCCATGTTCTGTCATCTGAGGGATTTTTGGAGGTTGCTCCAGTGGCCTAAGGCGGTACAGTCAATCTCCCTATTATCGCAACTTCTAGACTGCATATGCTCTGCAGCTTTACTCTACGCGGACATCATCTATCAGGGTCTTATGGAAACTGGATATTTCGACAGACTGGGGCCTTTCAGCGTATGCGAAGACATGTGCACGGCACTGAACAACTTAGAATATGTATATAAATTTGTATCGTTATTAGGTGAGTTGAAAAATTTTATATTGCAATCTTATCTTCGTGTATGACAATTATTCGATGAACTTTTTCAGAAAACTATTTCGATTTCGTCACTCTTGAATCCATAGCCAGCGAATCCCAATTTTTCACCCTGAAGAATCAACTAGAAGGTACTTCGAGTCAATTTCAACTGCGGATGACGGATATCATCCAGAGAGTGGGACCACAGATGCAGGAAACGTTGAGGAAAACTATGTTTCATGTGGCTTGGTCGCCAGATACTCTGCCTACCAATCAGGCTGTGGAACCGCTTTTCGACTATTTGCATTCCCATCTTCAGCTGCTGAATTTGTATCTGCTACCGCAAAATTTTCAAAAAGTTCTATTAGAGGTGGGTGAGATTTTCGTTGTTTTTGAATGTATCGATAGGTAGTTATTTTTTCGTCATATTTTAGTTAGTTTTTGATGCCGATTATTAATTTTTTTTTCGATTTCATTTGTAATAATGAGGTTTGTTGATTTTCTGTCCATTGTCTTCCTTGAATTATTGGATGTTCAATTTGAAATACGAGGATATATTGAAAAATTCTTAGCCTACTATAGAACCAAATAAAATTTCAAGGTCAAAATAATTCATTACTCAACATATCTCCTCTTAAATGGATACATTTATTACGGCGAACCTGCAACGTCTCTACACTTTAAAAAAAAATGTTTCTTCTCGTTCTGCAAACCAGACCTCCACAGCTTTCATAACCTCCTCGTTGGAAGAAAATTTACGACCTTTTAACCTCTTTTTCAGTTGAGGAAAGAGATGATAGTAGGATGGAGCCGAATGTGGTGAATAAGGGGGGGTGTTCTAGTAATTCAAACCCTAAATCACGAATTTTTTGCATGGCAACATGAGATTTGTGTGCAGGGGCGTTGTCCTGCAAAAACAAAACACCTTTGGATAGCTTTCAGCGTCTTCTCTCTTTAATTTTCTCCCGAAAAGTGGTCAGAAATGTCGCATAGTAATCTCCGGTTATTGTTCTACCCTTATCCAAAAAATTAATCATGATTACTCCATGGCAATCCCAAAAAACTGAAGCAAGAACTTTTCCAGCTGATTTTTGGACACGAAACTTCTTAGGTCTTGGAGAACCAGAGTGTCGTCATTCCATCGATTGTTGCTTTGTTTCTGGATCGTAGAAATGTACCCAAGTCTCATCCATAGTAACAATTCGGTTTAAGAAGTCTACATCGTATTCAAATCGAGCACAGATCGAACGCGATGCTTCTGCCCTTGCACGCTTTTGGTCAACATTCAAACATTCCCGATCGGTCATCATCTTAGCAATGGAAAATTTACCTCTTTTGAAGCTTGCAGTCCAATTTTTCACTGTCGCATACGAAGGACATTGATCACCAAGGGTATTGATGATGGCTCGTTACTCCAACTTTTCTATTTTCACATTTTCGGTGGACATCTTCTTTCTTTTAATTTATTGCGTAACTCTGGTTTACTCCTTCGACCTCAAACTTTACACTGACACTTCTAATGAGTTATTGTTCGTTGCTATGGTAACGCAATATTTTTTATGCATGGAACTGGTCTAGGCTAACCAGATATCAATACATCCTCGTATTTGTCGATTTATGTTTGAGTGCTTTTTCACTGCTGGTTTTCAGGTGTGGGAATACACTCTAGCAGAACTGAGCCACCAAATGGACACCGGAGCTACTAGCGACGACCTGCCTTCCACCTTTCACGATAGACTCTACGGCGCCCTGGAATTGATGACCGAATTTTTCTACAGCGACGGACAAGGTCTTTCCTTCGACAGCATACATTCCGAAAGCTTCTATCGCATCGAACAAAGACTGCAGTATCATCGTACCGATACCGACAAACTTATCGAAAAATTCTACAACCAAAGATTGGAAGAACAGAACACCATCACCAGTAGTCCATACGGTGTCCTTGCTGTGAGGGCTTACTTCAACCATGACTCGCTCTGCGTCGAGGTCAGTATTTTTATTACTTAAAACCATTCACATAGGTTTAACCTGCATACGGGGAGTACCGTGGATCAATGGAGTGTAGAGAGGGGAAGATCTATAGGTCAAAGCTCCCCAAAAGGGTTTGATGATCATTGTTATTCAAAATTTCGGTCTCCTTTCCCAGGTCCTTCACGCCAGGGACATAATCCCTCTAGACCCCAACGGTTTCAGCGATCCTTTCGTCATAATCGAACTGTTACCTCATAAGATATTCCCGCACTGCAACGAACAACAGACGAACGTGCACAAGAAGACGCTGAACCCCATCTTCGACGAGTGCTTCGAGTTCAGCGTGTCGCTGGACCAATGTCGATCCCAGGGGGCGATGATAGCCTTCACCGTCATGGATCACGACGTCCTTACGGCCAACGATTTCGCAGGGGAAGCCTTTTTGGCCTTGGGAAGCATACCAGGCATAGCTGGCACTGGACCTGGAGTGGATAATTTCCACGGATTGAAACCCGTGGAGTTGATACTGATGCAGCAACACCAAAGAAGTACGTATAGACTTATATTTGTCCTTAATATAAGTCCCAACAAAATTTTTTGATGAAAGTCTGTTTTTTCATTGATTCGATGGCGTAGATTACGATGCTGCGATTAGTTTTTCCCCAGCTCTCCTAGTTTGGATAAAAATCGACTAAAACCGGAAAAATTCAGAACAATAGGTCAACTTTGGAAAGCTGTAGCTAATAGGAAAATGATTTTTGATAAATGCTGATTTTTTGGTTATAGATTGGTTCTTTGAGAACACAAAGAGCCATTTTTCATGACTATATCGCGAAAACTCTAGATTTTATGATTTTTTCGCGAAGTCCAATTTTCCGGATTTTCCGGCGCTGATATCCCGGAAAATAATTTTTTTTTTAATTTTCTGACAACAGATTCGTAATCTACGCCCTCGAATTAAAGTAAAAACAAATTTTTATATGAATAGGAGAAATTTCATATTTTGACAAAATTTCCATACATGCATTAAAAAATTTCAATTTTTCGAGGAAAATTTTTTCTCTTCAATTTGGATGAAACTTGGTTTTTTGAGTGAATCAAGGGCGTAGATTACGATTCTGTCATCAAAATTTTTTAATAAAATTTAATTTTTGAGATATCGGCTCCGGAAAATCAGGAAAATCAGACCTTATTCGCGGAAAAATACACAGGATGAGTCTTTGACTCGTACGAATATTTTAACAGTGGATTCTTGTGGTCAAAAGAAACACTTTTTTTCTATATTAGGAATACTTTTTTTTACAAAACGTTCAAATATTCATTAGATAGCGTCCGACTTAGTTTCAAGAGTTGGGTTTCTTGAATTTTTGGTATTTTCATGGTACGTAATGATCATAATGCAAAAACTAGAAGACGTGGGTGATATCTTGTGTTCGAAAAAATTCATCAAATGAATGAAAAACTATATTCCGAAATTCATTTCATTCTATAGAGCCGTTTGTGAGATAGATCTAGAAATAACATTTTTTTATGATTTTCCAACAGCCTGTATCTTTCAAACCGAGCCAATTCGAAAAAAATGGTAAGGGAAAAAAGTGTTTCTTTTGGCCTCAGGAATCTACTGTTAAAATGGTTGTACGAGTCTAAGATTCTCTCTGTAGAATTTGAATGAAATGAAATGAGATCGAAAACACTGGAATTTAACTATCAAGGTTTGAATTCGATTGTGATATTTTCAAAATTAATGCGCATTCATCAGATTGTCAAATATTCAATTAAAAAAAAAATTATGTAACACCATATAAGCGTTGATAACTCAAATCCATTCCCAGCATATAAGTGAAAGAAGAATCATATGCTGATGAGGCAATATACATATATTTCGTAGTTCCAATAGCATTTCAGAGTTGGTTTAAAGAAACAGTTTCCATATACTAGAAAGAAAGTAAATAAACGTACTTGTTCTGCAGGGTGTCAATGAATAGTTGCAAAACAATTTAATTTGTCGAAAAAAATAGTGTGGATCTTTTATGAGATGTTAATATTTGACACAAATAAAATGTAATAATGGCAAAGGAAATAAAGACAATTTTTTGTGCACTATACTGGCAGTACTGATAGCTATACATATTTGATGGAGAAACAAACCAAAAACTCACCTCTTTACACATAGACTTGCAATACCTGGACTTTCTAATTTATCAGCATTGATTCGAAGGAAAAAATACAGCCCTCTGAAAATAATTTTCAATATTAGTCCTGATAAGTCCATTTCTATTTTCACAATCACGTTAATCAATATTTTCAACATTTTTTCAGATCACCCTATATTGCAGATACTGGAATCGAGAACTGGAGATCGTCTGGCCTCTGATTTCGTGAGAAAACAAAAGCTGAGGTTTGCGGTCAAATAAAATCCTAGCTAATTATAACCAATCAATACAATAATTATCCTTCATAAAAATCGTCGACTGATGTGAATCTCGAAAAAAAAATGAAAATATTTACGTGAATCTATCAGAAACGGTCCCTACACGAATTCTCTTCGTTGGTGTTCATTTCCGACAATTTCTGATAACACTAGGCAATACGGAATTTATATTATGAAAGCGACAATACGAATTTGTTCTAAGGGAAAAATAATGATATGAAATATCCCCTATAGGGTAGATTTAACTAAGGGTAAGGGAAAACATAACGAATAATCATAAAACAACGCTAGTTAAAAAACATTTTATTCCCCTCCTGCCCACTTGTCCATGCTTCGTAGTGTTTGCACAGGTCTGGCCTCAGATGAGAGCGCTCGTAAGTAGAAGGTGTTTTGAATGGTTCGTATTATCTAGTCTAGACGGATTTTGGATGAAGGATTGAGATGAGTATCAAATTATCCTACCAGTTAAACCTATGAAGCATAGAGTTATATTGTTCAATGAAATTGAAGTGCTGAAGAAAATCCTGCGTAGACGAAGGTAGTGAACAATTTTTTGAAACTTCCCAAAGGCCTTTTTTATAGTATGTATATCTGATGTGTGGATATATTTTGGTGTGGATAATGAAATACACCCTCTAATTAGATCCGCACCGACTTTTGGAAATAAAAAAATTATACTTAATTAAAATCAAGACTTTCAAAAAGTCATCGATGAAATTAAAACGTAATGGCTAAAAATATGCTTTGTCAACGAGGCTCTTTGACAGCTGAGGCCCTTGATCTAAATATTGCCCCCCTTGCCTAATGTTATCTAATTTTGATGGAACTTTTCGTATGTTGTTGATGAAACCTTAATGGATGTGACGCAGACCTCTTTTTGAATATCATCACCATAAATCGATCTTTCTTGGGAAATAATGGTTGTAATTAGTGAGTAAACTAAATCACCAATGCTATTTTTTCTACGTAAGGTCCACCTGGACTCTCATTCCTATTTCCATTTTACTATTGTAAATAGATTCATATTTTTATAAGGCGGATAAATTGAATACCCGAGATATCAGATGAATAGTGCGGAATTCAGTTTATTCGGGCAAAAAGTATCTCAACACTACTGTAGTTATTTTTATACCTTGTGATGCCTAACAACTGTTGTTTATCGGGTTAAATTTTGTGCTAATCAAAAATCTTCAGGAATATTGGGAAGATAAATATTTAAATATTATTTCGGGCAAAATCACAATCATTGTATCACGATTTTCATAACTGGCATCTGTTGATAGGTTTTTCACGAACTGAACGTTTGTTTCTTAAAGCGCTACCGAAACATTTCTGCATCATTGTACCTCCTTCAGGATTATGTATCAATATTCTTTTGAAATGAAGAGAATTACTTTCTTACGAGAGCCTGATTGGACATGCAGAAGAAAAATTACAATTCCTGTTTGAACAATCAAATATACCTGATTTTTAGTTCGAACTGATAATTATACATAATACAGCACAAAACACAAGATACATAAGATATACAATAACTATTTTATTGACAGTTCAAACTGACAATTATGTATGCTAGTTCGAACAGGTGATTATATAATATTTTTTCTTCATCTCCAATAGGCTATTTTGTCATTTTTTTCATCACTAATGAAGAAAAATATGTTAATGTTTATAAATTTTTGATTCGACTACATATTTCGAGCGTTTAGGGCCTGTACTTTCGGATCTTTCGGTTTACTTGAATATCGGACGATAAATGGATTTGTTATTTGATAGTATTATATGTTTTGTTGCATGCTATTGTTGAATTGGAAAAGTATTAGATTTTAAGGAACTGTTGATTCTTTACAGTATTGAATATTTTATCTGACCTAATTATCGTAACAATTTTGGACTGAAATTTTGTTACATCCTTCATCATATTCCAAACATTTATATGATATGAATCGTCGTTGTATATAAGCTTGCTTTAGCGACTGTAAAATTGAAAAAATGAAACTGTCCAGAGTATCCCCTGCAAGGTATAAGACCTCTGATCTACCTACTTTCCAAACATATCATAATGACTTTTCTCCACAGGGTGTGTTATACTGAAAAATTCTCCAATCCTCTAAAGATATTTTTCTGCTATATTTATCATAGGAATTGCAACGAAAGGTATATTTATTATGGAGAGACACCAGAAAATGATGACTATTTTGTGAATATTGAATTTATCTTCATACTTCATATCCACCAAGACGGGGCACTTGACCGTATCCTTGAAATTTATTGCAAATTGTTGAGTATCAAAAGCATCAAGAAGGGATTTTTGGATTGACTGTTTCGAAAAAATATCATGAACTAACTAAATGACATACCCTTATAACTTTCCAATTCTCTGACAAAAATTAGTCTTTTATATCACTTATTTATCATAATGTCCTTTGTCTCGTTTTTCATTCTCAAATTCGAACTAATAATAATTTAGGTAAAAGTGGACCAACGTACAACGACAAACATTCTTTGACAATCCCATAAAAAATTTCACAATCACCGAATGAAAAGAACTGATATAATTTGGAATGAATTTTCAATTCGTCTGTGCCCTATTGTGTTGTGAACAGGTTTTGATCATTTAGTAACCATTTTCTCTTACATGAATTGAAAAAAAGAGGTAGAAGTCACCCTTGGATTCTGAGATATGTCATCAAAGTATTTACTCGGATTAGTACATGAAATAACTAAGGAAAATTAATATTTCAAAGCTTAGCTACGTAATGATATCTGACTCTCCAAAGGTGGCTTCTTTTTTTGTAAATCTCTATATTATCTCTTACTCTGAGAAATTTAAAGTATCACTGTTATATCAATAAGCTTCAACTTCCAAGGCAATCAGATTCAATCATCACACACTTCATCGAGCTTACTGTACTCTATGTCAATTGAAATCAAACTATGTATTCCTTATAGGATTTTTTCTTTATGTGATATACACCATGTTATATGTATTTGTCTGAAGAATGCTAATAAATTATTATCATCCGTTTACTTTTTGAATTGTATCCTAGACCTTCGGCGACTATGAAAGTTTTATTTGCAACTTTTCATTTTCGATTGAACTTGGAAATGTGCTGTAGTCATTTTTCCTTATGCATTGAAATCATTGAACTCGATAAAGAGTTCAATGATTGAAAATTGAAATAAATATTGTTTACTTACATGAATCGTATGTAACGAATTTCAAAAAATGTCTTTGAGATTTAAAATATCAGAGAAATGAACAATAGCTCATCTCGTTGAAGTCTATATTTACTTTTTTTGTAAATAATAGAAGTTTTTCTATGACAGAATAGAATATCCCTCGAAATTAAGTACAATTTCCAGAGTTTCAAGGGAGCCTTAATTCACTCGTTCAAAAATGTTCGAATGAAAACTGGTGGATCTTTGCAAGGAGACTGCATCCAAAGATTACAATCCTCTTTGCATTAACTTATTACGATAGGGCTAGAAAGTTAATCTTTTGAACTCATACACTAAAATCAAAAATTGCCTGTTCTTTGCTTTTTCAAATTTAATTCATTCCCTCATCTGCAATCTTCAACTGAGGCCAGAAAGCTTTTCTATGACATTGTGTGAAGCTGAAAAACTGTATTGAATTTCCTTTTCGATGCTCTTTGACGTTTGTTGTTGCCGGCTGTTGAATTAATTCAACTTTAATTATTCAAATTTAAAGAACTCCCATAATGGTTATAGTCACTTCATTTTTACATCCTGAATCTCCCATCAGATTTGCCGAGAGAAACGTTCGTGCTTTTCTCAACAAGAAGGATTTAGGAAATGGAACTCTATACATAAGTGAAAGGTTTGTTTTTTTCTGATTTTCCATCAAATATTCACCGTAATCATTTCTAGAACACTCAGTTGGCAATCGAGGGATGACAAAGGTTTTAAAGTGGATTACGAAGACATTTCTCTACATGCAACAACCAAAGATCCTACTATTTACTCTGAAGAATGTGTTTATGTTTTGCTAGACAACCGCTTATCTTTACCAGGTAAAACATCTTTCATATGATTTTATGCTAAAATAAATTGATTGAAGTAATATTCATAACGCCAAAATAAAAAATTTGTTTCTATAGGTCTTGAACAAGCTTCTAATATCAATGAAGATGCTGAAAGTAGTAGCGATGATGAAGAAAAGTCCGAATCGAATGTATCTGAACTTTTATTCATCCCAGAAACTTCAGCCTCCATCATGGCAATATATGAAGCTATTTCAGTTTGTCAGGTATGAAGTTAACCTAGTATGCTTAAGATACACAGTTGTAAACAATAACTTGTTGCTTCCTTCAAGGCACTGAATCCAGATCCACAAGATATAGATGACGACGAGGATCATTTATATGAAGATGCAAATGAAGATCATCTTTATGAGGATGCTGATGAAGATATGGAAGAGTTTCATGAGACAGAAGAGGGAGATATTCATGCTGGAGGTGATGCAGGTAGGATATATTTCTGATCATTTTTTATTCTTATAATTGGAAATTTGAGTTGGGAAATGGTTATGGATCTTGATAAAGTTGATAACGTATCATGGCATGGTTCTAATCTAACCTTAAAACTGTAAGGAATGGAGCACTTCCATGAGCTGTCAAAGTTGTTGGTTGCTATTGGTTACTGTGTCTGTCGTTTGGTTGCCAACGGTTTTGACAATTCGTGACAGTGCCCATATAAGGCATTGACATAACATAATTAAGAACTTGAAACATTTAAAATTTTTCAGCTGTAGATAATCTCGCACATAACTTAGGGCAAAATAATATTAGCGATGAAAACTATGCCATTTGCCATAATGGAAATGGAGATATAGAAGACGAAGAGTTTGAAGATGCCGATTAAGATTCCTCCACATTCACGAGTTATGACATAAATTTTGTACTGTATAATATTTATCGAATAAGTTTTTATATCATTGATCCAATATAATTTGAACTATGGGCGCCATTGCTAAGATCATTCATATTCTGCCAAATGTATTAGCGTATGTAATAAATTCAATGGTTCTTGATGTTTTATTTGACTTTTTTTATTGCAACTTGAGAGTATGCCCTTCTTGTCAAAAATGAAGGCTTAATTTTTGAATGAAGCTCCTAACCTAAAAGTTTCATAACCTAACATGGTAGTTTTGCGCCAACTGTCAAATTAACCTAACCTAACCTAACTCTTTCAAAAGTGTCAGTTGATATGACAAGTGACAGTGACAGATTGAACCATATTCTTACGATTTACGATTGGACTTGCTGTGATATTTGCTTGAAAAAAAGAAAGGATGGGATCGAAGTTTGTATAATAAAAAAAAAAGATTCAAAATTACTGGAAAGTTTCTATTGGTGACAAATCATCAATACAACTCAACTTCCGCATCATTCCTAAAGTTTAACTCAAAATAATCACTGTAATTATATAAATTACTTTTGACCTCAACATCTGACTGGCTTCATAACAAACTCAAAGTTATCTTGGAACTCTTGACTACAAATTTCTTCGTCTGGACATCTTCGTCTTTGTCATTTGGAACTTCCACACCTTTTTATCCTTCATCACTCTAGATACTCTGATTACCTAACTTTTTTCGGCCCAAATATCAAGTCCGCATCTGGAGCCCCCTTGGGATGCTGGTACTTTTTTCTTTCCCTATTGTAATTTTGTGTTACTGGTCTATTTTGTTGTTGCACTAATTCTTGATAATCTTCTTCTTCTAGTCTTTCAGTTATATTTAAGGTTAAACGTTTCACTCTCTCTTTCTCTTCTTTTTGCGCTATCTCCTGATCTCTCAGATTTTGGGCCAATTCAGAGTTCTTATCCGCTTGGAAAGCCTTGTATTGTTGTTTGTTCCCTTTTCTGACCATCAGAACGAAACCTATCTTATTGTTATCGCCTTCTCCATGCTCCTGCAAAAAGAAAAATCACTCAATGAAGTCAAAACGAAGTCTTACACTTTTCCCATTTAATTTACCTGTAATTGTTCGTAACTTTTCTTCATATTTGTTTTCATGACCACCGGGACTGATATGTCTATATTGTTTGCCTTCACGGGTTCTCTCATCCTTTCTTGAATGTTTTCCGAAACCATTTTATCCAACGCATTCTGGAACTCGTCATCTTCGGGACATTCGACCTTTTTGGGAGCTGCAGGTATCGCGAGCGACTCCGACACTGGATCTGCTTCACTCTGCAAATCCCCTAAAAAAAAGTAGTTGAAGCTCCTCAGAACATTCCACACCTTATATAGGTTTTTTTACCTTCATCATCTGAACCTTGGGTGTGATCCACTGTTTCGTCTTCCGTTGCTGTTTCGTCGGTTGATCTACCTGGAGCCGATTCGGAAACTTCTTCTTCGGCAAAATCCTCATTATCGGTTTCGGCTATAGTGTCCAATACGTCTTCGTTCGTTTTTGATTCAGATGAAAGCAGATTCTCTATAAATAAACGATTGTTACAATAAAAATCATGATATACCGTCAATTGTCAATTTGACATATGTCAGTTGTCAATTTGACACACGTCACTTGTCAATTTGACATACGTCAGCTGTCAATATGACACACGTCAGTTGTCAATTTGACATACGTCAGTTGTCAATTTGACTAAAGTGAGGTTAGCAACCGATCATGGATTCAAGTGGGTTTTTTTTTCGACCTCGGTATCTGTGAAATTAATTCCATTACGGAGCAAATCAGCTCGAAAAGGTAAATCTCCTAACCAAGCGGTGGTATACTAAATTTGTAACGAGGAAAAAAATTTTTAAGATGGGTTATGTCCTCACCAATGCCCAAGGTAACTCTGATATTTTCCACTTCCTTCTGCGCGTCCTCGTAACTCTTGCACAGCTTCAACTTCGGTCTCAGCGTGAGGACGGTCTCCTTGAAGATGTGGTCCAGAAACGGGGGGAAAGATTCCCCCCATTGGGATTTTTTGAACCAGTAATAAACCTGGAGGAACGTGAGATAGTAGTCGAGCCTCTTTTTGCTACTTCCGCTACTGAAGTAGGTACCTGCGGGAATATATTTTAAAAATGTCATCATGTTAGCAATAGACGAACCTACCGCAAGTCTCGAGCAGAATACAGACCAATCTTATGCGGAAAAGATGATTGGGCGGATCCAACGGTGAGGTAACTAGAGGATCTAAAGAAACCCCAAATGTTATCAAGGAATAAAAGACCTGAAAAAATTATTGATAAACTAGGATAACAAATGGCAGTTCTCGATATGCTGAAATGCCAAATTTTCGAAAGATTCGTGATAAATTATGAAATACCGATAGATTGGCTGTACCTTGAACACATCCGCGCTTTCAACCATTCGATAATTATACAATTCTCCTAGATATTTCACTTGAGCTACTCGTCTTTGATTATACTTGGCCAGATTCTTCTCCATACCTAACCTGATATCTTCCAACACTCCATCGACCACTCTTGTGCCAATTTCTTCTTGATATGATACGAGGCCAGCCAAAAGATTAGCCAGGCATCTGGAATTGAAGAAAAACACCTCGAATATTTCAGACAGAAAAAATTTTATGACAAAAAGGAATCTCTGCATCCCGAAATTGATTCTACAAAATTTGGTCAGAGATTACCGAGAAAAAATTAGGACAACTTCGCCCCAAAAAATTCCAATTCAGAATCCGGTCATAAGAAAATAATTGGGTACACAGGCATTTTATGATATGCGAAATCTCATAGTTCTACCTATTTAAGCGGTGAACCCATGCTGGTGTGAAAACCCGGGGGGGAACAGAACGCACTCAGGGATGAACTGAGACTGAGACGCATAACAAGCACCTTTAAGCTACAATTCGATGGCGAATATAAAATCAACACGCATTTCTCGATAAAATTAACTCAATTTCAAAATTCGTCAACGACACTCACCTTATGTTATAATATTTGAGATTGTAAGCGTTGGTCAGACACTTAATGGCGTAAGCCGAAATGACCTCATCGTTCCAATTCAACCTCCTCATGAGTCTCATCACTTTGTCGATGTTATTCTTTTGTAGATCCTGATATAAGAGCTTCCTGATGAACTGGTGCATGACTGGCCTCTCCTTTTTCGCGACAGTCACAACTTCCGGCGGATTAACGTAATAATAGGCGTTTTCTATCTGTGTAACGTAACGAGAGTCCAGGGTAAGCACGGATTTTTTCCTCATCATCTGCTCCAAATAGACTTTGGTCCTCTGGTGCGAATCCGGGCTGCAGTAGAGAAATCTCCCGCAAACTTCCAAGAAATTACAAGCCATCTCGATGTGGTGATGGGAGAAATCGTGGAGGAGTATCTTTAGGCAATAGAGAGCTTCTATCTTGGGATAAAGCTGAAATTTCACCAGTTCCCCAATGAATCTCACCACCTTGATTTTCGACTCTATATTGATTTGATCCTTTTTACGAACCTGCAAGTACAATCCTGCATTACTAAACGAATCTCCACGAAATTTGTAGCAGAATTTTTCGATTTTGTTTACTTCTCTTGTGTCGAAAAGTTACCCACCGGAATTGCCAAAATGAAAACTCACATGATACTTGAAATCTTGTCTCAACATCTGGCACAGTTCGTTCCCCACCTCTGGCACGGCTGGATGCAGGATGGCCACGAATCTTGCATAGAACGGTAAAAGATCTAAACGCGTTCGGTTCACGACAAACAGAGCTCTCACCAACTTTTTACGGTTGTGTTTGCTGTTCAGCGTAACGAGAAAATCTATCGCAGCATTGTCTATCATTTCTCGATTGACGCAATTGTGCAGATTGTTCAGAAAGGCCTCGAGAACGATCTTGTTGCTAGCTGTGCTGACAGTCGTTTCTTCTATATCATCTTCAGGAACAAGAACAGCTTCCTCGATTTTACCTGAATTATGACAAGTTGCTCAGTGCGATGAAAAGAAAATCAATTTTGAATAAAATGTGAGCAAATTTTAAAATTGAAGTTGTTCTATGGATTTTTCAAATTAGGTTATGTGCGGTTAACTTATTAGGTTAGAAATAGTGGACTTACCATCTTCCTCGCATTCTTCAGTTTCCGCAGGTAATTCAGAATCTAATACCTCTTCAGTGACAACATCCTGGGGAGCAACAGTATTACACTTATTGATAAAAGACGATGGGAGAAATGCTTGTAACTCAGGAAGTTGACAGTAAAATTTTTGCGTCTCTGAGTCGACCCAAATCTTTTCAATGAAAGACTGAGAACTGTCGTCGATGTCTGGGCCGGATCCAGTCACAATCATGTTCTGGAAAACGATACGAATGATTCACCAAATAAAAAAAACCTGTTAATTTTATTCACCTCCTGACTTTGCACCGGGGTTTGGGCCTTCAAAGACGGCATGTTTTCGTCCAGAACTTCAGCGAAGCTCTTGGCGCTATTAAGAAGCTTTTCGAAAGCCATCTGCATGTTCAATAACTTTTCCTTCCTCTCTACACTCAATTCTCCCTTGGTCTGTAGTATTCTTGTGTTTTGCTTCTCAAAATTCATTATTTCTTGATGGTCTTTCACTAGATGTTTACTCAAACTTATGAAATAATCCCTAAGTAAGGATTTAACATTTTGTTGCTTTTCAGGAGGTAGAAAAGTACTACGAGGAATTGTTATTTTGAATTTTTCTTCTAGTAGCCGCATTTTTCTTGGTACCAAACCTACGAATCAAGGTAGATCAAAAACATTCGAATTTGAATCCTGCAATTCTAAATTTTCTCACCTGCATAGTCTTCCCCACAATGTTTACAGAAACTAAGTATTATAGATATATTGCTATGTTCTTCTTTATCCATATTAATAAGAGTTGTCAAAACATTACCCAAAAGAGTGAAAGCATTTTTGTTGTTGAAAATCCCAGCTTGCACTAAATCCGCGTACAGCCTTACGTCAACTCTCAATTTACTAGGATTAACAATTTTTTCTCCCGGTTTGATGGATAGATTCTTTTGCCAATTTTCAAAAAGCAACTGAGAAAAATCTCCATATTTCTGATTCAACAAACTACATAGTTTCACAACAGCATACACATCAGTCATCTTTAATTTAGCATCCACAAGTCCAGCTGCTACTTCTGATATATATTTTGATAGGTTCAATCCGGACATATCTTTGATATAGGTATCCAGTTGATTGGCAGTGAAGTTTTTAATTTTTTTTACAAACGATGTATTTTTCTTGACATTGGAATCAAGTTTACTGAAATAAGATTCAGGGGGTCTAATATTGTGTGCATTTTGATTGGCAGCACGAAGTTCTTGCTTTGAAATCAGTCTCTCATGAAATTCTTTTATATACATTTCTAACTCAGCTCTTTCTGCCTCCTCTTCCTCTTGTGTATTCTCATCGTCTTTCTTGTCTGGACTTTGTGCAGTCATTTTGAAAATTTCCTCTGACTAAGAAAAAATATGTTGCACATACATGAAACGAAAACAATCTTCACCTCTCGATTCGAAATGTGACACTGACAGCTGAGCATTGAATATAATTAACATCACAGACCAAATTTGTTTTTTTCTCACGATCTGGACAACATAAGATTCAAAATTAATATTTTATACGGAAGAACCCCTATATTGCTTATGTTTGGTGATTTTTAAAATATTCAACGTTTTTTTCATTGCTTTAGTATTATTTCAATTTCAAATTTGCGACTACTAGTACCATCTACACGTCAAAGGCAGTAAGAGAATTCGCATAAGAACCAATAATTTTCTTTGATCAAGAAAGCGGCATCTACCTGTAAGCCTGCGAACTCTACGACAAGAAATTATTGATCTCGTGGTGTTATAAATTCTTTACAGAGGGCGCAATGTTGGTACCGAATGTCACTGTGTTCCCGGTGTATTCTGCGATATTTTTCATTTTCCCCACTGTCCTGTTCGATTCCTGCTTTCCCAGTTCTACGCGTCCTGTTGCGGGTTGAGGTTGTTGGTTTATCGGGTGTTCTAAAGTGTTTTCTAAAATGGCGTTCAATGGAGATGGTCCACAAAATAAAAGACAGCGGATTGAAACAGAAGCTATCAACCGAGTGAGTTCAATCATTCAGACTGTATCTTCAGCCCTTAAATTTCCTGCTGAATTGTGTAGTTATCTCTGCCCGGCATCGATTTTCCTCGGAGTTTTCCCTCTTGTTTTCGCAGGTTTTGGTGTTTTCGATGTTTGAAAATCGCGGAAAGCTGAAAGAGACTTGTTTGATTATAGCAATAGGTATTTGAAAAGTTTCGGAATGTTCTTTTATGTCAACAATAACAAATTTGATGTGCTTTCCTCAGGGATGCTGAAGCTCAACTTATTTCGAACATTTTCTCGTCTTCTCAATTTTTAAGTTGTAAATGGGGTTTAGCGTCTTCAAATTTGATGCGCTCATGATGATTTCATGATGCAAGCATGAATTTCCCCAACATTTGAATTTTTTGACTGTTCGGTTTCGATTCTTTGAGTTTGTTGACATTTCTGCTATTTGAAAGTAGGTTAGGACCAAGCTCTATAAAAGCCGCCTACTCTATCACCACTGCCTGTTTCATAACATCCTACAAGACAAGGTAATGGTCAGATCGTTCAAAGACGGACAATGACCTTTTACAAGAAACCAGATGAAGATACACCTAATAGGAGGTCAAGTTTGTTGTTGTCGTTTGTGGAGACCAGAAATTCGTATATGTTAGGGAAATACCGATGTTTTTCCGAGGAAAATACATATTAGGATAGGATCTGATAGCATTCAGACAATGTTTTCATCAATCCTGCCACTGATGAATGAACAGACCTCATTTTAACTATGCAAGATATGGCTCTTACTCTCCATGCAAAGTGCATCCATTTTCTTCCCATTTTCCATCTTATTTGGAGACGGAGCAGATGAATTTTTTCGTTTCATCATTTTCTATGAAACCTGAAGTTTCGTTATTTACATCGCGAGTCAAGTGGTTCTTCGAAACAAACGTTTCACGCTGAAAAAATTGATTGCAAACTAACAATGATCCTTCCAGCTAGAGAGCGCAGAAAGTTTTTCACATATCAGAAATGATAAGAGCAGAAAATTTGGTAAATTTGCTGTTTAACCGATTTTCAAAATATTTTGCATGGTGATTCTACACGATGGTGAGATACTGGGCGATTCACATAAGTTTCGTTCTTCATATTCTATTTTGGAAAGTAACTATTACTAGCTTACATTAGAAAGGCTTGTTATTGAGAATCCAAGTGATCTATCTTCGTTATTCTTCTTTATAAATACTAATTGTAAGCTGCCAAATTGTTTTTTTTTCTCGTTGCCAGTACTCTTAAGTACGAATGGTGGAAATTCGAGTCTTCCTTGTTTGTTTGTCGACGAGGTTCATTTGATGCTCGGTTTGGAGGTTTGAATCCATTGATAAAGTTCGATCTTACTGCGGAACCTCTATATCACCGTAGGATCCATTGCATTTATAAATCACCCTTCCGCAACGGCTTTAAGGTCCTTCGGAGACGATAACGATCATTGAAGATCGACTAATCTAATTGGTTTTACCCGAAAAAACTCTCCCGTTGGAAAAACCGTTGGTGCGGGACCAATCGCCATCCCTCTACCAGTCGGAGCGTAAAGGCCTAATTTTTTTTTGTTCGGTCTGACGACGCCGAAATTGCACCTTTTTGTCTCTCGTAACGGGGCTAATTGTCATTTACGACAATTAACCGAAATTCGGTTACCGTCCGTAATCGGATTAATGTCGAAAATATGGATGAATGAGATGAACGAGTATTTGAAGCGTTACCATTGAATTTGGACTTGTTCGATGTGGAATTTCAGATTTTCATCTGCTCATCGGAGCTTATTTCAAGTGTAGAGATGAAAATACAAAGTGTAAATGGATAGTTTGCGACAATATTCAATTTGTCTTTTATATATGCAGGGAGAATCTTTAACCCCTACAAATATTTCAATAGGAGATCAAAAGAAACATTTTTTCCTATACTATTTCTCCCGATTCGGGCCTGATTTAAGGATAAAGCCATTTTAAGTTTTCCTAATGAGCTGTGCCACTCCTGGAAAAACAATATTACCTTCAGAATAATTAGCTAAATCTGTGACACTTCACATCTGTGAATCATGAGTTGCATTCAGCCAAAGTACCCAATTTTTCAAATTTCACACATATTTTTTGAACATCAAATTACACGAAAACGGTGCATTATACGAGAAATAATGAAGAATACTTTCAATTCACAAAACGTTCAAATATTCATTAAATAGTCCAACTTATTTTTAAGAGTTGAGTTCTTTAAATTTTTGGTATTTTTATGGTACGTAATGGTCATAATGAGAAAACTGGAAGACGTGGGTCATATCTTGTATTCGTAAAAGATTCATCAAATAACTGAAAAACTATATTCCGAAATTCATTTCATTCGATAAAAACGTTCGTGAGATAGATCTGAAAATAACATTTTTTTAAGGGTTTTCAACAGCCTCTATCTTCTAAACCGAGCCGATTCGAAAAAAAAATGGTAAAGGAAAAAAGTGTTTCTTTTCACTTCAAGAATCGCCTATTAAAATATTTGTAGGAGTCAAAGACTCATTCTGTATATTTTTGTTAACAGTCAGAGACAGTCCCCAAATGGTACTTTGAAAACAGTATTGGTACCATAGATATGCGAACTTTTACTATAGAATTTAGAAAAAGATTTTCTAAAAACCTCTGAAAATTATAGACATTTTAAACCCAAAAACAGTAAAGTTAAGACACTAAAATCCTCCAAACGAAACTAGACAGGTGCGAATAGGTTCAAAAGAATTAATAATTTTTCTACTTATATAGTGTGCGAAAAATTATATTCTTAGTCCCGGTACTTTTACGTGCGGATAACTAAATCTATTCGATAGAGAAGTCTTATTCTTAGGATAAGTAAAATTGCAGTCTTTTCATTTTCAGATAGTGTTATTCATCGAATAAATCTGTCATTGAAACTTAATCATAGATCGAATGTCGGTACGTCATTATTGGTTGAATTCATTAGATTCTTGATATATGGTTATTCTTTGTGTGATTTTCACGAAATATTTGTTTTCTAGTTGGAATTATGACAATTTCTACAATGCGGTGTATTATTTTACATTAATCAGTGAAAAGTAGTATACCGTGCTTTCATAGAATTGTTATTCGTCAACATAGACATAGAGACTGTCTCTATGTCTATGTTCGTCAAATAATTTCATCTGAAAGCACCGAAATAAGGTATCCTTCAGATAGGAAATTATTTGACAGATACTTATTGACAGTGAATGAAATTTATTCGAAGGTGAAAGTACCGGGCCTAAATAATAAAACCCATATTTCTTCGAAAAATGATTCGATAGTACGTGATGTTCGAGAACAGGAATGCCTAGAAATATTATTGAATCAATATCTTTCGTTGCAGGTTCACCAGGGAAATTTCACGAATAACGAAGAACCAAGGAGGAAAGGCCAAGAACCCAGCAAACCAAATCACATTCTTCTGTTCACAATCATAAATCCAATGTATCCAATCACAGTCGTAAGTGTTTTTCTTCATTTCACTACTGCTTATTTTATACTGAAGTACACTCTACGTTTTCGTTTTCATTATTTATCCCACGAGGTAACGAAGTAATTACCTTGTTGGTCGTTAAAAAACATCAAACATAGAGCAATACGAAGTTTAGGCAAATTGAGTGTTCAATCCATAAATTTGAAAGTTGCGCTAATCAGTAAAAATGGAGAGTATTGCTATTTTATTATTGCCATTTTACACCAATCTTCTATGCTGCCTTCAGAATGAGTTCAGTGCTTGTTGAACAATATTATACTTCGTATATCTGTAAAAAAACCAATAAGTCACACGCACTGATGTATAGCCCGAATACTTAAGTGAAGTAAACACAAATAAATGGATTATAAAAGTTTTATGAGTTATACTCATTTACGAGCGACTGGTATCATCAAATCATGGAGAAAGCACTGTAATTCTTGATGTTTTCTGTTACTATTCAGGTTTTTTATTCAGTAAAATTGTTCACATGTATATTCTTCTATAAAACTGACAGTGGAATGCACAGTGAACCAGCTGTTTGAAAAATTAGCTGTCACATACTACTTCTACTACTAAACTTCTTCTTGAATGAGTAGAGCATACCAGCCACGACAAATTAGAAGCAAGGTTAACTTTCGACTCGCGTATCTCTCAGAAAAATTTATCGTAGAGCTAAAATCGATACTCATTTCAAAAGAGCAACTCTTTTATAGTAATAAATCTCCAAATTTCAACCATTTCTGATGAAAATAGTAGATATACTATACTTGATTCCTTCGAACTTCGTTAATTGAAATGTACTTTCTACGAACTTTTATTCCATCTACGCTCCTCATTATTCAGATCGTTGAGCGTTTCGCATACGAGCGTCTATTTTACCTAATAAAATGTTTACGTTCAATTAGGATAATGAAACGTACAACTGAACGCTTTAATTGGTCCTGACAAAAATGTGGGTAATTTGTGAATAAGCAATTTCCCGGTATCAAGATAGTAACGATGTAGAAGTTTGGCAGGTTACATTGGGACCGTTCACAGACCGAATAATTACATGTGGGCGTTTGATTCTTATCGTCCCATCGGAGTGTGTAAAGGCTTTGCGTCAATCGTGGATTGTTTAGTGGGGTCTCTCTCTACTAGGGACTTCATAAAAAAATTCTAGTATCGCACCTATTTCTCTTATATGTCCCATTGTGATTCGGCGATGAATAAAATTTCACACTCGACTTGAACTACGACGTTTTCTGTTTCCGAACGATTAAACATCGAAGTGTTTGTTTCCGAAAAACGATCAATTTCGGATCTCATTAGAGATTTACGAAATCGACGATTGTTTTAATGACGACCGTCTTTGATCGCGACTGATGTATGCACGCGTGTGTTGTATACACACCAACAGAATCCGCATCGAACGATAATATTTCTGTTTGTACAGATGGGCATTTTACGAGAAAACGAGCATTTCCAGCTCATCAATCCGCACACACTCTAATTGGGGACGTTTAGTAGCGCAATAAAAGTCACGGACTATGTCTAATGATGTTGAATAAACATCGGTAGATGAGAAATGGGTTTTCGGTGAATACGGTGAATCAAAGTTGTGCTGGTTCTTCCATTGAACACACTTGGGGTCAGTTGAAAATTCGTCAAGACCGAACGGTTGCACCGAGATGGATGAAATTCTCAGATTTATTACTAGAAGAGTTGCTTTTTCAGAATATGTATCACATTTCCATCTATGGTTACTTTTATTGAGAGATAAACTACTCGCAAGCTGACCTACCAAAAATCCTGAAAAATATGGGTTCAGTTAAAAATTCGTCAAGACCGAACGGTTGCGCCGAGATGGATGAAATTCTCAGATTTATTACAAGAAGAGTTGCTCTTTCAGAATGTGTATCACATTTTCATCTACGGTTACTTTTATTGAGAGATAAACGACTCGAAAGCTGACCTTCGAAAAATCCTGAAACAGATGGGGTCAGTTAAAACTTCCTCAAGACCGAACGGTTGTACCGAGATGGGTGAATTTCTTAGATTTATTACTAGAAGAGTTGCTCTTCCAGAATATGTATCACATATAGTTCTTCAATGATTTTCCTGGAAGAAAAACTACTCGAAAGTTGACCTTCGAAAATTTCCCAAAAAGATGGGGTCAGTTGAAACTTCCTCAAGACCGAACAGTTGTGTAGAAATGGATAAAATTCTCAGATTTATTACGAGAAGAGTTGCTCTTCCAGAATATGTATCACATATAGTTCTACGATAATTTTCCTGGAAGAAAAACTACTCGAAAGTTAACCTTCGAAAATTTCCCAAAAAGATGGGGTCAGTTGAAACTTCCTCAAGTCCGAACGGTTGTGTAGAAATGGATGAAATTCTCAGATTTATTACTACAAGAGTTGCTCTTTCAGAATATGTATTACATTTCCATCTACGGTCACTTTTATTGAGAGAAAAACGACTCGCAGACTGAGCTTCGATAAATCCTGAAAATGGTGGGTTCAGTTAAAAATTCGTCAAGACCGAACGGTTGCACCGAGATGGATGAAATTCTCAGATTTATTACTAGAAGAGTTGCTCTCTTTCAGAGACTCCAGATTTATTGTCTTTTCTTGGGTTGTACTCACAACATTTATTTATTCTTTTTTTCATCCATATGAATGATGTCTCTAGCATTCACTTCTTGTATTTGAAAAAAATCCTACTGTTAAACGTTGGTATTCGTAGGTAGTTGTTGTTTTCCCGCGTAAAAGCATTTGATACTTCTAGCGCGACAATCCAGGTCGTAATTCAAATTAAATGCTCCTGTCTGCCCGGACGTTTTATCCACTTTTCGCACGTCACATGTTCCACAGTTGATTTTAATCAAAATCTCGGGCACGCTCCCCGCTTTCGGTATATTTGAAGTTTCTATACCGGACAAATTCTCAAAATAAATCATAGCGAGCTGCTCGTAAAAGTTACTACACTCGACGTCTACTAGGACCGCACACTAGGATATGTCCGACGACGGCGTCTAGCCGAATAAAGAATTCAAAGAGTTTCTTTCTCTTTATCAGTCAGCCACTGATATCGAGAATGAGAAAAAAAAATAGTGAGCAATGTAACAATCTGAAACAAGCCATCTGGTTTTCTCTAGGTCTTATACGGTTACAAAGCTGTCATTTAATTTCTCCCAGCCTGTATATGAAATCAGAGATATTCCCTAGCTAGAATAAATGTTTAGACTGTAAACCCCTTGACTTTTTATGCTTTTCCATGGTCCTACTAGGACTTTTGATTGAAATAACGTTTTGTTTCAGGACGTTCTACACACAATCTGCCAATCCAGTGGACAAGTGTTGAGGATCGTGATATTCAAGAAAAATGGCGTCCAAGCTATGGTCGAATATCCTTTGAAAGCAATATTTGAAATAGCGTCCCGCAAAAAAATGATCTTTCACGAAACGTTTAAATACAGAGCATTTGTCCCCGGTCGGTAATTTAACGATCGTTTTAAATTTTAACGGTCTTTCATCGTTTTACGTTTATTGGAATTGAGGGAACGTTAAAGAGTGGTTTTCTTGAAATTGGTCCACCTCTTAACTGTGCATTCAAGTCCAGAGAATGTACTGAAAACGGTAGGTTATCTTTATTGTTTCAATTCGATCGAGAATCTATTTCCGTTGCTTTTCTGAAAATTTCGCATTCTCGGATCCTGTAATTCCCTCGTGTGCCAGAAACAACTGCCGCAATCCACTATTCCATTGACCTAAGAAAGAATCCTTGAAATTTTAGAAGTCGCTTCCCGTCCTCGACGAAAATAGAAGATAATAAGTAGACTATACGCGATAACCGAGACTGCACAGCTGATCTGAATGTTTTTTAGTATTCGAGCACCAAAATTCAGCTCAGAAACGATGCTACATCTCTCGAAACAATATTGAAATTGAATATCTAGAGAGAATGGTATTCTTGAGAGAATTAGGCCCGGTACTTTCACGTGCGAATAAATAAATTTATTCGATAGATAAGTCTTATTCGTAGGATAAGTTAAAATGCAGTCTTTTCAGTTTCAGATAGTGTTATTCATCGAATAAATCTGTCATTGAAACATTCGATCTATGACAAATAAACTCTTGTTATTAAGTTTCAATGACAGATTTATTCGATGAATAAATTTGTCATAGATCGAATGTCGGTACGTCATTATTGGTTGAATTTTTTAAATTCTTGATGTATCGTTATTCTTTGTATGAGTTTCACGAAATATTTGCTATCTAGTTGGAATTATGACCATTTCTACAATTCGGTGTCTTATTTTACATTAATCAGTGAAAAGTAGTGTACCGTGCTTTCATAGAATTGTTATTCGTCAAATAATTTCATCTGAAAGCACCGAAATATCTTTCAGATAGGAAATTATTTGACAGATACTTATTGACATTGAATAAAATTTATTCGAAGGTGAAAGTACCGGGCCTTAAGCACATAAAACGTATGTCTTTGTTGAAATTTGACCGTAACATTGAAAATTACGAGTTATTCAACTTTTTTCAAAATGATTGAGGTTTGTTTTTTCTGGACCTGATCCTTGTTTCTGAGAAGAAGCTTTTGGAAATGCGCCCAGTACAGGAGGTTTTTCCCAAATGATATCATGTGTTTTTATAAGCATAACTGACTCAGTATAACTGCAACGTTGAAAGTGCTCTACTTGGTAGAATTCCCCAAAAACTCATTCACGTTATTATTCCTTAACATTCCTCACATTTGACAACGTAGAATCAGCAGTAAGGGCCAAAGAAGCATTGAATGGTGCTGACATATACTCAGGATGCTGCACATTGAAGATCGATTTCGCTAAGGTGAGTTTTTGTAAATTTTGTGTGATTATGATATTGCTAAAAACCTTTGCACAGGTGGTTTACGAACGGGTTTATGGAAATGGACAGAGGAAAACCTCTAGATTTTCCTCTGTCTGTTGATATTAAAATAAGAGCACCGAGTAATGGAGTATTGCTGATTTTTTTCAGATTGAATCATTATTATCGAATTTCACCGAGCGCAAATGACATATACAGGTTGAGCCTTTGACTCGTACAAATATTTTAACACTAGGTTTAACACTTTTTTTCTCTAACACTTTTTCCGATTCGGCTCGGTTTAAAAGATACAGGCTATCGAAAAACCATATACGAGGATGTATTGATATCTAGTAAGCCTAGACCAGTTCCATGCATAAAAAAAATTTTGCGTTACCATAGCAACGAACAATAACTCATTAGAAGTGTCAGTGTGAAGTTTGAGGACGAAAAAGTAAACCAGAGTTACGCAATAAATTGAAAAATTGAAAGAGAGATGATTTCCACCGAAATTGTGAAAATCGAAAAATTTGAGTATCGATTCACGAAGATATGCTCAATACTCTTGGTGATCAATGTGCTTCGTATGTGACCGTGAAAAATTGGACTGCAAGCTTCGAAAGAGGTAAATTTTCCATTGAAGATGATGACCGATCGGGAAGACCAGTTTCTGTGTCAGTCCCCGAAAATATCGATGCAGTTCATGACATTTTTTTTATCAGACCTCGAATTGGGCTAAAACGGATACTGAAGCGCTGAATATTTCATAGGAACGCGTTCATCATATAGTTCACGTCAATTTGGACATGAGAAAAATTGCTGCAAAATGGATCCTCAAATGTTTGAATGTTGATCAAAAGTGTGGAAGGGTAGAAGCAGCGCGTTCGATCTGTGCTCGATTTCAAAACGATGTAGACTTCTTTAACTAAATTTTACTATCGATGAGACATGGGCACATTTCTAAGATCCAGAAATATAGCAACGATCGATGAAATGGCGATACTCTGGTTCTCCAAGACCTAAGAAGTTTCGTGTCCAAAAATCTGCTGGAAAAGTTCTTGCTTCAGTTTTTTGGGATTGCCATGGAGTAATCATGATTGATTTTTTGGATAAGGGTAGAACAATAACCGGATTTTACTATTCGACATTACTGACCACTTTACGGGAAAAAATTGAAGAGAAAAGACGCGCAAAGCTATCTAAAAATGTTTGGTTTTTGCAGGACAACGCCCCTGCACAGAAATCTCATGTTGCCATGCAAAAACTTCGTGATTTAGGGTTTGAATTATTGGAATACCCCCCTTATTCAAGAGATTTGGCTCCATCCGACTATCATCTCTTTCCTCAACTGAAAAAAAGTTTAAAAGGTCGTAAATTTTCTTCCAACGAGGAGGTAATAAAAGCTGTGGAGGTCTGGTTCGCAGAGCAAGAAGAAATATTTTTTTTAAAGGTCTAGAGACGTTGCAGGTTCGCTGTAATAAATGTATCCACTTAAGAGGAGAATATGTTGAGTTATAAATAATTTTGACATTGAAATTTTGTTTGGTTCTATAGTAGGCTAAGAATTTTTCAATATATCGTCGTAAAATGTTATTTTTAGCTCTATCTCACAAACGGTTTTATCGAATGAAATGAATTTCGGAATATAGTTTATTATGAAAACTTAATCTTCTTCCAGGGCCGAATCGGAAAAATGGTAAAGGAAAAAAGTGTTTCTTTTGACTTCAATAATCTGTTGAAATATTTGTACGAGGGACTCACTCTGTAGTGTAGTTATATTCGAAAAAATGGAAACTATCGAAACAGTCTCGAAATCTCTGATCTTTCTCAACTTTTGTGAAGCAGTATACCATAAAACACGCATACTGAAAATGTTGAAACTTTTCCAACTACCACTGATGGGCCAATTTCAATGTTTCTCAGTATACCGTACGACAGTTTTACGGCCGCAATTTTCCAGTCCAACGAAATTCGGTAATTGGCTCGGAGAAGTGAATAAAACAAACACAACGGCATTCGAGTCATAAAGTCGTCGTTTTGAAAATGTACATTGGGATATCAGTAGACCCATCAGGTCCTAATTGAGTTGGGAGTTTGACGGCATTCGAAACACGCTTCCTGGTTGGATCGGTGCTCTCCGAAAATATTTCATCCCGAAATAGACTGACGTTGACTGACGCCTAGTTAGAAAATAATCGGGTCGTTTTTTCGCGCTCAACATTCGGAAATGTGTCGAACTGTTCGTGTTGCTTCGTGTTTTCCGATTGAAAAACGAACGATGCTTGTTATCGAGACTTCAAAAATATTCCTCATGTGTTGTGCAGCATCAATTGTGAATTGATAGTCACGAGATCAAAATACTTTTAGAAGCCTTCCAAATTGAACTTGGTGTATTTGTTGAACGAAGGTTTAACCGCACAAGAAATTACTAACTTTCCCCGGGTTTCGCTGTGCAGTTAGTTCAGCGTGGAATCTTCATCGTGCAGTTATGAGCGTGAAAGAGCAAGAGCTACGACTGCCGCACAAGACCAGCTATTACGGTTAACTGCACTGCGAAATCCTTTCTTCACATCGACCTTCAAAATGGAAAAATATATTATATTTTCGTAAACAGTGTCAGTTCTCTGAAAGTTCGGTTTGAAAATTTAGGTCTTCGAATACGCTGAATCTATTGCGAGCATTTTCGGAAGCCTAGCCCCTTTCGTTTAGATTTTTATCTTCGAAATGGTATTTTTCGAAAATCGCAAGTTCTAATCTGGGATATATTTGCCAGATCCAATTGAGATCTTCGGTTCTATAATCAGCGTTGCCAAGGCTTTCACCCCAGCACAAAAACTCGATTTCGAAAATCTCGATTTTTTGGGTCAAAAATGAGCAAGGGGTTAGACCCCCCTAAAATGACTTATTTGTATATCTGTCTGAAATGCAGGGTGTTTTATTAGTTCATTAGGATATGGAGGGCAAAGGACTTGTTTTGTAGATTCTAGAAAACCAAACAGTTGATGATTCAATAGAGAATTGCACTCCAGAGAGCTATTCGAAGTCAACTCGAAAATGAAAAATGGAAAAACAAAAAATTGGATTTTCTCGTAAACAGCGTCAGATATGCGAAAGTTTGATATGAACATATAGGTTTTCGCTGAACACGCTGAATACATTGCGAGCAATTTCGAAAGCCTATCTCCCTTCGTCTAGATTTTCATCTTGGAAATGGCATTTTTCAAAAATTGCAAATTTCACTTGAGAATTCTTCAAGACCGAACGGCTGCATCGAGCTCGATAAAATCTTCAGATTTTCAACTAGAAGAGTTGCTCTTTCAGAATATGTATCACATTTCCATCTACGGTAATGTTTATTGAGATAAAAATTACTCTAACGGTGACTATCGAAAAATTTCTAAAAAGATGGAATCACCTAAATACAGTGCCAGATATTCGGAATTTTGGTATGGAAATATGGGTTTTCGAACACGCTGAATCTATTGCAAGCAATTTCGAAAGCCTATCTCCGTTCGTTTAGATTTTCATCTTGGAAATGGCATTTTTCAAAAATTGCAATTTTCAATCTGCGATATCTCCTGTTATATTCGTCTGATCCAATTGGGATTTACGGTTATATAATCAGCGTTGCCTAGGCTTCCAACCTAGCACAAAAACTCGATTTCGAAAATCTCGATTTTTTGGGTCAAAAATGAGCAAGGGGTTAGACCCCTCTAAAATGACCTATTTGCTACTCTGTCTAATAATTAGGATGTTCTATTACTGTCCTCGGATATGGAGTGCAGAGAATTTGTTTTGAAGATTCTAGAAAACCAAACAGTTGATGATTCAATAGAGAATTGCTCTTCATAGAGCTCCTCGAAGTCAACTCGAAAATGAAAAGTGGAAAAACAATAAAGATTATTTTCTCCTAACCAGTGTCAGATATTGGGAAGTTTAGTATGAAAATATAGGTATTCGAATACGCTGAATCTATAGCGAGCAATTCTGAAACCCTATATCCCTTCATTTAGAATTTTCGATGTTGAAGTCATTGAAAATAACGACAGTATTCGGCGTCCTGATGAATTTTCAGAAGCGTGTCCAGTTATCAGACTTGCGATGGCATAAGGAGGCTCAGGCATACCGTCTAACACTTCTTGTCGCAATTTGCGGTAAAATTCGAACCTCCTTGGGTATTTTACACCCTCATAAAATAATGCCGAGCGGTGTTGTCCGGACGTGTTTTTCCTGAAGCTCCCAAACCGCCCAAGGCGGCGTGAATCATGGGTCCCGCAGGAGGAAACATTTCCCATCGACCGATTGATCCATCCTTGTCCCTGACCTTTCCCTTGCCCACCTACAGATATCGACGACGACGACGTCTTCACCGGGGCACCTTTCTGTCGTTACCTCCGTCGAGTTTAATCGAATAATAAGTCGCAGGTTACGCGCGCGCCTCCGTCGATACCACGGGGCGATTATGATTTAATATTACATACCTGTGTGTCAAGGTGGAGGCGAGGATGACGTCCGGGACAGATAGGAGGGTAGTGGCGCTTCCGTACCTAATCGGGGAAATTGCGGTCTAGAAGCGCCGTCAGCGTGGGTCTGTCGTTAAGGCGTATAATTCGTTTAGGAGGCGGGCAGTGCTTATTGGAACGCTATTAGCAACGTTCGTTGCTTCATCCGAGATGATAATTGTACACCGGGTAGATAATGAGTAACGGGTGGAAGCTATTAGCGTTTATTCTTGGCGCGCTTTACGTACCCACACGTTTCTAGGATGATTCGCAAGCCCAATTCACGTAAATGCGAATTGTGATGGACGTAATTTGGAAACGGATCTCTTGGGTTGGTGGAGGACGTCCAATAATCTTCAATGGTAACATACGATCACCAGAAAGTCGACAAAATTCCATTTGGAATCCATTCAAGGTTGTCAAGGCTCGGTTCTGTCAGCTTCGCGTATGGCACTTAGTTGATGTCTTCATTGTGGCACGTCTTCCAGCAACTCCGAATATCACCTGCTTAGATTTAGATGAAGATTCCAAGACGAATTGCGTTGCGACCTGATGATCTATTGCGCCCACCACCAGAGCTGTTCTACAGCTCTCTCTACAGATAATGTTGGACACCTATAAACATATATACGGAGCTTTAGGCCTTAGACTCAATATCCCCAAATGGGTCAAAATCGTGGTAAGTCTGCCAGGAAAGCCTTCAAACAGAATGAAACTCTAGAACAGGTCGAGCAGTTCAAATATACTGCGCACAGACCTAGTGGTCGTTGATAATGGAGCTATGAATGCTGATAAGTATATGAGGAACATTCTTGAAGATCATGTAGTGCCATTTGCCCCATACATTGGTGAACATTTCATTTATATGGACGATAATGCCAGACCACATCGTGCGCGCATCGTTCAGGTGTACCTTGAAGAGGTTGAAGTCTCTCGAATGGAATGGCCAGCAAGAAGTCCAGATCTCAATCCGATTGAGCAGGTTTGGGACAACCCCAATAGAAGGCTGTGAAGTTCAGAAAATCATCCAGCTACTCTTAATGACTTAGGAATCCAACTCGGAGAAATCTGGGAAGGATTAGATGAGAACATTTTAAGATCACTCATTTTGAGTATGAACCGTCGTGCCGAGCTGTAATTAACGCAAGGGTTGGAAATACCAAGTATTAAATCACTTATCAGCATTTCAGTATTTTGATAATTGTTCATTTCTCTTCTTTCACATAAGATTCGGTGAAATCCTGAATTTTTCTTCCATGTAATGTGTCTTGTTTCGTTCAAAACCTTCCCGAGAGAACATAAAATATAAGTTATAAAGTCATTGTAGAGTTAACTTTCATTAAAATTGAGATTTTCAGAATGTGCGTTAATTTTTTTGCGCAGTGTACTTCATAAATACTAGAGCTAACTTGGACACGGAACTATACAACCGGCGTATCGATTCGGCATCACGGGCATTCTTCCAGAATGCCTATCTGGGCAAGATTGTTAACTGAATTTGATGGTATAGGTGGACTGTATTATAGAGTTGTTGAGCACTGATTTTTAAAATTAATTTTTTAACAGAAAAGCAAAAAATTTTATAGATATTGAAACATATGTTTGAACAATATGTTTGCAGGAACATTAACAATGAACAATTTCTTGTTGTATAATCTCCATTCATTTTCATCGCTGTATCCCGTTACCGGGAATAAATCTACAAAAAGAAGAAAAAAAAATTGCGAACAGACTTGTAATTTCTTAGGGCTAGTTGCGACTGTGTGCCCACCTGTGACTAAAGAGACCCAACCGTGACCTACACAGATCCTTCCACACTCCGGGCATGGATAGTCACCAACCAGATCTGGCCGCCGCTGTATCCTTCTCGATTCTCCATTATAACTTTGTACCAAAGACCTCCACTGTGACCTGTCTAACGCTAGTTGTTCCCAGTTATGATTGGCATTAACTGATTTTAGGGATTGATGTAGTATATCCTTAAACCGCTTATTCTGGCCTCCTGGTTTCCGAGCTCCCTCAGTGAATTCGCCATACAGAGCTATTTTGGGGAGTCTTGTGTCTTGCATCCTCAGAATGTGGCCGCTCCATCTGAGTCGGGCCCTCGTTACTTGTGTCTCAATTGTTGTACAACTCGCGCGTTGCAAGACTTCTGCATTCGAAACTTTGTGGAACCATTTGATGTGCATTATCTGTCTTAGATGATGTTGTTGCGTTTGTTCAAGCTGTTTAATATGTCGCCTGTAGGGCGCCCAGCTTTCGCTTTCGTAAAGAATCGTTGGGAGGATCACTGCTTTGTAAAAAGCTGTCTTGGTCTTCAGATTGGGGTCGTGATTTTGAAGCTTCTCTTCTCCATACCTGTGTAAACCATTGTTTTCTTGCTCATTTTGTTGGTTGAGACCACGATAGACAGTCAGAGTTACCAGTGGCATTTAAAAGCCGTCCTAGACGAACATCCATCTACCCACAGTATATCCAACGCCATGACATCGCGACCCGTTCCGAGGCGATCGTGAGACACGCGAAGGAATCCGTATAGGCCTACAGGTCATCCGGAAGGATATACGGAACACGCGGCCCCTACGGACCCGATCGATTCGGAATTTTCGTAGGAAATAGGTCGCGCGCGCCAACCGTTTTCGTGGGAGCGCGGAGGGCCGTCGCCGACTCGAATATCTAATAATTTCATAGAGTGCACCGCCGTCTTGCACCGTCACGACGCCCTGGACGTATATCATCTCGACGCCGGTGACACGTACGAGCGGGAGTGAGGGATGCGATGCTCGTGTTTCGCGAGAATTCACTTTATCAATGCGGGTATCGCCAACGAAACAAGCCATCCTCTGTATGCATTAGGCGAACAGAGTTTCTTCAACATCTCTTCAATTTTCACTTGAACATGAGCCTGTTCCCACCAATTCCACACTGAGCGCGGTGTTCTTCAGTCCTCATTATCATCATTCAAGTACCACATCTGCTGAGGGATGTTGTCTTCCTACATCAGTCGCCCAATTTTCATCGAAGAGCTGATCGATTCTTTAAATGAAAACCTCAGAAGGATAAATGAGTTGGCCCTTTAGAGGAAACAATCGAGTCTGGTCAGCTGGTGCATCTACTGCCCACATGTTTAGGAAATATATTGAGGTTAACTGATTGTCCCTTGTACAGTCGATGCCGAAGCACAGATAAAAGTGACACAATAGATCTAGAAAACCTAATACCCTCTGAGCCTAAGGCTGGGAAGACTGGAGACTAGCAATTCTGTCGACTCCCATTTCAGGAGGAAATTTCAGACGTGAAGTTTGTCAGTGTGAAGTTTGAGGTCAAAAAAGTAAACCAGAGTTACGCAATAAATTGAAAGAAAGAAGATGTCCACCGAAATTGTATCGATTATCGAGCCATCATCGAGTACCTTTATTTAAAAGGGTTAAGAGGTAAGCAGATTTACGAAGATATGCTTTATACCCTTGGTGATCAATGTCAAATTGCTTCAAAATGGATCCCCAAATGTTTGAATGTTGACCAAGAGCTGGCAAGGGTAGAAGCATCGCGTTCGATCTATGCTCGATTTGAAAACAATGTAGACTTCTTAAACCGAATTGTTTCTATGGATGAGACTTGGGTACATTTCTACGATCCAGAAACAAAGCAACAATCGATGGCCTGGCGACACTCTGGTTCTCCAAGACCTAAGAAGTTTCGTGTCCATAAATTTGCTGAAAAAGTTCTTGCCTCAGTTTTTTTGCCATGGAGTAATCATGATTGATTGTTTGGATAAGGGTAGAACAATAACCGGAGATTACTATTCGACATTACTGACGACTCTACGGGAAAAAATTAAAGAGAAAAAACGCAGAAAGCTATCCAAAGGTGTTTTGTTTTTGCAGGACAACTCCCCTGCACACAAATGTCATGTTGCAATGCAAACAACACGTGGTTTTGGGTTTGAATTACTAGAACACCCCCCTTATTCACCAGATTTGGCTCCATCCGACTATTATCTCTTTCCTCAACTGAAAAAAAGTTTAAAAGGTCGTAAATTTTCTTCCAACGAGGAGGTAATAGAAGCTGTGGAGGTCTGGTTTGCAGAGCAAGAAGAAACATTTTTCTTGAAAGGTCTAGAGACGTTGCAGGTTCGCTGTAATCCAATATCCAATAAGAGGACAATATGTTGAGTAATCAAATATTTTAACATTGAAATTTTGTTTGGTTCTATAGTAGACTAAGAAGTTTTCAATATATCCTCGTAGGTGTTTTAGGACTTCTATCTAAGCAATTTCCCTCAAAAAACTTCGAAGACTGATGAAATTTTTTTCCTCATTGCAAAAATTACCGCCGAGAATTCCAATTTGTTACGCGAAAAAAAAAGCGCCCCCGCTTGTGTCCTCCTCCGAGGGGATACATTACGTCGAGCGGAAATGCCATCGTACAAATGGGCCGGGGCCGGCATCATAAGAGGGTCGTGAAATTTTCATTTCCTCCCTTTCCGTGACGCCGCGCTGAATGGAAAATGAATAAATCATAGGGAGGCCTCCGATAGGAGTGTGGGTGGGCGGCAGCGACGTAGTCGGAAACGAATTGTGTGCATTTTCTCAGGCATCTCGTGATGACCCTCATATATCCTGCGTTTCTTCCGTTTAATTTCCAATTCGGGGACGATGTATCTCCCGAATTTCATATCTGAGAGAGATTGCGGGTATGCATCAACGTCGGCAAGTATCTACCGAATAAAGGCCGCCAAGGCGCGAATATTTTACGAATTTGGCCTTTGATATCTTGTAGGTAGGATTTTATTATCATCAGATGTTTCCTTGAACGGCAATATACTGTAAAAAAGCAAGCGGCTAGATTTATTATCCAGATAAACTTTGGATCATTCGGTTTTGAATGTCCCCCTCGCTGGTGTGAAAACCTGGGGGGAACAGAACATACTCGGGGGTGAATCGCTGTTCCTTTTTCCTAACTTGCCAACGAACACCTCATCTACTGTTAGTACGAATGTCTGCCGGTGTGAAAACCCAGGGGGGAACAGAAAGCACTCTGAGCTGAACCGCCGTGTTTCTGAACCGTCTTGCTCAAACCCTAAACCAGCTGATTTCCGATATCATTCCTCGTCAAGTGTGAAACTTGGCTCTGGCTGGAGAACGAACACCCGAAAAAAAGACCGAACTAATTTGTATCTCAATAATAGAAAACTGTTCGGTTATGATTTGACAACGAATTATATTCAATGCTTCTGATTCCACTACCGTATTCAATAGGGTGGTCTTTCCGTTTCTCACGGTAATTTATAAAGGATATATTCAATGTATACTCAACTCGTTAGAGAATTTTTTTTTATAATGACGTTTCCTCGGTTGTCTGGAGTTATTCTTTAGGGAAAAATAGCAAACCTACCCTGGGCGCTTCGAGTCTAAGACAAGATTCCTTGTTATAAAGGGTGTTAGCGATAAATAATGAAAGTCAAAATTAACAAAGTTCATTGTTCATTCGTCGTTTCGCAATTAAGAACACGATACGCACTATTACACAACTCTAAAATACACCGATTCACAGGGATATAAAACAAATCAGTCAAGAGAAGATCACAGTGCAATAGGTGGAATAGAAACAGTCTATGTACTTCACACAACTTAGAAGTATTTTCTCGAAATTACATGCAAATAGTAATGCAAAGGTGGTGAATTCACGGAAACAAAAGAAGATTTTGATCTCAAACGCGCCACGGGCGTTACGGATTCGTACGCCCGCCAGAACCAAGGCTCACACTTAACGGGCAATGATGTAGGAACTCAGCAAAGTTAGGGTTTGAGCGAGACGGTACAGAAACACGGCGGTTTACCTCTGAGTGCTTTCTTCCCCAGTTAGGAAAAAAACAGAAAGGCAGTTGACCCCTGAAGTAGTTCTGTTCCCCACGGGTTTTCACACCAACAGAGTGACAGAGTAACAGTAGGGGTAGAATACAAATTGTGACAGAGGATGGGTAAATGTGGATATCCCATTAATTTATGGATACATATTGTAACGTCTATACGAATTGAAAATTTTCTATCTCTACACCCCGTTTTAGGAACAGATGTAGGCGTTCCTTTTCGTGTTTAATTGTAATTCGAATGAGGGCGTGGGGCTGGGGTCGGTTCAATTAGACCTACGTATCTCCGAAATCCCCATTCTACTGAAGGTTCGACTTCCCACGAATTAACGACGTTGTCGCGGAAAACCTTCCGCTAACCCACTTGCTGAAGTTCGTTATTGCCGATTAGCGGGTACCCGTTTTTCCGATCAAATTTTCCCATCGACGCGTTAACTCCACGAGGGAAACGGTGATGGAATATTGTTTACTCGATACTTTCGATAGTTGGAGCTTCTGGTGCAGCTCAAAAATGTTTGTCGGAGGTGGATATTGGACGTTTTGATGTTTTCATATTGGTAGAAAGAATCGTTTTCAGCCGTTTCAAAAGAGATGGCCCCACTAAAAGTTATGCTGATGTTATCAGACTTGAAATGTAATTTTGCGAGTTTGAACATCTGGAAATAACATAAACTTGAAGTTTTAGGGACGGCTTATCCGCATCATACATTTTCTTCCTCCAGAAAAGTTCAGATTGTAACGAATAACCTTCATTTGATGGAATTTTCGATTTACCTCTTTTATTTGAGGAAATCTGCAGTTACGACCCATAGATTTCCTATACGAGAGAAATATGTCGAGGATATACGTGAAGTAATTTGCCAGGGGTGGTTTTAAATGAATTATAAAAACTGTGGCATTGAAGGTATTATTAGAAGAAGAAATTCTTGATACAGGTCAGTCAGAAGGAAATTTGACACTGTCTCGAATGAAACAAGAACAAGAAAAGTAGACTCAATACCAAGCGAAACCGGGAGAAGGTCAATAAGAATAACACGAATTCTCATGGAAAAAATGTAATTTTTTGTAACACAATTTAGAACTGCATGATATGAACACGAAAAATTGGGCCAATTCGTGGGTAGTCCAAGCTGAATGTTACCCTGGACGATATATTGGAATGCTATAAGAAGAAAGACAAAGTGTTGCCTAGTGAAGTATAATACTGTTATTAAAACTATCCCACAATGAATTCCAATTTTTTTTCTAGGAAAAGTGGTACTACCAGAGATACTATCGCCAACCATGTCGTCAGTTTTCTATTTCAATTAGTTTTACGACATTTCCCTCCCCCAATTCCTCTTGACGTGAAGAGCCCCAGACCACGTTTTCGTTTAGACGAACTTCAGCCTAATCTTCTGGTCGCGTGTTGGCAATGTTCGGCCGTAGGATAAATTGATATAATAATCTCGAATTATAAACATACATTATGTCGACAAACGATTAACGTGTCAGCGTATTTGCTACGCGACTACTCGACGTTTTACGGGTTCCGCTAGTTGAGTAAATATAACCTGGGATATAAATCCTATCGGTAGATACATCGGCCCCATTTAGCTTCCGACGTTAGACCGTTTCTTCTCTCCACGTATTGTCATTGCGATCGTTAATTCTTTTCTCGTTGGAATATCGAGAGAGATCGCCAAAGAACCAAACACGAAAAAGGGTTTTCATCCAGACTCCATTGATCCACTTTACTGCCGCGTCTAACTTGTGTGTATCGTTTCAGTGAAGAAAAAAGTCAACAAGAATTAATTTTCCACTGACGCTGACTCTTCCTTTCAAGTAAAACATTTCATTCTTACCGCAACAAATAGATAGAAAGAAAATCCTGATTGACTCCTTGGCTGATGCCATGTTGCATTCTGCGTCAACCTCAACTTTTGGTCCGGCACACCTTGTAAATTTAGAAATAATCAATTAGGCACTTATGATCTTCATATTCTCGACTGACTCATTTTTGAGATGCTGGGACGTCATATGGTTCTATTTGCGGAACCAGGCCTACACACGTTGTGCATTCCTCTTATTCCACTATCGCAATTGTTAATAGAATCATTATCTATGCCGCTTTTTCTCTTCATGAATTCTGGTCGATTTTTCATCCGAATATCCTGTACCTAGAACTGTAAGAACACATATCTCTTGTCCATTATTTCTTCAGTAGTCACAAAGTTAATTACGGTTTTGAGTTACGTTCTATTCTTATGCAGAGCTGTCTATTAGCTCCGCATGTATGAATAAATAATGTTCTGTATGAACGTGAAATACGATATATTGTTGTGTAGCTTTCGACGGGATAATGGAGCAAATGGAATTGCGAAATGGTATACGAGATGGAAATTTGACGGAGTCATGCGAACCATGACGGGGCGAAATGAAATTTCGATCGGTTCGAAATTAAATGATGTAACCTAATGATTCGGGCTAGATGAGAAGATATAGCTATTTTAGGTTTTCGTTATGAGTAATGCCACTCCCGGAAAAACGAATTCTCTACAGAATGACAAGCTGAATCGATGACACTACGTATCTGTGGATCTTCTAAACAGAGTTTCATTCAGCCAAAGCCCCCAATTTTTTGAATTTCGTAAATATTTTTTGATTTTAATATCAAATTAGTGAGCTGTCAACTTACTTTCAAGAAGTTCGTTGAATTGCTGATATTTCTATGGTATGTAATGGTCATGATGAAAAAACTGAAAGACGTGGGTGGAATTTTATGTTTGGAGAAGATTCATCACATCAATGAAGAACCATACTCCGAGAATAGTTCTATACGAATAAATCAAAGCTTTGGATAGCTTTCCGCGTCTTGTCTCTTTAATTTTTTCCTGTAGAGTGGTCAGTAATGTCGAATAGTAATCTCCGGTTATTGTTCTACCCATTATCCAAAAAATCAATCATGATTACTCCATATTGCAATCCCAAAAAACTGAAGCAAGAACTTTTCCAGCAGATTTTTGGACACGAAACTTCTTAGGTCTTGGAGAACCAGAGTGTCGCCATTCCATCGATTGTTGCTTTGTTTCTGGATCGTAGAAATCTACCCAAGTCTCATCCATAGTAACAATTCGGTTTAAGAAGTCTACATCGTTTTCAAATCGAGCACAGATCGAACGCGATGCTTCTACCCTTGCACGCTTTTGGTCAACATTCAAACATTTGGTGATCCATTTTGCAGCAACTTTTCTCATGTCCAAATTGACGTGAACTATACGATGAACGCGTTCGTATGAAATATTCAGTGCTTCAGATATCCGTTTTAGCCCAATTCGACGGTCTGATAAAATCATGATGATGCAGTCATGAACTGCATCGATATTTTCGGGGACTGACACAGAAACTGGCCTTCCCGATCGGTCATCATCTTCAATGGAAAATTGACCTCTCTTGAAGCTTGCAGTCCAATTTTTCACGGTCGCATACGAAGGACATTGATCACCAAGAGTATCGAGCATATCTTCGTAAATCTGCTTACCTCTTAACCCTTTTAAATACAGTACTTGATGATGGCTCGATTTATTGCGTAACTCTGATTCACTTTTTTGACCTCAAACTTCACACTGACACTTCTAATGAGTTATTGTTCGTTGCTATGGTTATGCATGGAAGTGGTCTAGGCTAACTAGATATCAATACATCCTCGCACAATTTTTGCGACCTTTGTAATAACAGATGATAACACAAAAGCCACTCTGTAGAAAAATTGATCGTTTCTTATTCTGACTCGAACAAATATATTCCTAGAAATTCCTCGTATTTAATTCATTAATAAAATGGGTCTTTTGTTTTCTGTCTCACTCAGTAGGATGCCCTACTGCCCGCTCATATTATATTCTAACAAAACCGTATTTTCTTAGACGTCAAATCGATATACGGTACTGTAACCTGAAGGTTCAGCGTAATATTGCCCCAACCACTCAATAACATACACATGTATCGATCCTTATGGCAGTTGAAGGTAGCTCAATACACTGTCACAACATCAATAATTCATCCATCAATAATGCAAAACGCCGTTCGATACAAAGGGGAGCAGTATCCAGTGCGAGAATTATGTACCTACTTAATTTCCTCACCTCCTTCTTCCCGCTGAACGTACCCCCAAATCTTTTGTCGATATAGAGTAGCAGCGCGCGGTGAATTGGTTTTATCGGAAATTCTAATGCACCGGGAACCCTTCCGACCATTTCATCTTTTATTCATCTCGATTGGCCGAATGAAATATCTGGGAAAACGGGAATTTCTGCTTTGTGTAGATTCTTCCGTGATTCCGGGGTATTTCGTCGTAGAGACAAGATTCGCCCGAATTGGAAACCTTTTTTTTTACGTCCGTTCGGATGTTTATATTCTCGTTGGGATTGTGGCTTCAATTTTGCGAACTCCGTCCTCGGGAAAGATCTAAATTACGTTAATTAAGTCGATTCGGTTAATCGGATACGCTTTCATATCGGAGAATTCGTTCAGGTCGATACAGGGTTGAAAAACCATAAAAAAGGTTATTTTCAGATCTGTAGATCTGTCTCACAAACGATTTCATCGAATGAAATGAATTTTAGAATATAGTTGTTCATTCATTCGATGAATCTTTTTCAAACACAAGATATCACCCACGTCTTCCAGTTTTCTCATTATGACCATTACGTACCATAAAAATACCAAAAATTCAAAGAACCCAACACTTGAAACTAAGTTGGGCTCTGTCTAATGAATATTTGTACGTTTTGTAAAATGAAAGTATTCTTCATATTTTCACGTTTTAGAGTTCAAAAATTAAAAAGTATGAAAATCTATTGTCTTCGTCTGGTTTGTGAAACTGTATAGTACTCAGTAGCGCGCTGTGTTACTGGATAGTACTCAGCAGCGCTTGCCAGTATTGAATAAGGGTCCATCAATTCCAGACGTTCTCCATAGAAGAAGCTATGTTGCTCTGACGAGGTCAAATGAGACCGAAACCAGACGAGTGAACTGAAAAAGCGCGGATAGAGGAAGTGCATGAAGGTGTAAAATTCGTTGAAAATACCATGGGGGACGAGATGAACCTATTTCACGATTTCGTCCAAGTTATATCACTTCCTTCTAGCACTTTATCAATAGATTAGCGAAGTGCAGATATGCAGAATATGGAAACCGCTTCAGTTCTCCGCTCATACTTCATCAACCCACTCATCGAGTCCTACACATCGAACATCGTCTCAAAATGGACAGGGTCAATCAGTCATCAGGCTGCATCACCATCCGAATAATAGCCTCAAATGTTTCCTAGTTTATCTCCATTTTCCAATCGGGAAATTCAATTTCGCCGAAGCTACCCAATTAAAGTTCAGAACGTTCGGGGAACAGTTTGCTGATCAGAATCGGTGTTTGTCAATTGATGCGATTAAATTCGACATTGAATATGCCCCGAAACTTCCGCGTCCCGTAAAATTTACCCGCGCCGAGTTTCTCCTTATCTCGGTTCGCAGAGTTCTCTTCGTCGAAGGCGGCTTTCGTAATGCGCTTCGGCTGTTACTTTAAATTCAATAACAATCAAACAATTATGATCAAACTCTGATTAAACTTCGAGACGAGGTCTAGAAATTGAGTTATCCGAAGCTCGCTCGGGTCCGCCACGCAGCATCCGCTCTAGCTGACGGTCTATATTCGCTTGAGGTATCTTATCACGAACTCCAATCATTAAATGCAAGGATATTACTTTGTTTCTGGTAAAATCCTTGCATCAACAACACGCCAATTATGGTCTGCCTAGTCCAGACAACGCAAGAAAAAAGTATTTTGCGAATTTATTTAAGGCAAAGCATAAAGCAAAACTAAAGATAATGATAATACTGAAGAATTCCTGCAATCGTTTACCTCAAATTTGAAGAAGTATGCATCGATGTGGTCGAAAAACTCGATGCTGAAGGCCACTGTAGAGGTCTATAAAAGTCGCGGTTGGGTCTCTTCAGTCAAAGGAGGGCACACAGTCGCAAGTAGCCCTAAGAGATAGAGATTAAGTCTATTCGTACAGTTTGTATTTTTTTGGCTTTTTGTAGATTTAGTCTCGGTAACGGGATGCATCAATGAATGAATGAACGTCTGCTTGCTAGCCTCAGCTGCGCCTCGGTTATCAAGGCAGGCTCAACTATAGTGACCCTTGGTACATAACCATTACTACTTTTTTTCTTCCTGGATATTTATATGCTTGTCGACTTAACAGTTTCACAACCTGGAATATAAGCAAAGAACTGGATGAACGTTTTCGTGGCCTTTTTGGCGAGGAATTTTCATGAACGCCCGTCTTTAGTATGACAAAGCAGAGATGCCAGGAGCGTTTGACCAATACGTTAGTCATCCAGGCCGATATTGGCCGGTTGCCGGGAATTTCAGCGGAGCGGGCCATAACCTCTCTCTCCGTACGAAACACAAATAACGAGTGTGCGTTCGCTAGGGCGGCCTGTTTACTTTTCGTTCGGATTTTACGACCTCGTTACGCGGATAGGTATACGGCGTTATTAACTCCGATCTAAGTGTCTTGCATAATTGAATATTTTCTGGTTTTCGGGATTTACGATTATGGCGGGTTACGTATCGATCCCGAAACGATTTATCGTTGTATCGTCCGTAGGGGCTGATCGATGTATCTGTTACTCGATTTCTTGCTTATTTACATCTTTCTTTACGTAAAAATCAACCTTACTGTGTTTCATCTTCGTCATTCGATTATTATTGACGACTTTGTTCGAGTTCTAACAGAAATTTATGATGCTACGTGTAGAGACGGACGTAATCCAACATGGAGGGTAACGTGCAACTCAACGTCAGCGTGGATTGGGTGTTTTTTGTGATGAATTTGCGGCCTTGAGAGATTCTTCTATCATTCGACAGTCATTCATTTATTGCTGCATCCCGTTACTGAGACTCAATCTACAAAATGGCAAAAAAAAGCAAACTCCAAAGACCTCCACTGTGACCTGACTAGCGCTTGTTGTTCCCAGATGATTGGCATCAATTGATTTTAGGGATATCCACAAACCGCTTATATTGGCCTCCTGATTTTCGGGTTCCCTCTGTGAATTCTCCATACAAAACTAGTATGCGGAGTATTGTGTCTTGCATATGAGTCGGGCCCTCGTTATTTGAGTCTCAATTGTTGTACAACTCGCGCGTTGCAAGACTTCTGCATTTGAAACTTTGTGAAACCATCTGATGTGCATTATTCATCTTAGATGACGTTGTTGCGTTTCTTCAAGCTGTTTATTATGTCGCCTGTAGGGCGTCCAGCTTTCGCTTCCGTGAAGAAGCGTTGGGAGGACCACTGCCTTGTAAACAGCTGTCTTGGTCTTCAGATTGAGGTCGTGATTTTGAAATACTCTCTCCTTCAGCTTCCAGAATGCCCGTGATGACGAATTGATACGGTTGTGTATTTCCGTGTCTAGGTTAGCCCTAGTATTTATGAAGTTTCCCAAGTATTTGAACTGCTCGACCTGTTCTAGAGTTTCATTCTCCAGGCTGATACCTTTTTGAAGGCTTTCTGGCGGACTTACCAGGATTTTGGTTTTGTCGATATTGAGTCTAAGGCCTAAAGATTCGTATATATGTTTATAGGTTTCCAGCATAAGCTGTAGATCCTCTGAGCAACTAGCGATAAGTGCGCAGTCGTCTGCATATTGAAGTTCCGTGTTAAACTTTGTACGGGTTTTTGCTCTGAGGCGCTTCAGGTTAAATTTGACAGATACATTGTCTGGAGGGAAAAGTTTTCTCATAATAAATCTCGAATTTTCATCGACTCGGTGCAACCGTACGGTGTCGACAAATATTTAGCTAACTACATCTTCTTGGAAAGGTCAAGTTCGAACGTATATCCCAGACAAATCATCGCAGGTCCAAATGTGATAAATATTCTGAAAAAGCAACTCTTCTAGTAATGAATCTCGAGGTTTCATTGACCTCAGTATAACCGTTCGATCTTGACGAATTTTCAACTGACCTCATCTTTTTCAAGATTTTTCTAAGGCCAAATTTCCATACGCGTATCTCCCAGAAAAAACATCGTAGACCTGAATGTGACACATATTCTAAAAGAGCAACATCTTCTAATAATAAATCTCGAGATTTCATCGACTTTGGTGCAACTGTTCGATATTGCCGAATTTTCAACTGATCCTAGCTTTTTGGGAAGGTTTTGAAGGTTAACTTCGACACGCGTATGTCTCAGAAAAATCACTGTACATACATATTCTGAAAGAGCAACTCTTTTAGTCATTAACTTCGAGATTGCATCGACCTCAATGCAAGCGTTTGATCTCCAGAAATATTTAAGTGACCCGAAAGTTTTGGGAATTTTTAGAAGGTCAACTTTCGTATGCGTATCTCCCAGGAAAATCAACGTTGAGCTCAAAGTGATACATATTTTGAAAGAGCAAGTACTTATTCAAATCTGTTCATTCATTTTCGATGAAAAAAAGTTCGATTCTCTCTTCAAATGACCTTGAGCATAAGGGTAGACATCTACTGTCTTTTGTAAAAAGGTAAAATCATCATGCTTAAGCACGGTTCCAGTGCGTTTACTTCCTATTTCTTACCATCCCTGAATCCTATAAGGAGCTGCTCCGTAGGAATTAGCAGCTAGCAACCGCACGTTGTCAGATCAGATAGATAGGAAAAAAGAAGAAACCTATGCGAGGTTTACGATGGTTTCACCACATCCGGCTTGAGCAATAATAATGAGTAACAGTTTTGTCCTACGGACATATGACATATGTTGATCGCGTGATGTTCGTTTTATTTATTCCAATTCGTTCCTGGGAGTCTCCTTTCATTTCGCGCAAAGAATATGGGCAACATGATATGCCGCGCTCGGAAGAGAGAGAATCGCAATAAAAATACCCGAAACAAAAGTCCGAATTTATTTTCGATCCATTTTCACGGTCCGATCGTCGCGAATTTAACGGGCGTTCCGCCAGACTGTTGCCATTTCCATTTCTCCGTTATGGAAATTGCGAAGTGTGGGATTCGACGAAAAAATCACTTTTTCTAATGAGATTTCTCGCGGGGAAAGAGTGGGAGGCAACCGTCTGACGCGGAAACAGAGGAAATTGGTGTTCTTGACTGGGGTATTCGGTGTCTGATATTTGGAACATTTTGAACCGATGCTATCGAGTTGCAGAGAAGAAGGTTGAGGTTTTTTTCACGATTTTTGATGGAACATATACTGCATTCACATTTATTTTAGCAGTCGGTTGGCCATGAAATGATTTTCCCAAGTTTTTGTAACTAGTACGGAGTAAGGAGTAAGGTTTGCACTCATGAAATGTCGTTATAAGGTTCTTTCGTTTGCATAAAAAGTGTAGCACTTTTCTACACTCGATTTTAGTATTCGGTTGCTGATTGAATTCACACCAGTGTAGAGGAGGTGTTGTTTATCTACATCTCCTTTTGACTATGTGTAGATAAACTACAATTCCTCTACACTGGTGTGAATTCAATCAGCAAACGAATACTAAAATCGTGTGTAGAAAAGTGCTACACTTTTTATGCAAACGAAAGGACCCAATGTCATAACGCCGTTGCCACAACTAATATCAATTTTTATTACGAAAATGCCGAAAGTGATTGAAAAAAGAGAAGGCAGGGTTTCAGGAAGTGCTATTTAGAATTCAGGTTCGCTCATTCAAATAGTTATACCCTGATATTCTAAAATCCACAATACGTCAGACGGTAGCGAACATATTCAATGTGAGAGAATTTATATAATGTTTCATCTTAATCTAAACGACTTACATTTCAGCTGAATATTTCCACAATCAGATAGATCGTGAATGAAAAGGATGACAAAGAATTTCCTTCTATTGGAGACCCAAAAAAGAGGTGGCATTTGAGTATTTTATATTTGAGTGAGTAAATGCGAAAAGTTTACAACAGGATTTTCGATGAATGTCATCGTGGAATAAGTTCTCTAAAATTGATTTTTCTATTTTTCATTTGACTTGTGCTATACATTGTAAATGTCTTAAGGTGCCAATAAATACCTAATTATCATTATTATATCAATGTATTAAGATGAACAGCCACAAATACGCGCCAGTTGTCCTGTTAATTGTTTATTCATGTGAAATTTTTGTTCAAAGGTGAAGTTCATCTTGACTTGAAACTTCCTTTAATTCCTTTTACTTATATTGATGCAAGATGATTTTTGCTGAAGAATTTAACATTCTTGTAATTATCTGTTAATTCCTTCGAGAGATGCCCATTCCCAACCACTGCATCATATGCATTTCATCTTCGGGTTAATATTTTTGAAATCTACAACTGATGTAACGTATTCAAACTTTAGCCAAAAAGAAGATAACGAACATTAGTCTCCTCAAGCTAGTGCATATTATGATATTATATTGATCTCTTGTACTTTCCATGCAAATAACTGGATTTGGTATGCCTTCAATCAGTTTGTATAAACTTCAATTATATTCGTCACATATTTTCCGAAGAGATTCCACATTGTGATGAAATAAGTAATAACAGAAACTTTTACGTAAAACGGGCAACATAGCGTTGATTCAAAACCCAAAAATGTTTTGACAAGCTTCATAACCCCACATTTTCGCACTATACAGCGTGAAATGTGTCAAATTTCCCTGGCCAACTGACTGCTAAAATAAAAGCGAATGAAGTATAGGAATAATTATCCCGGAAATCAATATCTGACCCAGTAAAGAACGAGTAGCATTCGATATGGCCAGCCAATTCCTTTTTTCATCGAGGTGGAAGTCATGTTCTCTGATGGGAACGAATACGTCCGAAACCACGGATCTCTCGTACGGCATTTTCACATCGAAGCGATTCATAAGTCCGGGAAACTTCCGCGAACCAACGGGAGGTTTCGTAGAGCGACGAAACCCTACGTAAATCGCTCTAGCGTGATCTGGAATGCTTAATCTCCGAACTCTAAACGTGGATATGACGAACGACATGATTACCATAATTGAATTATGAACTCTTTCGCTATAATCACATATGCGGTGGCAACTCGACCTAGTTTTCGATCATCTTTCGATGACATTCGATGGTTGCACAGTTTCCAATTCGCGTATTCGACCAAGGGCGTCCTCTGATGAACGTGCAAGTTGTCATCGGTTAACTGCCTAAACGATCCCTAATAGGGTTAGGGTCCTGTTACAAGGGGATTAATTAATCAGATTAAATAATCTGGGATAACCATTGAAACCAACGTCGAATGTTGATGATATTCGGTAATGTAATCCATAATCGTAACAATGCTTCAGTTAACAAGATCTCAGGCTCGGGATAAAGTTTACGTCGAGCAAACGTTCTACTCAACGTCGAACTCGTATTTCGGATTCGGCCTCACTAATTGCTTCTCCTTCTGGGGCTCAACAACTTTTTCGAACATCAATGTTTTCGTAAGATAATGGATGGTAATGCACCAATTGACTGAGATCGGTACACCTTGAGAGATCAGTTCCTTTACGGGGATCCAATAGGAAGTAGGGAAGTTGGAGGAATTGTTTAGTTGAGTGGGTATTGAAGAAGCAATTTGAAGGTATGGGAAAACGCAGATAAAATTCGCAATTTCGTATAATGAACCTCTGAAATTCAGCATGGAAACGAAGTCGTAGCTATCACTGAAAGTTTTGCATTTAATTTTTAGGAGATTCATCTGTGAAAAAACTAATTGAAATAGATGAAATTTTGTATCTATATGGAGTGTAAGTTGACGACTATCGTTTTAACTTCTGGCTCCAATCGACTTGTCGAATAAGTTGACAATTGGGATTTGGGTTAAGTAATTGGTTCGCAAAGGGATTGCGATCAATTTCTGATGATTATTGTCGTGGATATTGAACAATCTTCACTGGTCTGGTAGTAGGAAGGGGTTCCCAAGACAAGGAAAACCTTCCTTATGAACAATTTTCTTAGGTATCACCTGATTGATGAGAAAAACTCAAGGCACTTCACTCAAAGTTGCTCAAAAAATGTTGCCATCATGATCTCAATCTGAAGACCAAGACAGCTGTTTACAAAGCAGTGGTCCTCCCAACGCTTCTTTACGGAAGCGAAAGCTGGACGCCCTACAGCCGACATATTGAACAGCTTGAACAAACGCAACAACGTCATCTAAGACAGATAGTGCACATCAGATGGTTCCACAAAGTTTCGAATGCAGAAGTCTTGCAACGCGCGAGTTGTATAACAATTGAGACTCAAGTAACGAGGGCCCGACTCAGATGGAGCGGTCACATTCTGAGGATGCAAGACACAAGACTCCCCATAATAGCTCTGTATGGCGAATTCACAGAGGGAGCTCGGAAACCAGGATGCCAGTAAAAGCGGTTTAAGGAGATACTGCTTCAATCCCTAAAGTCAGTTAATGCCAATCATAACTGGGAACAACTAGCGTTAGACAGATCACAGTGGAGTTCTTTGGTCCACAGTTATAATGGAGACTTGAGAAGAATACAGCGACGGCCAGATCTGCTTGGTGACTATCCATGCCCGGAGTGTGAAAGGATCTGTAGGTCACAGTTGGCTCTCTTCAGTCACAGGAGGGCAAACAGTCACAAGTAGCCCTAGGAAATAATAAGTTTGATTGCACCGATAGTTTTGTTTTTGAGTTTTTTTGTAGATTTATTCTGGGTAACGGGTTGCAGCAATGAATGAATGATATATCAGAACATTACCTTGTTTCGTCAAAACCTTTTGGCGATGATGGTATTCTGCGCCGCAAGGCATTGCCAGCAATTGGGACAAAATTGCCTGACAAACTCGATATTAGGCAACCTAACATTCACGATTTAACAAGGATGTAATCAAAAGTTTTTTGAAAATTGAGAAGGTTTCCTGAAATTTACTTACTTATATATTATTCCTGTTATCCGATCCTTCAGGCTGAAACAGGCCCCTTCCGCTTTCCTTCGCATAGCCGCAGACAAGGAAACTTACCAGAGTTATTAATAAAGAAACCCCAAACAAAATTTGGTCCTTAAAGTAGGCGATAAATCATTTCGGTCATTGGATTAATTATTCCTACCACCGTTTCATAAATTTCGTCGAAAGATCCCTTGGCCTTCTATACTTGTACGTGTATTAGCCGTTCTGGGCGTGAGTTTTCCTCCCGCTTCGTAATTTATTAAACGGGGGACGGAAAAGCCGGGGGCGGGTCCCGGGCGGGGTTGCCAAATGTAAGATATTTTAACGGAATTCCAACCGATCGTTTCGTGGTTTTGTGCCATACGAATCGTGTGAATCAATACACATTTTGGCAATCGTATACAATGGTTTGTACCATCATCGCTGGCTTTACCTCTTTCATCTACTTCTCAGGTAATTTTCGATTGCCTCACTTATTTCCGCAAGTACCCCTCGAGTTTGACTAGGAGCTTCATCGAGTAATGTCCCCATCAATTATTAATTTTTCTGGTGTTCCGGAGAAGGGCTTGTCTTCAACGCTGAAATGACCATTCTTGAGACGTGAAAAGCATTTCATAGCATACTTGATGCATTTTCTTGAACTCATTCCTCATTCCAAAGGCCATTGAAAAAAAATGTGCCAAAATAAAGATGGACCAGCTTTGCGTGAGGTCTCCTCCGTCGACATGACAACCCTGAGTGGAGCAGGCCGGATGATTGTTGCTCCCAGCAGGCGGACATAGCCATCGCTCGCTAGAAGGGCTAATTGAATGAAATCCCAGGCAGTTCTGTAATATCGCAATATAACGGGTTGGCCTCTGGCAGATTAATCTCCTCATCCAGCGTCTGTTTTCTTCGGCAGACACTTGGTTGAGTCGTGAGTGCGAGGATCACAGCAGATTGCCGAAGGTTTTAATATCACCGAGGTTGACTATCGATTGAAATAGACAACCAAGAACATGGAAGAATAGAAGGCCCTAAGCTTAGGGGCAATTACGTGTCTTCAACAGTTGAACACATCTAGAAATGACTGTAGCCTATTCTGACAAGACGCATGAATTTAATACGTTGTGAGTGGTGAAATTTCTGGTAAGAATGAGGCAGACGCTGCAGGTCCAGAGCTAGAAGTAGGCTCACTAAACATACTACAAGAAGCAATTGTCTGTGGTTCTGTAAAACAACGCCAGACTAATGGTTGTATTCTGCTTTTCATTCGTAAGTTACGAATCTGTAGCGTACGATCGATTTGTAAGTCAGATTGACAGATTCGTAAATAATGCAATTCTGGAAATGTTTCTGTCACTATCTCGTTGACAGTGTCACTTTTGAACTACTTATCGTGAATAGTTACGGCTTCCTGTAAGCTACAGTCCACTAAAAACCGTCCAGAATTGCAATTTTCCTGTAAGCTTATGAAAAGATACAGATTGGCTTACAGATGAAAGCAGAATACCACCATTAGTCATGAAATTATTCTTCAGGCTGGAGGCATAGCAAAATGCTACTGAGGAGAAAACTCTCTCTTTCTCTCTCTAAAAATCTGCCTTAGCTAAGGGGTTTCCAAGTAATACCACCCACACACACAAGAAAGACCTCAAACAAGTGTTTTCCTTATCACAGGAACCGAAAATGAAAACTTGTACCTCTTGTGCGTAAATCTATAACCAGAACAATACCTATCTAGATATTGAGTTATTTCTGTTATTGTTCTTATTCCTGCTTAAATTTTCATAGCATAGAGATTCATGTCACCTCGATGGGGGTTTAGGTATTACTTATTAGAAATTATTGAGATCGATTTCAGATATCAGCTTATCTCTGAACTAAGAAGATTTGTCATTCACATCCGAGAAAAAAATTGACACTATTTGTATCTGTTGGGGAGAATCATTTTAATTTGTAGCCGAAGAGGAATGTAATGAATGCCAATACGAAGCTGTATCATTTTGAAGACAAAATGAATGCGAAATCACGTAAAGTAACGAAGGGATGTCCCATCAGAACCTGAGTAAAGGGAAGAGGGTGTAAGACCTAATTAAGACATACTATCTTTTCACATTATACAATTCCAGGACTCTAGTGTAGTGTTTTGGTCATGCTGAACCTCTGATAATATCGTATATTATTCAGTTCAACGCTTTTCCCAAGTTCCACTCGATTTTCCAGATCACACAGCTACGAAATTCGAATTCAATCCCTTACGACCATCATTATTCGAACTCTGTTAGAATCGCGATCGGAACTCATTGAAAACCCACATTCTTCGTCCAATTATAGACCCATTCAAATGTCAGTACGTTGTCGTGACGGATAATTCGAACTCGGAATTTCTTGGTTAACTTCCAAACTCGAGCTAACCGGATTTTTACGGACTTTCTCCGGGCAAGGAAAGTTTGTGCCCTCTGTCCTTCTGTAGGGGTCCATTCGTCGGATTAGCGAGGTATTGTGCTCGATGCGACGGGTCTCAAATGAGATTGCGGGGGTGAGTTTTTCCGGAATTACCACGGGGCCTCGTGTCTAATTTGATGAAATGGATTTGTGGCCTATGGGAGGAAGACTCGGGATGTCGTTTTTAGCGATTTAGGAGGAGGGGGAGGTTCGTTGGTCAAAAATGCCGGTGACGCGTATTTTTGAGGGATTCAGATCGCAATTCGCGATGTGAAGCATGAATTATGTTCGAGAATCGAACTCTATCCATGCTCGGAGTGTAGAAGAATCTGTAGGTCACAGGAGGGCAAACAGTCGCAATTAGCCCTAAGAAATTATAAGTCTGTTCTTTTTTTTATGTCTTTCTGTAGATGCATTCCCGGTAACGGGATACAGCAATGAAATGAATGTTGTTTTTCGATGCTAGACGTCAAGTACTCGACGAACGTGAAAAAATTCCATGTACAACAACGATAATTTTCGAAAATATCACGAAAGATCCTCTGGCGACCCAACAAACGCTCGGATTAATGGGAATTATGAAACGTAAATCTCTCATTCGCCGTTAATTCACTCTGACCGTATGATTTAACCGCGTTTACCCTGCCAGTAAACATACAGATCGTCCGACGTCCATGACAAGTTGTTAAACAAGGTTTGGCTTGGTAGATGCACAGTTTCCTTTTGGCCTTCTGTCTGCTCTTCGGACCTACGGTCCGGTAAACTCGCGAATAACAGCTGTAATTATGTAATTGATTGAGGTGGCGAAGGAAGTTTCAGCTCGCGATCGGTTGTTTTTTATTTCGGTTGATTTGTTGATAATTATCTACTGAGGTTTTGTTTTTTATGTAAAGATGCACCCTTATTTTAGAATGATCGTTTTAAATAATTCACTATTTCGGGTTAATTTTTCATCATCCAAACTTTTTTTTCGACCTACATCAACTTTAGTTCGTTTTTTTGGCTAATTCCAGATCGTAGATCACAAATATGCAACTAGTTTTTTTCTAAGGTCAATAGTTTAACAAAAGAAGACTCTTTTTAGTTTTTGGTCAACTTTGAAGACCTACAGTAGCTAGAAAAATGGGTTTAGACAGATGCTGTTTTTTTTACATATAGATTGATCCTTCGCGAATAAAATGGTCTAATTTTGATCAAGCTGTAGCGTACAGTTTGGAAGTTATGATTTTTCCCGCGAAGGTCCAAAATTTCGAATTTTCCATCGACCATAACTTGAAAAGTAATTTTTTTGAAAAATATCTGTTAGTATTTTCGTCATCTACGCACTCGAATTAGGTAAGAGTATCAATTTAGTTTCGATCCGAGTCAAAAAATAATTTTCGAAAAATTGAATTTTTTCCATACATATGTATGGAAAATTTGTCAAAAAATTCATCGTCTCAGATTTCCACCAAAATCGAACTATTTACTAAATCGAGGTCGTAGATTACGAATATGCAAACAGATTTTTTCTATGAGGATTATTTTTCAAGTAATGGTCGACGGAAAACCCGCAATTTTAGACCTTCGCGGAAAAAATCGTAAAATCTGAACTGCATACTATAGCTGAATAAAAATTAGACCCTCTTATTCGCAAAGGATCAATCTATGTGTAAAAAAATCAGCATATGTCCAGTACAATTTTTCTAGCTGCTGTAGCTCTTCAAAGTTCACCAAATTTTTACTATTTTTCCACAAAAAGTCGTTTTTTTTTCTGATACTACTGATCCTAGAAAAAAACAAATATCACATTCTTGACCTAGAATTAGGGTTGATATTTCTAAGAGTCAAAGACAGAAACAGTTTTAATAGCCATTATCGCACAAAAAAAATCACCCACAAGAAATGAGGTCCTCAATTTTTATCAATCAATTGAGTGTCGTGTGGTCCAAATTTCGGGTGTGTGTAATACGCGAACATCCGCCTCTCCAAATGGTATATACAGGGTGTCCCAAATTCGATGTCCAATGCGGAGATCTCGGAAACTAGAATAGCTTTAGCTGAATCGATAAATTTAAGAGCAGATATATGTAGGTGGATGATTTATCATAAACAAATACAGAAAATATATCAAAACCGATGACACATTCTCGAGCCCTTTTTCAGAGAACCAATCGATGGCATATGAGATATTGACGATTTCTAAAAGTTCTCATAACTTTTTTGTCTTTGAAGTTACCGATCTGAAATTTGATCGGGGATCTACAATTAACAAATCGTCTCGTGTTCTGATGATTCTGGAATCAAATTAACCCCATTCGTTGAATTGATGGATTGCGTTGGAAATTCGAAACCACGCACTTTAAGCAATACGCGAAATATGTCAACACGTTTCGAAATTATGTAATTAATATGTGAAATCGACCAATCATTCGTTAATTACGTCAAATTGGATGTTGTCGATCCTACATTGAACCCGATACCGGATAATTAGCATCAAATGAAGATCCGAACGAGGTCGACCAATTTTTTTTTCGTACGGAAGACGGCTATTATTAGTAACGATATTTTTTCTATTGCGACATATATATTCGAACTGCAGCGCGCAATGTTCAAGGCTTCTGTCATTATATTTTGGGATTGAGAAACAGTGCTGATTGAGAGCAATTCGTTTTCTTATAATACTTACTCGTACTCACAATTTTCCCCGATTTTTTGGTTGAGAAACTCACAGTAATGCTTGGTTTTTCCATGATAATATAACCGGAAATCCCAATTCGAAATTCCCATTTTTGGGAATTTTTCGAAGGTCACCTTTCGAGTCGAAAAATCATCACAGATCGGAAAGTTATACACATTCCGGAGAAGCAACTCTTCTAGTAATAAATCCGAGAACTACAGCGATCTCGAAGCATCAGTTCGATCTTGAGCAGCTTTCAACTGAAATTCGCAATTTTTCGAACAGGCCATTTCGAAAACGTCGCAGATCTGAATGTGATACATATTCTGAAGGAGCAACTCTTCTAGTAATGAATCTGAGAATTTCATCCATTTCGGCGCAACCGTTCGGTCTTGAGGAAGTTTTAACTGACCCCATCTTCTTTTACTCCCTTCAAACAAGCTCGTCTCATTTGTGTAATTTCGAGACAGATTCAGTCTGCATGTTGGTGCTGCCTGAGGTTGTCTTGGAGACCGCAAACTCAGTAGTTCAGCAAGGAATCCATAACGTTCTACAGTGTGGTGCTCTGGTACCTTATCCGACTAGGAGAGCCGTCAAAAATCAACATGGCACTGCTACCAAAGCGTCTTCTGATGCAGACCACGTATACTTCATTCAAATTTATTTCAGCAGTCGGTTGGCCATGAAATAATTTTCTCAAGTTTTTGTAACTAAAACGGAGTGAGGTTGGCATTCATGAAATGTCGTTAATGTCATCACGCCGTTGCCACAACTAATATCAATTAATATTAAATGCCAAAAGTGATTGAAAAAAGAGACTGGGTTTCAGGAAGTGCTATTTAGAATTCAGGTCCGCTCATTCAAATAGTTATACCCTGATATTCTAAAATCCACAATACGTCAGACGGTGGCGAACATATTCAATGTAAGAGAATTTATATGATGTTTCATGTGAATCTAAACGACTTATATTTAAGCTGAATATATCCACAATCAGAGAGATTGTGAATGAAGAGGATGACAAAGAATTTCCTTCTATTGGGAGACCCAAAAAGTGGTGGCATTTGAGAATTTTATGTTTGAGTGAATTAATGCGAAAAGTTTACTACAGGATTATCGATAAATGTCATCGGAGAATAAGTTCCCGAAAATTGATTTTTCTATTTTTAATTTGACTTGTCCTATTCAATGTAAATGTCTTAAGGTACTAATAAATACCTAATTATTATTATGACATCAATGTATTGAGATGAATAGCCACAAATACGCGCAAGTTACCCTGTTACTTGTTTATTCATGTGAAATTTTTGTTCAAAGGTGAAGTTCATCTTAACTTGAAACTTCCTTCAATTTCTCTTACTTATATTGATGCAAGATGATTTTTGTTGAAGAATTTAACATTCTTGTAATTATCTGTTAATTGCTTCGGGAGATACCCATTCCCAACCACTGCATCATATGCATTTCATCTTCGGGTTAATATTTTTGAAATCTACAAATGATGTAAGCCAAAGAAGATAACGAACACTAACTATCCTCAAGCTAGTGCATATTATGATATTATACTGATCTTTTGTATTTTCCATGCAAATAACTGGATTTGGTATGCCTTCAATCAGTTTGTATAAACTTCAATTATGTTCGTCACATATTTTCCGAAGATATTCGACATTGTGATAAAATACGTAATAACAGAAACTTTTACGTAGAACGGGCAACATAGCGTTGATTTAAAACCCAAAAATGTTTCGACAAGCGTCATAACCCCACAATTTCGTACTATACAGAGTGAAATGTGTCAAATTTCCATGGCCAACCGAGTGCTAAAATAAAAGTGAATGAAGTATAGTTTTGATAGACTTCCTTCGCTTGACTGTATTAAAACCAAACTAAGTAGCGGAAATGTTCCATCAATAACATTGGCGTGCTCTCCACTGAAATAAAACTTTCCTCGTTTTTCAAGTGTATAGTGTAATATTTCCTTCTGGGACCAGATTAGTGCGAAAAGGATTCAAAGTCACCGCGAGGAAGTAAGTGGCGCTGCTACATTCGAAGCGCGTAATCTCCAGACACTCCACCGGGAATTTATCTGCGAAGTTTCGCCAGCCACCAACTTCGCAGTTCTCTAGTGATAAATCATCATTCGCAGTTTTAGTTTAAGCGAGATTGTTAACTCTCGCACCTTTCTGTTCGTTTCCTGCCGGCCCTCCATCGATCGGTACGATTCCACAGGTCCACGGGCGCCATCTTGCCTAAGGGAAGGATTATTAGATGGTCGTCCAGCTTCATTTATCATCGGTCGATCCCCGGGGGGTCTTCATTTTTCACCGTTGGAGCTATTCGGGTACTCGATCATTTTCATTCATTTTCGGAAATGAGCTGATGGTATGCAAAGTTCGACGTCAGGAATTAACGGGTTTTTTTCAGGGTGTTCTATTTTAGGTGATCGATGTTGAATTCTTTAGAAATGAGGCGATGTTGTTCGTCATCTCCGAGGCCCGTCTGTTTCTTGAATTAGAATTACAATGGGTAGGAATACTTTTGTAGTTTGAAGTCATCTGTCGGGGACTGGAGCTTCATTAGCCTTTTATTCTCTTTGTATAATTTAAATAGCAAGAGGAGAGATTGCCTCGATTGGGCTTGTCTTTGCATCGTAACTTTGCGATCTTTTTCCAGCCACTGGTAACCTCGGAAATCTCCTCGTCAAGGATTGAAAAGATTTGAATGAAATATACGTTCGTGGGTTCTTGTTGATGCTACCTTCTTATAATGGATTTTTGTGTGCAATAGTATATTCTTTAATAGGCCTAACATTCCTGGAATGTGGCTTTCCCTACGAGGTAAACATACTCGTAGGAAAAGATCGAAGGAAGAAATCGAAGAATTTATCCAGAAAGCTCCAGATAAAGAGAATGTTATGTTTGAGGAAATTTACATGGTTTTAATTCCTATTTAGATTTAGATTTAGGTTGAATTATTATTTGGTATTTCTGGGGTATGTAGAATGGATGAGTTAGTCCGAAGGACTCTACATCTGGACCTGGAATCTAAGCTGTCAATTAGCCTACTTGATTCGAAGACCAACAAACCAAGATCATTTGTAATTAATCAGATGAACTTGAATCTTTATCGAAGCTATGTTTCGTTAAGACCAGAAAATATGAACAGTGACCGATTTTTCTTTAAAAATCAAAGCAGAAAGGGTTTTAGAGACTTAGTGGGAATACAATCAATTTAGAAAAATGACTAAAATAGTTGCTAATTATGTATTTGAACTTGTAGAATCCGAGTCACTGATTTCGTCGGCCTTCTGTAACAATATTGGTTGACTTTGAAGCCGACATTGTAGTTCTCTGGTGCCAACATAACTAGTTTAAAGAGGCATGGCGGATGGAAATCATCAAACGTTGCTGAAGAATATATTGAAGAATTTCTTAACAATAAAGTTTATTTATTTATTTATTTACGGTACTACCATTTTACAAAGAAAAAAATATATAAACAGATACAAAAAATATATCAGTTGGGGCAGCAAATAAAATTTTGACATGACAAAATATTCAACAAAATAACACTACTACCTCGCATGTTGTCCAAAATGTTTCTCAAAGTTCTAATAATGTTCCTCTAATTTTCAATAATTGTACTAACTGTCAAATAACTGTAAATAAAACAAACTGATTTCAAAATGTATTCTGCGATGCATCGGGATTTTCAAAATATAAATTGATTCCTTATAGACAACGTGTTTTCAATCATTTATGTAGAACACTAACAACAGTAAGGAAATATTATTTCCTTACAGTAAGAAAATGAATATTTTGGACAGTTTTCTTGAGAAATTTTGTCTGGATTGTCAATATTTCCTAGTGATTTGCGGGAAACCCTTTTTTATGGCCAATAGTAATCTCAATTTAGAGTGATCTGTGAGTTCGGAACAAAAATTCGGTCCTTTTTGTGGAGTATTATGCCAATCAGCATTTTCTATTTTCTTCTCCATTCATCGACGTCTCACTTACAGGACCACCTGTAGAGAGGTTCGTCTATGTCAGATAGTTGGTGTTCCGGGAGATAGGTAATATCCGGATTTTCCTCTTGGTTGTAGTGTAGGGAAGTGTGTTTCATAATTTGTCATTTCGGTAGAGGGGTGATGGATGAAAGTTCTCGGAAATGCCATCCGAACTGCAAAAAAAAATGACGTTTCGAGGTACACGTGGAAATAACTATTCTATTGACCTCAAGGATCTACCTTTGAAATATTTGTACGAGTCAAAGACCCACTCTAAAGATGCCTTCAATTCAATACTTCGTAGAATGTTTTTACGAAGGACCATCAAAATGCTAGATTTTTTTTTTGGGATCCTGCTTTGATATTCACGTGATTTTCTGAATGCAAATGTCCCAGTAAAAATCCCATTTTTTTCGTATTATTATGACACATCAGAGTATCTACCATGAAAACAGGTAGATGCATATCACGGCCATTATTAATTGGTGTGTTTTGAAGATTTTATATTTCGCACTGACTTGCGTGAGTCATCCGTATTCATAGCTGGAAGTACTTTAGCAACGCATTGCATATTCCGTGTCAATATTTCACCCGGCTAATGAAAACAACACATGTTTGCCGAACAATTTAATTATTGCTTATGTTCTGCTAATTTAAGACTGAATGCATGACAGGTCGGAGCGAAAACCTCTATCGAGTACTTCAACGCATCTTTCGATGCCAAATATGTACCGCCAGAACATAAATAAAGACGTTTAAGAAAAGTGAAGTGAGTTAAATCGTCGTCACTTAACAGATAAAAAATCATGGTGTGTCTCCATTTGGGACAGTTAGAACATGTGCCCAAATCCAGGTTTAGCATGAAAAAGAGATTTAAATCATTCTCCGGCTCAATTGAGATGAAAAACAAGAGCTTATTTTTAGAGGAAAAGTATGGTTTTCGATGTAGGTGTTATACAGGGCGCGTCTATGACTCGTACAAACGATTCTTGAGGTTGAAATATATAGTTTTTTCCTTCACCATTTTTTTCCGAATCGGCTCGGTTTGAAAGATAAAGGCTGTTGAAAAACCATAAAAAAAATTATTTTGAGTTCAATCTCACAAACGGTTCTATCGAATGAAATGAATTTCGGAATATAGTTTCTCATTTATGTGATAAATCTTTTTCGAACACAAGGTATCACCAACGTCTTCCAGTTTTCTCATTATGACCATTACGTACCATCAAAATACAAAAAATTCAAAGAACCCAATTCTTAAAACTAAGTTATACGCTATCTAATGAATGTTTCAACGTTTTTCGAAATTAAAGTATTCCTCATTTATTGTTTTCTCGTATAATGTGAAATTTGAAAAATTGGGTACTTTGGCTGAATGCAACTTTGTTTGAAAGCTCCATAGATGTGTACTGTCTTAGATTCAGCCTGTTATTCTGAAGGGAATTCTGTTTTTCTAGGGGTGGCACAGCTCATTATGAAAACTTAAAATGTCCATATCTTTTCATCAGGGCTGAATCGAAAAAAAATGGTGAAGAAAATTCTTTTCTTTGATCTCGAGAATTTACTATTGAAATATTTGTACGAGTCAGAGACTCACCCTGTATAATATATATTAAAGGTTCTAATTGAACCTCACGTTAGGAAAAGGGAAGGGTGTATACTGAAGTGAGGAAACGTTCCTGTTCCGACAACAATATTTCGCAGCATGGAGTAATGTATGCAGATTTCTGTTGCAGCAAATATGGTATTAGATACTCTACTTGATTATATCAGGACAAAAGCTTTGTTTGTAAATATGTTTCACCATTCATGGGTTAGTTGCTTCTCTCACTGCGTTTTTCATGTTTGAAGGAAATTTTTGTCCTTCTCTCTCGTGAGTCCTTCTGTACTGTAAGTTTGTAATTTTGTTTGTTTGTGTCTTTTGCCACAGCTTTTGCGAAACGTTGGTATGGTGGTGGTGAAGACATCTTCATTTTTGTGGCCTATTATATATAATTAAGTACAGTTTATTATGAAGGGCACAAGATTCAATAATTTTATTATCTATCTTGACATGTACCCATTGAAAGTAACACTTTATACACGTCAGATGAACAGGGGAGTGAAGATGGACTAATAAAGTTGAAAATTATGGTATATTTGAAACAATTTCAATCAATTTCTTGACCGGCTACAGGCGGCGCGATTTCTGTTGAGTCATGAGTCATTTTCTCGCGAAAAATCCATACCCTGCAAGAGTTAATAATAAATTTTTATTTTCGCGAAATTCCCGTGTCACGACCGTTTGTTGCACCGGCAAGCCGTTATTTTCGGCTTCGGGACTTTCGCATTTTGTTGACAATTTCGCGTCGTTTATTTACAAACGCACGTCGCGTACAGCGTCGTGGCGCTGGATTTTGATCGGCGTTTCCCAGGCGTCGTCGTCGTCATGTATATGAGTGATGAACGGCCTTATGAACGGTTTAATGCGAATTTTCGTGTTGCGTTTCTGGATTATGACGCCCGGAGAAAAGGATAAACAGGAAGGGGCGATTGCGGTTTGTTTGGGTTTACAGGACGTCGGAATTTTCCGCTTACGTATTATTTATCGGCGTTTGTTGATTTGAACGGGAAAATATGAACAGTTTCAATTCATTCGATTAGCGTTTGTTGATAGAGGATCGTGGGAGTGCAAAGGTACGAAGGAAACGTGGCATAAGTGATTTAGAGAATACAAATAAGAGTGCCAGAATTAGAGAGTTGATGAATCAGCCTTATGACAGCACATGTATGTGAAAAGTTAACCAAAAGAGTATTCATCTGAAAAATAGTACCCTAAGTCCATAAGTTCCAAATGCCTACTTTATAGTAGATCTAGCACTTAAAAGTCTTGGGCATATCGAAACTATCAATGGTAGAATTACATGGCAATACTGGGTGCATAAATCAAGAAATATATGCCCCACATACGAAGAGGAAAAATGCTGTTTCACCAGGATAGTTACCTGCGAGACAAGCCAATGAAAACAATTCTTAAATTGAACTGATCAACTCTGAATTGATCCCTCTGTCTAGGGACCACTGGATTTTTGCAAATACGACAAAGATGCTCCAGGGAAATAAATTTGGCATAAATAGGTACCTAGATATAATAAAGAAGCCGAGTTCTCAAACTGATAAGGTCATTTGAAAAAGTTTCTTTTTGAGCTCAAGGAAGGTATGATTTGTTATTGTCAATTTTTTATGTTCAATTTTCGACTGTTTTGCTCGATATAGTCATCGACAAGTGGGCTATGGTATTTAGAAGGTCGATATTCCGGTGCTCGAAGCTAGTGCTTGTCTTCTATTATACGACTTCATGGTTTAATTTCGGATTCGATACAAACTGTTCATGTGAGCGTTCGTAGAATTTGCAACTTGTCGTTAAATCCAGACATAGGTACTGTTGTTTTAGTCAGGAAGTTGGAGAATGTATTGTTTAAATACACCAATAGCTATCCGAAAGTTATACCTTTTTGTTATACAGGGTCTTTATGAACGAATGTTACACCGTATAGTTGGCTTCGAATCATTGTGTGCTGCTCTTTACTGCAGGGGTTTGAACTAAATAAATTTCAATGTTTTTGAACAAGATCTGAAATTAAATTTGATGAAGAGGTTAACAAACTAGCCAGAAAAATAGCATAAACTCATTCTTTTGGTGCGATATCCAGGGAATGGAAAAAACTGAAAGGAAGTCACTCAGTCGGAGTTTTCCCAAAGAGGATCATTCCAAAAAGTTCCTTCGGAAGACGGCATAGAAGCGGAAATAGCTCTGATTGAGAATACAATAGATCTTAAGATCGCAGTGCAATCCCCCTGAAAACGGACACATTCAAGTTGAGTCTTGGTCTCGAACAAGTATTTTAACAGTAGATTCTTGAGGTCAAAAGAAACACTGTTATTTTATAACATTTTTTTCTGATTCGGTCCTGATAAAGAAATAAAGCCATTTTGAGTTTCCATAATGAGCTATGCCACACCTGGAGAAACAAAATTCTCTTCAGAATAACAAGCTTAATCTACGAAACCACACATCTGTGGATCTCTCAAACAGAGTTGCATTTGGCCAAAGTACCCAATTTTCCGAATATCACAGATACTTTTTAAATTTTGAACAACAAATTACTCGAAAATGGCGCATTATACAAGAAAGTATGAAGATTACTTTTATTTTACAAAATTTTCAAATATTAATTAGATAGCGTCCGACTTAATTACAAGAGTTGGGTTCTTTGAATTTTTGGTATTTTTGTGGTACGTTATGGTCATAACGAGAAAACTGGAAAACGTGGGTGATATCTTGTGTTCGAAAAAGATTCATCAAATAAATGAAAAACTACATTCCGAAATTCATTTCATTTGATAAAATCGTTAGTGAGATAGAACTAAACCTAATTTTTTTTATGGTTTTTTCAACAGCCTAAATCTTTCAAACCCAGTCGATTCTGAACAATGGCAAAAGAAAAAAGTGTTTCTTTTGACCTCAAGAATCTGCTGTTGAAATATTTGTACGAGTCAAAGACTAACCCTGTACAGGATGAGCAAAATTCGTTGTCGTCCACCTAGGGGATCTCTCTTGAAAAGTTCTCATAACTTTTTTGTCTCTGAGTTACTGGTCTGGAACTTGAACCTTCTACAGGAAATTCTACGTAGAATCTACTGACGAGCTCAAAATATTTTCTCAGTTCGAAACATCAGGTGAACTCTCGTGTTTTTATATGCGGACAAAAATGTAATGAGAATTTTCGAAATCGCCCAAATCTCAATTTCTGTTTATAACTCAAAGTCTATAACTGATAGGCCGGTCCTGTTCTCAGATTTGGATTACTCTCGAAACAAGAGCTAGAGAATGTGTCATCTGTTTTATTCTAGCTGCTATAGTTCTCGAGATCCCCTCAGTTGACAACGAATTTTGCCCACCCTGTACATATATGAATAGGGAATACTCCCTCTGACGAAAATGATGTATTTTTTATGAAATATCTTTGAAACATCACATTTTGAAATAACCATTTCAACCGTTTCCCAAAAAAAAATATTCTAAGCACTTAAATGAATAATAAAAATGGGTATTCAAAGTTTAAAGCGTTTTGTGAGAATTGTGCAAGCTGGCAACATCTACTGAAATATGCCTTGATGATAAAGGACAACAAATGCATTATCTTGATGAGACAGAGAAAGATGGCTGTCTATGAAGTCTGCGACGAACGAGGAAGGTTGTAAAATTTTATGGGATTTTTATGGCCGGTTGCTGTTGAAGCTCGTCAGTGAGTACGCGCCTGTAGATCAACAGCTGTTATTTTATAAACAAGCTTATCGGACATTGTTCTTTTCATTGTCTTGTATGCGCTGTTGCCAAATCGTAAACTCCGAACAAAGCGATTTAAATTTTAAAACCCCATAGTTGAAGGATGATTTTGAATAGTTTCAGCGGTGAATTTGAAAAAATCAGGAATGAAACTCATAATTATTCAGTTTAAACTTGCATATGCAGTGATAACCCGAATTGAGAAAAATTCCCCATTTTAGATGAGTCTTCATGCAGTTGTGCATAAATTGCATATTTTGACTAATGAAAATGTCATGAATCTGCTGGAATGAGCATCGAAGATCGTGAAATTTTCAGCGGGTGTCACACAGACAACAATCAAATACAATATGTGGGGAATGAAGGAAATTTTGTTAATTAGCGCGATCCAGTTTGTTGCTGAACCGCAAATCAGCTCCAATCAGAGGTAGAACGGAACAGCTCGGCGGCTAAAACGCTTGTCGTGTTTACGATTAACTTGTACAGAGAGAGAGAATCGCTTACACCACCGATCCATCTTTGATCCCTCAGAAAAAGGCGAGGTTCCATCCTCGTCTCTAATAATAACAGACGCCGCGCGTAGAAATCGCAGTTAAATTCCGGAATATAATAATATATCTGCCGATGCCAATCCGGCAATCCAGATACATCAATGGATTTGAATAATTGAATGGATTTGCGCTCGCAATCGCAGTCGGTGCATCAATTTATTCCGTTGTAAATAATCGACGCCGGCGACGCTCGTTACGCCGAAATGAATGGACGTTCGTTCCGACGGGGGATCGGCCGGGACCGCCGGGTTTTATCACAGGTGGACGGTTTTCGACAATTTCGATATTGTGGCGTTTTCTACGTTGGATTCGCATGCCAGCGGAGGGGACCTTTGTATTAGGCAGCTAATGCGATTGCCTATCGAGTTCAGGGTGGAATTTCGAACTAGATTATTGAATGGCATGATATTCACTAACGAGTTTCTCAATACTACACGGTATTATAATAGCTTCTTCCAGTGGTATGGCTGCCGATACATAATGCCATCCTCCCGTACCCTAAAACATATCTCTAGTTAGTACTGACCTCCCCCGATATGGCTTTTCTCCCAGCACACTCTGAGTGCGTTCTATTCCTCCCGGGTTTCCCCACCAGCAGAGATTCTTACTAGCAGTAGAGGTGGACAATGGCAAGTTAGGAAAAGAAGGAACGCCAGTTTACTTCTGTTCTTCCGTGTATTCACACCAACAGAAAATCGTACTAACAGTTGGTGTAGTACACAAATGGTGACAAAAGATGGGTAGAGGTATAGGTAGAGGCCACCTACAAAAAATGTAGTCTTCTAATCAGAATATTCATTTCAGATAGTTTATCGTTTACTACCCTACGGAAAATGAATGTTTCCGATAACAAGTGGAAAAAAGCATCAGTCACTTCTTCATTGACCTCAAATAGTTATTTTTGTATCTAGTGCGCGAAATGCTACTTTGGTGATCGAGAACTGATTTTTTTTAACGAGGCGCAGCCGAGTTAAAAAATAGTCGAGATCACCAAAGTATTTCGCGCATGAGATGCAAACAAAATTTTTTCTACAAACGTCAAAAATATTATTCCAAAATAAGTAACATGCTTAGCTCAATATGAAAAAGAGTATTGAAATTTCAGGATCAAGTGCTATCACCTCTACGACAGTTGCTTGCAAATCAAAAATGGATAGTCTTATCCAACTCCTAAATCTACGATATCACGAGCTGAATCTGAGTTATCTGGTTTAGGAATACCTAATTATTGGTTCGTGCACTGGCTGCACCATTAATGTTAACATTGTGAATAATAAATAAAATTAGATAGTATTAAATTTTCTCACAATTTGAAAGCCTTAATTATTGTTATACATTAATAAATGAATGATTTCTTGGATTTTTGATTGATTGAGGAACATAAAGGTTAAGATATAAAAATTCCATATAGTTTACATGCAGTGTGCGAAGTAAGTATTTCGCACACTACTTCGCGCACGGTGTCGTGGTAACGAAGGAAAATGAAAAAAGGGTCACTTCGCATATTGTTGTCAATGCGCGAACCTTGCCATTTTTTGACGTTTGTAGAAAAATATATATATGAAGCTCTAGTTTCTGAGATACACGTTACAGGTTAAATGGTATATTTTTGTTTTTGTCAATTTGTGTTGATTTCAGAATGATTAACTTCCTCCTTGGACAGCAGAGTGGTTATACAAAATATCCTTGTTTTTTTGTGCCTTTGGGACAGCAGAGCTAAAAATGAGCACTGGGTTAACAAAAATTGGCCTTCAAGAGTGTATTATTCACCCAATTATAATTGGGTGAATAATACACTTCCTTCAAACTGTCGATGTTTCGATCCCGTTTGGGATCTTTTTCAGAACTGTAAGAGTCCTAAGCATGTCTAAAAAAAAAAACTAATTGAAAGCACTATAGATAATAAAGAATAGACCGAAAAACAACGTTGAATGCTAGGACGAGATTTGTTGGATATAGAAATTTCATTACTATACTGAAAAAGATTGATGAAAACCCCATCAATGAACAAATCATTCTCAGCGGCAAAAGTTCTATATATTTCTGGAACCAAAAGTTAGGTTTGTCATTTCAAAAACTACCTCTCAGAAGGTGTAGGGGGAGTCTGGGAGACTTGCTCAGGTAGGAGACTTGAACCACCTCAAATATTTCAATTCAAATTTCGCGCTACCGGTATCGTGAATAGCTTGCGACATACTCGTAACATGGCACAACTAGTGGCGGCTCCATTTTGGCCGCTATCAGAACAGTTCGGGAGTGAGAGGGTTGAACGTGATTTTGTTGTTAGGAAGTAAGGAATTGAATTAATTTTGTTTGTTACACTGTCTGAAAAGTTTAATAGGTGCGTGGTGTTATTCAGTTTTATTGCTTTCATTGATTAATATTGTTTCACAAACGATGAGCCTTTTTGATGATAGTTGTAGAAGATTCAAGAAAACATCTGTTGAATTGACTAAAAGGGGGTGCGGGAGACTTGACCCATGCTATGGTCGGGAGACATAATCAGTGGTCCAAGTTTACCGCACTGAGGTTAGATGATAGTTTGCTTCAAAAAAAGAAAATTGAATAATAGGAATAAATATAAAAAAATATACAAAGGTACAAAAAAGTAAAAGACATCTGGAAAATAAGTGAGAGTGTCTCTGAAATAAAAAATATATATTTTATACGCCGATACATCTGATGGTGAACACCTCGACATGGACAATCTTTGGTCATTGGAAATTGTTTTCTTTCAATGTTTTTCCTGTTGAACAAACTTATGGTCAAGTCTCTCTCGCCCCCTGTTCAACTCTCCCCTGGGTTAGGGAGATATGAGCCAATTTTCGGTTCCTAAAAAAAGAATTGCTTCACCTAAAATGTTCATCTTACCATCACTCTACTATTATCTATTTTTATCTATTTGGGTGAGTTGCTACCATTTACAGATACAACTCAAGTGGCTTCAGAGTGAAAAGGGGTTCAACTCTCCCAGACTCCCCATATGTCTAACTCCTCTATAATGGTGATTTGAAATAGTTACTGATCTCTTCGAACATTTTTATAGAAAATAGTAAATACCGAAAATATGAATTTTTTGGCTTTACTTTGAACTTACTCCGTATCATTGAAATGTATTAAAATTACAGTTCAGAAATTAGCCCTCTCTGGAAATCCGAGCAACTCGAGTAGACATGATCGTTATTTCGGCAGACAACCTAACACGGGTTCCGAATCTTCTTCCGTCGTAAATTATCATTCGGAATATGTCCGGGCGTACAACAGCCGCCGCCGCCGCCGCAGAGATATCTAATAAAGATGAATGTCTGTTCGCGGTACGACCTACTGAATGATTAATCTCGACCGTGTTTCCCCGTCCCCATGACCGAACGTGGACGAGATGGAGAGATCTAACCCGATTAGGCGTCCGTGGGCGTCGAGTCGTCGAATCCTGAATATTCATAAATTCGAATCGGGGCTCCGGAGACGCTCCGTGTGTATGTCAAACGTGGAATCGGATAGGATTCTCGATGACAAGTTTTGATATAACCGCAAGTTGTGGTCGTTCAAGTGAGGCTGTTTCGTGATTTAATTCGACGTTTACGTCCACGACTCGAAATGAACTCCATTGGTCATAATACTACATATCAGATATTAGTCGGGTTTTTCAGACGCATTCGCCATTTTGCAACGATGGTGCAAAATGGTGAATACGCCAATCCGGACTACCACAACATTTTTCTCGTTATGGAATAAGATTTCATCGGAATATGCACTTTTCTCCCAGATATACTGAAAGAAAGGTCGAAATATCGTATTGAAATTGATTTCCAATCCAGGATATCGCTTGCTATGTATAGGGTGAGCAAAATTCGTTGTCTACTGAGGGGATCTAGAGAACTATAGGAGCTAGATGAAAACGGATGACACATTCTCGAACTATTTTTTCATGACTAATCCCAATTTGATAACAGAACCTATAGAGTCATTCGGGGTAACTGAGCGCAGTGGGTAAGTGTGCGCAGTGCGTATTTCTCGACTATGCAATGTATGAAAGAGGGGTTCATTTGGGTGAAGCAAGGGCGCAGAATCGCCATATTAGTTTTTCATAGGAGTGCGCCGTGCCACGTTTCTTTAACTTTTTATTTGCAATCAATCAAATTCACTAGTTTTCTTGTTAATTTTTAGCATCTCTGCACATTCTGCCAGGTCCATGTTCCGAGTTCCTCAGTGTTAAACAATATTTTATTCGATCATGGGCATATTAATCTAAATATATTATATAATAAAAAATTTTAGGTTCTCTTAGCTGCTCAACTCTATAAGAACGTCAATTCAAATTTTGTCTTACTGGGGAAAGTGTGCGCGGGTAAGTGTGCGCATAGATTCATTATATGGGCATTTGTTCAGTGAGGAATAAATTATGACATTGTTGATTTTCTTGGTTGAGACTCGATCAATATTATCCTATTTGTTCGGAAAAATATGAAGAGCCACCAACAGGGGAATGTATCAAGTGTTGTGTTCACAAAGAATTGTGGCAAGAACAATAATGCACCGCTTGTAAAATGGCGCTCCTGTATTGACAATAAACAGCATTTCTCTAATATTGTAACATTTTGATGACATTATTTTGTAATTTGTTTTGATTGTGTGGTTCACTAAACACTGCGTTCACTTACCCCGTGAGGGTGCGCACACTTACCCGCAATACGGGGCATGTGAACGCACTCCGACTTTCTCTATTAAATTCTTTTTTGCGGAAAGAAAACGTTTTTGTTTGTTTACTTTTTGATGTTTTCTTATAGATTAGAAAATTCTCTATCTAATGAATATGTTTTAATTTTCCTAGCTTCAACATTTGGAACAGGGTGTGGCTTGAAAGACAAAAGTGCGCACAGTTGCCCCGAATGACTCTATATTATTCTTAAATAATTATTGAGAAAAATTGAAATTTTGACGATTTCGAAAAGTTCTCAAAACTTTTTTGTCTCTGAAGTAACAGATCTAAACAGTGAATCTTTTATTCGAAGAATCTACTGACAAAAGGTTTTTTTCCTATGCAAAAATAACAAATTCAATGAAAGTTTGCAGTTCGCCTAATGATTCGTGAAAAATATTTTGAGCTCGTCAGTGTATTCTATGTATTTCTATGTGAAAGGTTCAAGTTCCAGATCTGTAATTTCAAAGACAAAAAGTTATGAGAACTTTTCGAAATCGTCAAAATCTCATTTTTTGCTAATAACTCAAATACCAAGAATCGTATGAGGCTACGGTTTTCACTATTCTTTGTTTTTTTTTTTGAAGAATCTGGAATGTGTCAGCCCCTTAGTAGACAACGAATTTTGCCCACCCTGTACAGGGTAGGCAAAATTCGTTATCTACTGAAGGGATCTCGAAAACTATAGCAGATAGAAGAAAACGGATGATACATTCTCGAGCTCTCTTTTCCTTACTATTCCAAATCTGAAATCAGATCCAGCCTAACGGTCATAGATTTTGAGTTATGAACGAAAATTGAGAAATTGTCATTTTCAATGAAGCTGAATAACTCGCTTATTTGAGCTCGTATTCGAAATCCGTTGTTACATTCTACAGGCATTTTTTTATGATGAATTCGAATATGATATTAGTAAATTTTTGGAGACAGCCATTTTCGAGGTACGACAAGGATTTCTGATTTTTCAAATGTAAACTATAGTTGGAAGTTGTATCATCTTACTGCAATTTTTTTGCTCTTTTCAAAAATATGTCGCTATTCACATGAATGTTACACGAGAAAAAAATTCAATACTTTTTCCTACTTTTCAATTTTCTGTTGAATAATAAGTAGGCTGGCTTACCATATCAACCGTCGAATATGCATTATCTTTTGTGAACCTGAGCCTCTATGATTAGAATCACGGATTGCTGAATGAATATTTCGATGATTAATTTGCCATCGTTTGTTCTCGCGCATGTTTGGCATGCTTATCCTACGATGGTTCACAATTCGAATACTACAGTTGACAGAAGTACCCATTTTTCATCATCTAACTTTTGTAATAATTATAATTATAGATAGCTATCGTATTTTATTTATATTACTGACTCTTTAAGTTTCTTTCATGAATAGAAAAACGATATTTGAATAAATTTTTTTCTCCAATAATTACTCTCTTTTAAAGGATATCGATATCGATATATAAAAGAAATAATTATTCCACATTCGGTGATTCCTATCACAGACGGTTGAGTTCACATAGGATTATGTGGAGTTCACGAACCATAATGCATTTTCAACGGTCGCTATGGTCACGCCAGCCTACTAAAAATTCAACAGTGAATCGAAAAGCAAGAAAATGTATTGAATTTTTTCTCTTATGTTATTTTCATGTGAATAGCGACTTATGATACATTTTTGAAATCAGCAGAATGAAAGAACTTTCAACTATAGCTTACATTTCAAAAATCTGAAATTCCTGTCGTATATTGAAAATGACGGGATCAAAAAATAATATCATTTTCGAATTCCTCATAAAAAAGTGCCTGTAGAATGTAACAACGGATTTCGAATACGAGTTCAAATAAGCGAGTTATTCAGCTTCATTGAAAATGACAATTTCTCAATTTTCGTTCATAACACAAAATCTATGAACGTTAGGCTATATCTGTTTTCAGTTTTGGATCAGTCAAGAAAAAAGAACTAGAGAATGTGTCATCCGTTTTCTTCTAGCTGCTATAGTTCTCTAGATCCCTTCAGTAGACAACGAATTTTGCCCACCCTTTGCAGAGGTGACCAAATGCAAACTTTTCTTTAGATCCACAGATGTGCAGTGTCACAGATTGAGCTATGGGCTGGCACAGCTCATTATTAAGACCTTAAAAGACTTTAAAATCGGTAAAATTTTATAGCAAAAAAGTTATTTATTTTACATCAAAAATCTACTGTTGAACTCTCCTTGTATTCGCATGGTAAATTCATTTTACGATATTCATTCTGTGTGTTCTTTCAATGTGCGAAACCCCCCATAATATCTCTTCAATATTCCATTTCAGAAACCTATTTTCTTCTTAACTATCGTTACAGTCATATTCAAATCCCCTTTTTAAATGTTTTCAAATATGATAAATGGGATCCTTAGATGATACTTGTCTTCTTTTGCAGCCAGAAAAACTCAATGTTCACAAAAACGACTCAGAAAGCTGGGATTACACAACCACCTTACGTGAGTATACATTTTTCAATTTATTTTCTTTCAAAAGACTTCTATTATGAGAACTAAACATCATACATATGAAATAATAAGAATCGCTGATAACTCTCACAGAATTATGACGATAATGACGAAAACAACTGATACATGCAAGAAAAACCCGACTCGTACCCAATTTCAAACTTTTCATTCACTTTTTATCAGATGAGATCAAGACTTCACCTTCGACATACAAAAAAATTCATCACCAATCGAAACTTCGCAGAGAACGAACGAATTCTTCACTCGGCTTGGCTTGGATGTGACGGCGAAAGCTTATCGAACGACTAGGGTGAAATTGAAAAAGTCAAGAACCGATATCTAACCAGAACTCACTTCAGAATATCGTCCGATACACTCTACGATAATAATTCATCCCATTCCAATCGTGGCGCGAGACAAAATTCCCCAGATCGAACAATTCAACTTTCCCCATATAGACATTCCGTAGTGTGCCAAGTTCTCGAGTCTGGCAACTTTTTCCGTACAATAACTTCGTATGTCGACTCGATCCATTGTCGATACCCATTGCCTAAACTGTAGAGAACGTCAGTCGGATTGAAATATCGTCCGATTTTTTTCTTTTCGACTCGACAAAATCGAGAATGATGGAACGATTCTGGAGTTTCGTTACTTTTCCTGTCAGTTTTACGGGTATCTTTTCCGAAACATCGGATCGCCTGCGAATGCAGTCCCCGAAGACGCTGTTCAATTATTCCGGGAAATAGAGGAATTGGGAGTAAACGGAAAAAGGAAAAAATGGAGATTTTTCGCGCGCTTGTTCATCGTTTCAAATTTATCTTCGAGTCCGACTAAAGCAGAAAACACAAGAATTTTTTTCCAAGTTTTATATTATATTTTTGTTAGAGTGAATACGTCATTTCTTTGTGATTTTATTTTTTTAACCCACTACAGAGTAGTCGTTTACTATCAAATCTTTTACGGAAGCGAAAGCTGGACGTTCTACAAGCGACATAGAGCTTGAACAAACCCAACGTCATCTCAGACAAATAATGCACATCAGACGGTTCCACAAAGTTTCAAATGCAGAAGTCTTGCAGCGCGCGAGTTGTATAACAATTGAGACTAAAGTAAGGAGGGCCCGACCTGGATGGAGCCACATTCTGAGGATGCTAGACACAAGACTCCCCAAAATAGCTCTGTATGGCGAATTCACAGAAGGAGCTCGGAAACCAGGAGGTATCCTTAATACATTGTATCAATCCATAAAATAAGTTAATGCCAAACAACTGTGAACAACTAGCGTTAGACAGGCCACAGTGGAGGTCTTTGTTCCACAGTTATAATGGAGACTCGTGAAGAATACAGCGGCGGCCAGATCTGGTTGGTGACTATCCATGCCCGGAGTGTGGAAGGATCTGTAGGTCACGGTTGGGTCTCTTCAGTCAAGCCGGCCACAGACATCGGAATTTTTCATCGGTTTGTACTGCATCGGTTCGATCTGACGGTTCGAACCGCCGAACTGTTTTGCCCACACACTTCAGTAAATCCTATCAGTTATTTCTCGAATTTGAACGTCATGAAGAGGAAACATCTTATAGCAGTGGCGGCCGCTGTTAATTTGCTCAATGCCGGCTATGCATAGGACTCGACTTTTACTACGCTAATGAAAGATAACCGTCGGTTCTAACCGAAATCCCCACACACTGTCGGTTCGGACCGATGGCCGATGGACCGACGGAACAAAAATCAAGCGCCGACAGATTTTTGGACCGACGGATCGACCCGACGGTTTTTCCCCACACACATCGGATTTTCGTGGTTTTGGACCGACGGTTCGAACTGCGGCAGTACGAACCGATGAAAAATTCCGATGTCTGTGGCCGGCATCACAGGAGGGCACACAGTCGCAAGTAGCCCTAAGAAATTATAAGTTTGATCGCACCGATAGTTTTGTTTTTCAGTCTTCTTGTAGATTTATTCTCTGTAACGGGATACAGCAATGAAAATGCTGCTGAAAATGCTCCCACTTTCATCTCCATCATTTTCAAAAATGAATCTTCAGATTCGATCAGGATTTTTTTCCTACTTCAACACTGACAAGGAATAATGAAAGTTGGAATATTTCGAAGTCTTCGAGAAGAACGAACTAGCGATTCTTGCTATTTTCGTTTATATTGAAACCGACTGAACCAACGATACTCTGTCAGAGTAAAATATAGGGATTTTTTTTTTTTTAGTCGAGTGGCCATCAAGGAGATTCTTTTGTCTCTAGTATTAGAAACGTCACTCGACTTTTTTTCTTATTTCGGACGTATCGAGCTCCCGCATCCCTGAACTTTCGGTACAAGGGATCGTAATTAGATTGCTTCGGTTCCTTGTGTACGTTTGGAGGCGATCTTCCGCCTCCTGCTCCTTGATATAATTGAATTTGGTCGGGTGGGAGGCTGGGATGGCGCGAGACGTTATTCTGAATATCCATCCGGCTGAATTTTATCTCGCGGGGAATTTTATTCGATTCGGTTGATGAAGAAGTTGATTGTTTGAGTCCCTTAGCCACTTTTCATGTTATTCCTCGTGACGTGGAATCTCTGTATATTTAGTAGCAGAATATCTCGTTTTAGATCAGGGATGATATCGTTCGAAAAATTGAAAATTTTTTATTTTACCCGCGCTCTACCAACTAAATTATTAAAATTGATTATTAAATTAAATTATTCATTTAGCTTTATGAACCCGGTCATTTTACTAGCTGATTCGAGGTCGTAGATCACGAATATGCAATCAGATTTTTTGTAGGATCAGTATTTTGGGGAATAAATCACTTTCAGTGGAAAATTTCGAGAAAATTGGTCAATTTTGAGGAGCTGGAGCAGCCAGAAAAAAGGCAGTGGACATTGGCTGATTTTTTCAGTGTTAGATTGGTACTTTGCGAATAAAAAAAACCACATTTCATTCATCTACCGGGAACATTTCAGATTTTATGAATTTTTTCACGAAGGTCTAAAATTTCGAATTTACCATCGACCATAACTTAAAAAATAAATTTTTTAAAGAATATCTGTTTGCATATTCGTGTTCTACGCCTTCAAATTAGTATATAGTCTAAATTTGGTTTCGATCGGTGACCAAAAATATTTTTCAAAAAATCGAAATTTTTCCATGATATGTATGGAAAATTTGAAAAATTTTCGATCCCTCCGATTTCCACCAAAATTGAATTATTTACTGAATCGAGGGCGTAGATTACGAATTTATAAACAGAATTCTGCTGAAAGGATTAGTTTTCAAGTTATCGTCGATGGAAATACGGAAATTATGGACCTTCGCGGAAAAAATCATAAAATATGAACTGCTCTCGGTAGATCAATGAAAATTGATTTTTTCTATTCGCAAAGAACCAACGTATCACCAAAAAAATCATATTATGTCCAGTGTCTTTTTTCTGGGTGGTACAGCTTCTCAAAGTTGTCCAATTTTTCGGAATTTTCCACTAAAAGTGATTTTTCTCCCAAAATACCGATCCTAAGAAAAATCTAATTGCATAGTCGTAATCTAGGACCTCGAGTTAGTTGAAAAAACGACCCGGATGGATATCGTTCGAAAAATAAAGAAAATTTCCGGTCTAGAAGAATGTTTTTGCTACCCGCGCTCGTTTATCGTATTTTACCCGCGCACTACCAACGAAAAAAAAATTTAGCTATATCGACCCGAGTATTCATTAAATCGAGGGCGTAGATTACGAATATGCAAACAGAATTTTGCTGAGAGGATTAATTCTAATGTTATGGTCGATGGAAAATCGGAAATTCTGGACCTTCGCGGAAAAAATTTATAAAATCTGAACTTTTCGCGGTAGCTGAATGAAAATTGGTTTTTTTATTCGCAAAGGACTAATCTATCCCCAAAAAAACAGCTTATGTTCAGTGCCTTTTTTCTGGCTGCTACAGTTCTTCAAAGTTGACCAATTTTTTCTAAATTTTCCACCAAAGGTGGTTTGATTCCCAAAATACTGATCCTACAAAAAACCTAATTGCATATTCGTGATTTAAGACCTTGAATTAGTCAGTGAAATAACCGGGGTCGATATAGCTATAAACCTTGAAGGAGGCTTCCCTTCAACACAAAATGAAAATTCTTGAAACATTCGATTGTTCGATTTGAACTTAGTTAAAACTACGATTACTTCGATCCAGTTTAAAAGACCCCTTCATCTTGCTTCAGTTAACGCAGAAATTACCAAAATAACAGTTCAGGACTGCCTCGTGGCGTACGTGGGCACGCTAAACCCTTATGAGAACCGTCATATGTGACCAAGAGGCTCATCGGCGTTGCTGGTCTTCTGTTTGCGCGCCCGAATAGGATGCCCTTTCGTTCATGCCGCTCCCCATAGCCCGGAAATTATCCCCGAATATCTGATTCAATTCCCGTATCATCGTTTCCCGTTTCCCCGCACATCCCTCATCATCAGAGTTCGGCATGATTAAACCGCCAGTCTTCCGGGCGCGTCTTCCGTTTGTCGGCCGTAATATCCTACCGAAACGAGCACTTGTAGAGGGCCGATAACATCCGCGAGTTGATGACTCCTCATCATCCGCCGACATCCGATACCGTTTTCTGGTGGGAAGATGCGAGAAACGTTCCGGGAAATTCGACGACGAAGACGTTCTGCCCGCTTATCTCTCTAGTCTGGGATGTCTGCGTTATTAGGCTCTGCTCTCCCATGTCGGCGAAACGTTCGGTTAACGCCTACTTCTTGTCGCCGTGGGGGATCCGTAGGGGTCATTAGGGTGATTCCGGGTCTTTTCCCGTGTCTACGTGCGATTTTCATGCCGGTGGTGGGTTGACGGGTTGGGAGCGGGCGTTTTACGACGACGGTTCGTTCGGGGAACACTCTGGGTGTGTTTGTTCTGTAACAAGCGCACCAAAACTACCCCTATGGGTATCTTCGAATTGACGCATTGTTTGATCCAACCTTTTTTCGATGTGGGGTGTTTTACGACTCTGTCGGACACGCCCGGAGGTTTTCTACACAGTGGGCCATTAAAATTGAAACAGTGGCTCTTTAGATTCAAGTGGGTCATCTTTTTTCCATTCATAATTGCTGAATCTCGTTACCGAGAATAAATCTACGAAAAGACTCTAAAACAAAACTATCGGTGCGATTAAACATATAATTTCTTAGGGCTACTTGCGACTGTATGCCCTCCTGTGACTGAAGAGACCCAACCGTGACCTACAGATCCTTCCACAGTCCGGGCATGGACAGTCACCAACCAGATCTGGCCGACGCTGTATTCTTCTCGAGTCTCCATTAAAACTGTAGACCAAAAACCTCCACTGTGATCTGTCTTACGCTAGTTGTTCCCAGTTATGATTGCCAACAACTGATTTTAGGTATTGATACAGTATATCCTTAAACCGCTTATACTGGCCTTCTGGATTCCGAGCTCCCTCTGTGAATTCGTCATACAGAGCTATTTTCGGGAGTCTTGTGTCTTGCATCCTCAGAATGTGGCCGCTCCAACTGAGTCGGGCCTTCGTTACTTGAGTCTCAATTGTTCTACAACTCGCGCGTTGCAAGACCTCTGCATTCGAAACTCTGTGGAACCATCTGATGTGCATTATCTGTCTCAGATGACTTTGTTGCGTTTGTTCAAGCTGTTTAATATGTCTCCTGTAGGGTGTCTAGCTTTCGCTTTCGTAAAGAAGAGTTGGGAGGACCCCGACTTTGTAAACAGCTGTCTTGGTCTTCAGATTGGGGTCGTGATTTTGAAACACTCTGTCCTTTAGCTTCCAGAATGCCAGTGTTGCTGAATCTTCTAACATCAAATTCAAAACCGTTTGGCTTCAAGCCTTAGTTTTACAACCCTAACTCCCTTATTTAAAGATGGGGAAAGGGATACCTCATTTGAAAGGTTTTTCTATTCTTAATTGGATAATAATATTACTTTTGAGTCTATCATGATTTTCCTGACAGATATACACGTGTCGTAAGTTAACATTGTAAAAGTTCCGAAAAGGATGGGGTCATTTTAAAATTCTTCTAGATGAAACGGTTGTACTGAGGTCGAGGAAATGAGATGCTCTCTTGGATTTATATATCACATTTAGATCTACGATAATTTTCCTGGAAGATACACGATTCGAAAGTTGGGTTCAGTTAAATCTTCCTCATGACCGAACGGTTGTTCCTAGATAAATGCAATTCGCGGATTTATTACTAGAAGAGTTGCTCTTTCAGAATATGTATTACGTTCAGATCTAGGATAATTTTGCTGGAAGATAGTCGACTCGAAAGATGACCTTCGAAAAGTTCCCAAAAAGTTGAGTTCAATTAAAACTTCCTCAAGAACGGTTGTGCTGAAATGAATGAAATTTTCAGATTTATTACTAGAACAGTTGCTCTCTCAGAATATGTATCACGTTTAGATCTGCCATAATTTTTCCATGAGATAATCGACTCGAAAGATGACCTTCGAAAAATTCCCAAAAAGTTGGGTTCAGTTGAAACTTTCTCAAGATCGATCGGTTGCGCTGGGGTACATGAAATGTCGAGATTTATCACTAGGAAGGTTGCTCTTTCAAAGTATGTATCACGTTCAAATCTGCCATGGTTTTTCCGCTAAATACAACCTAACTGTTGAATAATGGAAAAATAAAAAATTTGATTTTCTGGTAAACAGTGTTGGATATACGGAAGTTTGGTGAGCAAATATAGGCTTGCTGAATCTATTGCTAGCATTTTTCAAAAATTACAAATTTCAATCCTGGTATATTCTTCCACTCCAGCACCAAAACTCGATTTCGAAAATCTCGATTTTTTCGTCAAGACCGAACGATTTCACCGAGCTTGATGGAATTTCGAGATTTATTACAAGAAGAGTTGCTCATTTAGAATATGTATCACATACGATACGATAACTTTTTTGGCATATACGCGCGTCCAAAGTTGACCTTCAAAAATTTCCCAGAAGGATGGGGTCATATATAACAATCAGAGGCGTTTGTTGTCAATCTAGAATGAAAAATAGTTTTCGAGCATTTTCATTGAATTCGTTTCTGTCATTTACGAGAATTTGGAAATAACATATAGAGGGCTTTACAGAGTTTTTTTCGATGCTAGACAGATTGCTAGCCCAACACATTAGGATGTCCTTGCTACTTTTCGAACACTATAGGAATATCGTCATTTTAAGAAGTATGAAGAAGTTACCTTCCAGAAAAACACTACTCGAAAATCCTCCATACCTTCAATCCTCACACCTACTTATATATGTATGACAGATAACACTTCATTCCTCCAGCTTCCATCGTCGTACGTGAAAGAATAAAAAACAACATTCCTCCCGGATTACCAGGAGGAATCTCGAGCATATGTAAATGTTCCCAACGTTATCCTCTCCCTACTAGAATATACGGGTCGTTTCTTATTTTCTCCTTTCGCAAGTTTCGTCCCGAATATCGACACGCGTAAAAGGTTTCCCCCCCCCCCCGCCCGCCTCGTGCATTCTTCCCGGTCGATCTCTAGACGTCAGGAAAATGAAAATATCGAATGAAGACGCGAATATAAAAGAGGTACACCCTTTGTGGAGGTCGATGTTTATGCTTGTCAGACGCGAGAAGCCAGCTGCGAGAATTCTTTTTTAATTCGGATAATTCTGAGGCCTTCGGCTGAGGCGTCTCGTGAATATTGGAAATATTTCGGATGCTTTGATGTTTTGAGTGAAGTTGTCTAGAGGGAATTTTCCAATATGTAACCCGGGTTTGGCATTGAAAGGAGTCCTATGTCGAAGTCATCTTATTGTAAATCAATCAACACTTCATTTCCATTTAAAAAACTGTGTATTTGGAATAGGTTCATATGCTGCCAATTAAACGTCAATATTTCGACTCATAATTTGTCCGTATTGATCAATGTATTAGAAAAGCCACCTGGACAATATCTCATATGAATGAATCTCTGAAAATAACACGAACATGGCCAAGCTTTGTGTTGATGAAACATCATGCGGAAACTGTTCACCAAGTTTTGATGAAATTCTAGCGGTTATATCTCTTCATGAGACTCATAAACTGCCATATATTCCATATATCTCGCATTACAGTTGAAGGAAAATTAATTTCACAACACGTGATTTCTATTGATGTGGTTGCCAAATGGTGCATGCACATGCGATAACAATTTCCTTCGCTCTGGGATTATTACCGTGAATAAAATTTAGACGAAATCGATCGCCAATAGATTAAAATGGTTATAGTTTAGTGTGTTTTCCTTCCTTGTAAAGGATGATCACACTAATGGAGGAGTTCACAACTAAATATTTGGTCTATTCGTCGTGGTGTGACGTTTGATTCTCTAGTTTTGGGACACTCTGTATAATGCGTCGTTTTCGAGTAATTTGATCTTCAGAAAATGCAGAAATGTTTAAAGGATCCACAGATGTGTAGTGTCACAGATTCGGCTAGTTATTTTGAAGGTAATTTTATTTATCCAGGGGTAGCACAGCTCATTATGAAAACTGAAAAGGGCTATATCTTTTTATCAGGGCCGAATCGGAAAGATTGGTATGGAAAAAAACGGTTTCTTTTCACCTCAAGAATCTACTGTTAACATATTTGTACGAGTCAAAGATCCAGCCTGTATATTTGATAGTGAAATTTGCATTTGTGAAAACTATTGAGTCCTAAGTTTCAACATAATACGAACATTTAATGTTACTGCCAACGTTTAGCTCAGTTTCGCCACTCGCTTCATTAGTTTCACGTCTCATTTTCGTCTTTATTCTCGAGTATATAGGCCGCTTTTCCGGATTCCGCGGAATTAGGCGACTGTAAAAGTGGGGTATACCGACGAAATTGCCGGCTCAAACCGACTTGAGCGGCATGATTTGCTCGCTTTTTCGGGTATGAGGCCGGATACGCGGTCTCATGTTCCGTAAGAGGTCGGTCGAGGCTTTCTGGCTGTGACTGGAAACTTTATTAGACGCTGCAGTCGCGTACAACCTAATCTTGTTTGGCGTGGAGCGGCGGTTCCTTCTGACGAGTTGAGAACGTGGGATGAATGGACGAGACCGCCCTAGTTCGTGGATGATGTAGGACGGCGAGAAGGGAGATTTTTATATTATCCTTGTGAGTCTGCTTCTCGTGTTGCGGTCACGTGTCAGTAGATACATACAGGACAATGTAGCTGAAGTAGTAACAAGGAGATTTCAGGTTTTTCAATCAGTTTCTTCTATTCAGCTCAAATTTTATAGTTGAGGGCGACAATTTACTAGGATATATTGAAAACTTCTTAGCCTCCTATAGAACCAAACAAAGTTTCAATGTCGAAATATTTTATTACTCAACATATTCTCCTCTTAATTGGATACATTCATTACAGCGAACCTGCAACGTCTATAGACTTTTCAAAAAACAAGGTTTCTTCTTGCACTGCAAACCAGACCTCCAAAGCTTTTATTACCTCCTCGTTGAAAGAAAATTTACGACCTTTTAAACTTTTTTCAGTTGAGGAAAGAGATGATAATCGGATGGAGCCAAATCTGGTGAATAAGGGGGGTATTCCAGTAATACAAACCATAAATCGCGAAGTTTTTGCATGGCAACATGAGATTTGTGTGCTGGGACGTTGTCCTGCAAGAACAAAACACCTTTGGATAGCTTTCCGCGTCTTTTCTCTTAAATTTTTTTTCCGTAGATTGGTTAGTAATGTCGAATACTAATCCTCGGTTATTGTTCTACCCCTTATCCAAAAAATCAATCATGATTACTCCATGGCAAACCCAAAAAACTGAAGCAAGAACTTTTGCCGCAGATTTTTGGACACGAAACTTCTTAGGTCTTGGAGAACCAGAGTGTCGCCATTACATAGATTGTTGCTTTGTTTCTTGATCGTAGAAATGTTACCAAGTCTCATCCCTAGTAACAATTCGGTTTAAGAAGTCTACATCGTTTTCAAATCGAGCACAGATCGAACGCGATGCTTCTACCCTTGCACGCTTTTGGTCAACATTCAAACATTTGGGGATCCATTTTGCAGCAATTTTTCTCATGTCCGAATTGACGTGAACTATATGATGAAAGCGTTCGCATGAAATATTCCGTGCTTCAGATATCCATTTTAGCCCAATTCGACGGTCTGATAAAATCATGTCATGAACTGCATCGATATTTTCGGGGACTGATACAGAAACTGACCTTCCCGATCGGTCATCATCTTCAATGGAAAATTTACCTCTTTTGAAGCTTGCAGTCCAATTTTTCACGGTCGCATACGAAGAACATTGACCACCAAGGGTAGTAAGCATATCTTCGTGAATCTGCTAACCTCTTTCCCCTTTTAAATACAGGTACTCGATGATGGTTCGATACTCACATACATCACACTGACACCTCTAATGAGTAATTGTTAGTGGCTGTGGTAATGCAGCAATATTTTTTTATGCATGGAACTGTTCTAGGCTAACTAGATATCAATACATCCTCGTATCTCAATCTGATATGCTCGGGTATGTACAATGGTCTGTCAGGCTGTCCTAAACAATTCCCCTTATATTCAGGTGTAATTTTTGGTACAGATACTCTACACTCTACGGGTCCAAGGTCTCTTCACTTATAATAATCTGATACACTCAAACATATCTCGATTTAGCGTGCCTAAATAGAACTGTGAATTTTGGTTTTTCGAAGAACACGAATATGTGAATACATCATTTCTTTGTAATCTGATTATTTCAATTCAAATTCAGGAAGAAGCTGTGCATTTCTGAAGACAAAACACGAATTAATTCAATATCCTAAACTTTCGAAAAGCAGTTTGTGCATGTACTTCCATAGGTCGGGCTAAATTGGAACGTCAATCATCCCTAACGCTGTCGAAATCAACCCCGTTTCGTATATTCGAACATGGCACGATTTTAACTCGCGCTTACCCACAGGCCTACCAACCTTTCCGCGTAACGCGCGGGATTAGCGTTACACGTAAACCTACATATCTATTTAATTAGCCGGCCTGTTTCCCGGATTGATCGGACCGTTCGGAAAAAGCTGCAGCGTCGGAGGGACCGCGGTCGCCATTCGTCCCGGAAATTGCCCCGCGTCCCCTTTATCGGGCACAATAAGGGAGATAACGATCGCAGGAACGGCTCAGGTGCCCGTTCGTACCGATCGTAAACGCTCGCCGAATTGGACCCCGTGATTGGTTATGATACTTTATCGCGCAAAGTTCGGGTATTATTAACTCCGGTCAATGGATATCCCGTTTTCGATCAATCGCCCATGTATCAACTCTGTTCCGGGGATTATTGCGGAGCGATCGTAAAACTTGGGGATGTCCGCCAAAGTTGCCATCTATCATTAGTTGGGTTTGTAGTGGCCATTTCTATTATATGAAGTGCGGGACATCTAGACGGATGTTTCAAACGACTTTTTCTTCACTGTAAAATGAGAAGCGGAAACTTGAATCCTACGAAATACGTCCTGGATTCTGCAAGTGCATGTCAAACTCACTTTCCGAAGAGGTTTATGTCAATAGATATTCTTATATATGCTGGTGTGCTCTGGGCCTTGACACTCGTCCTACACACCTTGTGATTCACATTTTGTTTTGCTGTACATAAAAAAAAAACGTCATCCACTGCTCTGCAGAATCATCGAGCAATGGTGCTGGTCAGTGAAGCTAAATATCAACCCAACCAAGACCACACTTATGTAATTTACACAGGAAACCTCTCTGATGACATATGAGTGCTGTAATACCATAAGGCAACTGGTCAGAGGCAATAAACTGACTCCACTATGGGTACCAGGGCACTGTGGTGAAAACACCGATGTACTTGCAAAAACAGCGTCAAGGTTAACGCCTGCTGGACCTGAGTCTTTCTGTACGCTTGGAAAAGAACATTATTAGGCAGCAGTCCAACAATGGGACTTGAATAACAGAATAAACAGAATAATCCTCAAAATCAAAGAAATTCGTGATATTTTCAATTACCTACACCAGAAAGCTGCTAAGGCTGTCACGAACTGATCTTCGTATGATGGTGGGACTGCTGACAGTACAAATATTATTTGTACCTTATGGGATAGTAAGCAGATGAGATTTTCAGGCTCTGTGGATCAGGAGCAGAAACAGCTGAACATATGGTATGTGAATATTCAGAGTTGCTGGCCTGAGAACCATTCATATGGAGAAACCGGTCCTGGATACTCACGAGATAACGACCAAGAGTTCATATGAATATGTGGGGTAGATCACAAAACATCTACATGGTCGCAGTTCCCATTGAAAAATTCTTAGCCTACTATAGAACCAAACAAAATTTCAATGTCAATCAGAAAATCAGAGTGTCACCATTCCATCGATTGTTGCTTTGTTTCTGGATCATATAAATGTACCCAAGTCTCATCCATAGTAACAATTCTGTTTAAGAAGTCTACATCGTTTTCAAATCGGGCACAGATCGAACGCGATGCTTCTACCCTTACTCGCTTTTGGTCAATATTCAAACATTTGGGGATCCATTTTGCAGCAATTTTTCTCATGTCCAAATTGACGTGAACTATATGATGAAGTTCGTATGAAATATTCAGTGCTTCAGATATCCGTTTTAGCCCAATTCGACGGTATGATAAAATCATGTCATGAGCTGCATCGATATTTTCAGGGACTGACACAGAAACAGGCCATCCCGATCGGTCATCATCTTCAATGGAAAATTTACCTCTTTCGAAGCTTGCAGTCCAATTTTTCTCAGCCGCATACGAAGGACATTGATCACCAAGGGTATTAAGCATATCTTCGTGAATCTGCTTACCTCTTAACCCTTTTAAATACAGATACTTGATGATGGCTCGATACTCAAATTTTTCGATTTTCACAATTTCGGTGGACATCTTCTTTCTTTTAATTTATTGCGTAACTCTGGTTTACTTTTTTGGCCTCAAACTTCACACTGACACTTCTAATGAGTTATTGTTCGTTGCTATAGTAACGCAATATTTTTTTATGCATGGAACTGGTCTAGGCTAACTAGATATCAATAAATCCTCGTACCTAATCCATTATTTCGACCAAATTTCGCTTCACGCGCATAATCTGAGCTCAGAAATTCAATCATTACGCTCGAAACATCCTGATTGTTATATCCCCCAAAATGTTCGTTGACAACCGAACCCTCTTTACCCAGACGTGTCGTATATTTTCATGCTTTCCTTTTCCACGCCTGCAACCAAACGAGAGCCTGCTTTTTCCGACGTTTTTTTCGCTTTATTACACGGTTCGGTTTTATCTGTGTCGCCCCGATAACCCCACGCTAAAGCTGCTTTTCCCCGTTTCAATTCTAGATACGAACGATGGAACCGTCGTTTTTTTATTTTTTGGAACGGTCTATCGCAACCCGCATGCGACGTTTTATTCGGGGGTTTGTCGAACGTCAAACTGTTTTATTCGCGATATTTATTGTTTATATTGGCGTCGTTGGTTGGGGGTTATCCTACACTTTGACAAAGTTCAACCAGTTCATGTTGAAGAGGGTAATATTGGGCAACGTGAATGATTTTTGAAACATTCCGTGTCTTTGTCACCACCGCCAATTGCTACCCTACGAAAAATTGATGTTTTCGACGTCAATGTCCTGGAAATTTCGGAGAAACAAGTGGAATTGGTCCATTTCGATAAAATTTCTTTGGCTGTTATTAATGTTTCATTGAGGAACCTGATTTTGGTTGTTTTAGAGAGGTTAAACATCAGTTTTCTATATCCAGTTCATAAGGCTTTGAATTGTATATAGAGCCTTATTTTTTACTGTGATGAATATGTTACATTACGTCTTAACTTGATAACATTTTAGGGAGGTTTGAGTTTTCTGTTTAAATTGGAAGAAAAGTGTAGCTGAGATACATTGAATGCTTGCAGAAGTTTACGGGAACAATGCTCCAACAGGATAAATCATACAGTGTGACCATTTGAAAACTTGCAAGTCCAATTATGTCACGACAAGGATTACAGAGAAAATGTCGAAACAGGTCAATTTCTATTCGTAGGGGGACATATTTTGAGCAGAATTGTAAGCCAAAATCTCCTCAACCCTAGGTGTAAGAGCTATCACTCCTAAATTCTCAATAGGGAATAGGGGGTGAGCAATACCTCAATTGAAAGATTGACTTGACCCTCTACATGAATCTCTTCACAAACCTTTTAGGGCTTTCACTCCCAATCTCTGAAACAAAATCAATTAAAAATGAAATCAACGATTTGCTCCTGCGTGAATTCTTGCACTAATTTGTCAGGAGCAAATTAACTAGAAAAAATTGTTGCCTGATAATGAACTCAAAATAAATAACGTTGAAACTATAATTCTTCGTAACGTTTCGGAGTCTATATCAGACTCCTTCATCAGACGAAAAAATCTACTTTTGAAAATCTTCTGGAATTGTCGCAAGAATTCACGCAGGAGCAAATCGTTGATTTCATTTTTAATTGATTTTGTTTCAGAGATTGGGAGTGAAAGCCCTAAAAGGTTTGTGAAGAGATGCAAAATCCTCCCAAAATAAATTTCAATCGATACCTCTACATGAATACTATGGTTTGCAAATTTTTATTGATTCCTTGAAGTAGTTACAGGGTCTGACAATTTGAAAACTTGCCAATTATGTCTCGACAAGGATGTTTTCGGAGAAAATGCCGGAACAGGTCAATTTTTATTCGGAGAGGGGCATGTTTCTAACAGAATTGTAAGCCAAAATCTCCTCAATCTTAGGTGTATTGGTTGTCATTCCTGAATTTTTAATAGAGAATAGAGGGTGAGTTATACCTCAATTGGAGGACAACAGTATTATGTAGAGGCACATATTGTCTTCCAATTGAGGTTTAGCTCACCCTCTATTCCCTATGAAGAATTTAGGGGTGATAGCCTCTACACCTAGGGTTGAGGAGATTTCGGCTTACAATTCTGCTCAAAATATGTCCGCCTACGAATAAAAATTGACTGGTTCCCGTATTTTCTCTGGAATCATCCTTGTCGTGACAAGTTTTCAAATTGTCAGCCTGTATGCTTTCCATGTTTCAAGATTAATGCATTTTCGCCAATAATGAAGGAATGGTTGTTAAAAAAGACCATCAATGACCTAATTATCTTGAGCAACAAGAAATCAGGATTGTCTTTCGAGAATAACCTCTCTTAGATGTTACATAACCAACTCCTATTTCATACATAGAAATAGGGTAATATATGATTTAAACCGACTTCTTGGATGATTTTTCTCCAAAATAATAAATACCGCATATATAAATGCTGTGCGTTATTTCTAACCTACTCTGTATATTACATAGCAGCATTATTCTAATAAAGGGCGGTTTTGTAGATATGGGCCACTTACTTCCTCGTTCTTGAAGCTCGAGGATCTGTATTGCTATATATTTTCTTACGAGTTGTCTCCTTCTCGAAATGGATTCATTCTGAGAAGACCAAATGTCGCCATTCTTTTTCCCATACGCCGCATCTGCATCCTCCTGGTCGATTCGAAACTTGTTCCTTATCGTCCCGGGGTATTTTCCCTCCCATATTCCTTCCATCCCGAGGCATCAACTTCTCCGATCACCACAATGGGACTGGATGAAATCCGCAGGGGATCCAAACAGAAATGTTCGTTTTGACGTGAATGTCCCTCCTATGAATTCCGCCGCAGATGTAACTAGGCGTCGAAAATCCAGACGGCTTGGAGCGGCTGCGGACGCTGCGAAGGGTGAAGATATTTACGGTTCTCGTGAAACCGTTCATTTTTCCTGAGATCGAGGTTGTTTTGTGTTTGTCCATTTTGAAATGTCTTTGAGTAACAAATTTATAATCGTGGAAACATCGTAGCTGTTCTCGTATTTTTATTTATCCATCACCAATAATACTTATTGGGTGTTGTATCTCAAGGGGTCTTTATCTCGAGACTGTGCAGTCTCTAATTTCTCCCGGTGCCTTCTAATAATAAGGAAGTTTATCGTGAAACGGGAGTCTAAAGTTGCCCACCCCCGCTCATCGAAGAACATCTCGGGTATCGATATTTCCGTTATAGCCGGCTAATAGCGTCATTAGGAACGGTGTGTATCGGTTTGGAACGGCACGTGAGAGTGTTTCGTTGGGCAATTAATCAGAGAAGTTTGGATAACGAAACGACGGTGGTCTCGAAGTTGATGCATTAGCATAACTTCGTAGAGTTGGGACCTACGACCTCCACGCACCACAACTAACTTGTTGGAGATCTCAGAACCGTATACACTTTCACGTAAGCTCGTCTTCTCTGTAGTACTCCCACATCACATCTTAGCAATGGCATCGACGCCATTTCATGTCAGGCTGACAAAGCTCCTCTTGACCTATGTCGCTGATTCCAATCGGCCACAAGAAGTGGAGAATGTTCGATCTGAAGAATCTATGGAATAAAAGTGACTCAATATCCACAGTATTTGGTTAAAACTATGGGAATTCTTGTCTTACCAGTGACACCGTACATGGTGATGCCTGATGGGCGAACTTTTCATTGCGTTTTGGGCTACACGACAATCTAGAGGTTTCCCGAGATTTGTTTGTTTTGACCCAGTTCTGTCAATTGAACTTGATTTTGCCACCTCCTACATCATCAGCCTTCCGATCGACGTTGAACTGAATTGCAACAGCTTTCTTTACCTACTCTTGATTATCACAAAGTGGTAGTCTTATTTTACCATAAGTGACATATTGACTCGTCGGTAACCAGAACGTCTGCTGAACCATGTGGTTCCGATTCTGACTCAGAATATTAACTAATAAGCAATAGAGAGAAACGTAAGTTTTAGTAAAACTATAAAATGATCAGTAAAATTAAAGCGGCTTCGACTAATGCGAGTGAAAATGATGAATCTTAATATGAAACCGTAGAAATTCTGTTATTCTTTCGAAATTCAAGAGGACACAAGTACCAACGGTGAAACTAACAATTGAGTCATAATTACAACATGTTGTCTTAGGGGAACCGCCCACCAAAGTAGCGTAGCATTGACCACTGACATGGCACATACATGACAAAAGCGATGCATAATTTTCACATATCGCCTCTGAGTGCGAAGGGTCAGTTGCGTGAAATATGTTGTTCTCAGATGTGAAAATTATTATTATTATATATCCGACAAGATTATCCTTAATTATTTTCACTTCACATTCTTCTAGCATAAAATAGGTGCAATAATAGAAATAGGTATTTCATGTTGAAATATGTTATCTTTTTCACAAATAAACACTCTTTAACCCATTTATGATTACACAAGATATTTCAAGATTTCTTGTTTTCTTGACAATAAATCTTGGTATTGGCATAAAATTTATTGTCTTGTCTTGAAATTCTGAAACTACTTCTTGTCTTCAAATCAAGGCAAGATCTTGAAATTATTTCAAGGGCTGCTGATGTTTTCGACATCGTCCTACTTTTCTGAAAATTGGATAAATCCACAACCAAGCAAAAACTTATCATCTGAATACGAATGCCTCATTCTCTGTGGAATTCCATGGACTTTGAAAGCGAAAAATTTCGGAAAACCTCTCCCATAAACAATTCAAATGATATGTTGATTTTTTTACCAGTAGTGTAATTACATAAAAACGAAAAAACCCTGCTTACATAAATCATATTTCGAAATGTAATTGCTTCAACGAAATAACATCCTTCTTCCGAGTCCACATGGTTTCCCTTAATTAATGAATATAAAACAAACATGTAGATTATTTATGAATTAACTGCGAAGCATATACCACAGTAGTAGGTGAAAGAGAAATTCCGGCAATATCTCAATGCAAACTGCATGTGCAACTTAGGAAATAACATACGATATCAACCAAGCGGTGGATAGGACTATCGTGGGAATATAAACCCTCGTATACATGTCTTATTCAAGATGAAAATCTCCGTCCGTTCCACTGCACAAGTTTACGTATTCACGTTACTGCTCCTGGAGGGATTATTAAATTCCAGAAGGTAGATTAAGGATCAAACGGAAAGATAGATCGCCTCTGAAGTGGTATGAATCAACGGGAATGGCTTTAGTTTCGACTACTTATCTCGGTCGTGGACGTTTATTAATAGTTCTATCAAAAATATCGATTTCGATGAACTTTCAGCTTTGGATGGTAGAAGTTCATATATAGCTTCAATATATGGAGGATTTCTGTGTAGTTCGTACATTATCAATGTCGTAGGAAAGCGCTGGCGGGACACACACAAAAAAAAACAAATTCCAAATGTACAATTCCGACTTGCTAAGTCAGAATTCTGAGTTACAAGTCGGAATTCCGAAATGCAAGTCAGAATTCAAGACAGTAGTGGTGCTAGAATTGGTCGAATGACACTTGCTTTGTTGCATTCGATTGTTGCCAAATCATGTGAGCAGAATTCCCTCTGTAGAGCAGATTTATCTCATTTACGGCACGTATAGGCACATTTGGACCTTTAACCTACGCCTACCCTATCTCTTTTCTTTCGAAAGTTTTAACGGACGTTATTGATTCTGACAAGCTCACAGAGCTTCTGAGGGGTTCGTCGTTACCTACGGAAATCAGGATAATATGATAATATATCTGTAGTATCCATATATGCTCGTAGGGTGACAATAAGTCGGTAGCTTCTTCGTGTTTTGACACGATTTCCGAAAGCCTCTTGCGAGCACTTTATAGGGATTACTAAGGACTAACGGCCAGTTTTATAATCAAACTTAAAGCCCCTTCAATTTTAAAGCTTTTCTTTAACCCTACCGAAACTGACACTAAACGAAACTTAAAGTGGCTTTGAACTTGATTATGAAACTGGACGTAGGAATTTCGATAAAATGCTAAGCACTAAGAAAGGTTTTGAAAAGTTCCCAGGAGCATAATTCTCGGGAGTACAAAAATACTCCAAGTGCTTTCACAAGCACTGAGCACCAAGCTTTGGGACACCTCAGCTATGGTGCAACCGAAGAGAAGAATAGAATATCATTTCATTGATCCAAAATTCCTCCACGAAACCAAAACACGGATCAAATGCAAGAAAACAAAAGTCATTAGACCTCCTCCTGCCTTGCATCTCAAAATTCCGACTTATAAGTCGGAATTCCGACTTGTGTCTCAGAATTCCGACTTTTATCTCAGAATTCCGACTTGTATCTCAGAATTCGGAGTTGCAAGTCAGAATTGTGACTTGCATCTCAGAATTCCGACTTGTATCCCAGAATTCCGAGTTGTATCTCAGAATTCCGACTTGTGTCTCAGAATTCTGACATGTATCTCAGAATTCTGACATGTTTCTCATAATTCCGACTTGCAAGTCGGAATTGTACATTTGAAATTTGTTTTTTTTGTGTGGCACTTCAGCTCTTTCGTAATGTCCAGAGTTTCTGTGAGAAGTTATTTTTTACGTGACATGAGATTAAATGCGGACAAAAAAATCATTCTAATTTTATCTACCTCGATTACTGATTGATGCTTTTTTATGATGACATTTGGGATTTTATAGGAAGAATCTTTAAAAATATTTAATTTTTAGCATACTAGAAAAGTATGTTGGAGAGGTGATGCTAAAGAAACAAGTCGAATAAAACTCTGTGAGTCTCTGAAAGAATTTCATTGTCCGTTGTAACGGAATTTCTTACCAACTCAGACCTCTTATATATACAAATTTCTCTTATCCAAGAATATAATCTACGCTTCATCATTCTTTCGCAAATTTATCTACTCTCGGTATGAGTTTAGGCGAAAATTGCTTCTTTCTCTAAATCATCCATCAAGCTTTGGAACGTAACCTTATCTCCTCACTATCTTTTATGTTTCCCTCGTAAATTTATTTTCAAATTGTGACATATTTTCGATATCAACTGTTCATTGCTCTTCGTCTGTTGGCTACAGAATGTGCCAATGAAAATAATTTTTACGTCAAGTTTAATAAAGTCTCTTTAAGCTCAAAGCTCCACGCAGTGCCATTTTTACATCCAAGGTGTCTTTAATTTTAAAGCTTCCTACTGAAAATGACACTTGAGGAAGACTTTGGCCTGAATGGGACAGTTCCATACACCACCAATAGATCCGAGTTGAGGGTACTGAATTGAATTATATTTTGTCGGCCTTTAACTTGTTTCATAACGAACTTTATTCCTATACATTGATGCACCCATGATACCATCCCTCATACACAAGTCCTGTGAAACTTCTCGACAGCGGTCGACAGTACCTAAAGAAGACTGTTCAACACGTTTTTTCATGTTACTAATATGGTGTTACTTCCTCGTTTGATCCACTAACATTTTGACAACCAGTGACAGCTGTTCATTTCCAGTTTTATCAGAACGTTAATCGTATCACAGTGTCAAAATGTTGGACGGGATCCCCGAAACGGGCGGATCAAAGCACAACCGGAGGAGTAATCCGACAGAGGATGAGACACATCAGAACAACAACATCACTGAACACCTAACAACATAATATATGACAACTCTGCGCGCGTCCTGCATACAGACAAACATCATGCACATAACCCCTCAAAAATGAACCTCCTTCACGTTTCGAAAAATGGAAATTTTGATAGCAGAAAGCTAGAAGCTCACTTGTGGTTGTCTTGTCTGTGTGCAGGTCGCCGCACCGGTTAGTGAAGGGTCCGAAGAGGCTACTAGATGCTGTCTTAAAGACCGTTGGGATGATGCCGGAGGTTTTTTTGGTGGATAACTCGAGGAAACGGTGAGTACCATTCATGATTTACTTTTGCGCCTTGTTTGGACGAGGTCCTGGTGGATACAAGTAGTGTTCAGGCAAGTAGGTAGTAGTAAGATCAGCTGAATCTTATAACAACAATATATATCACGAATTTCATTTGGGACAGAAAGAATTTAAATATGGGTTCCATCAAGGATAGCTGAGAAAAATCCTTCGACAGAGTCTGTTGGTGTTGATCGAAATCCGAAGACCCGCCTCATCATTCCCGACACTAACCTGTTGTTGAGCAAGTGTCGCGCGACCCTAACTACAGTGCGGAACCTGCATAATAACCCGCCAATTTGTCCTAATAGTTCTCGATTATGTGGAGAGACTTCGATCGAATGCTTTCCAAATGTGCTGGAATTTCCGATATTCGGTTCATTCGCTAATTTGATAAATACGTGTTTCGGGAAATAGCATGCTCGTCGATCTGATCAATTGGGGTATGTCAAATTATGTCCCTATGGGAAAAAAGTTGAAATGTTCGAATCGGTTCGGAGTTTTGTGGTTTATTATTGTTGAATGTTGAAAAATTGGGCGAATTATATTATTGGAAATAATTGCACTGAGTTGGGATTGAATGGCAGCTCTGTAACCGTAAGTGCTAAGGAAAAATTGGTGGCACCTTTCCCAACCCGATTTTCAAAAGAGGGAGAATGGCCAAAACCGTATCCTTCTATTATTTTGTTTTCAAGTTATAAGTGAAAACTGATTTTTCAGCTTTTTGAATTGGTGCCTCTATTTCGTAAAGTTTCAGTGATTCCTAAAAATAAATGTTACATTCTATAGAATGCAGTGGCGTAGTATCATCCACTTTTCACTAGCTCTTACGGTTACAGAGCTGTCATTCAATTCCATGGAATTTTGACCACTCTGTAGAGTCTCAGAAGAGGATTTTCAATTCTACGTATTATTCACAAATTAATGAATAGTTGCGAAAAAATTTAAAGATTGGTTTCTTGTCAGAACATAGTGTGGGTCTTTCATAAAAATTGAGTCTTTGACTCCTACCTATATTTTAACAGTAGATCCTTGAGGTCAAAAGAAACACTTTTTTATCATTTTTTCCGAATCGCCTCGGTTTAAAAGATACAGGCTGTTCAAAAACCTTAAAAAAACGTTATTTTCAGTTCTATCTCACAAATGGTTTCATCAAATGGAATAAATTTTGGAATATAGTTTTTCATTTATTGGATGAATCTATTTCGAACACAAGATATCACCCACGTCGTCCATTTTTCTCATTATGACCATTGCTTACCATACAAATACCAATTATTCAAAGAACCCAACTCTTGAAACTATTATAAGTTAAACGATATTTAATGAATATTCGAAATTTTTGTGAAATAAAAGTGTTCATATTTTCTCGTATAAAAATTTTCTCCTTCAAAAATAGAAAATATCAGTGATATTCGGAAAATTGGGTACTTTGGCTGAATGCTCTGTTCTAAAGATCCACAGATGGTTAGGATTATAGATTTAGCTTGTTATTCTGGAGGTAATTTCGTTTTTTCAGGGTTGGCACAAATCATTATGAAAACGTGAAATGCCTTACGGCATTTTATCAGGGAAAAATAGTATAGGAAAAAACCTCGAGAATCTACTGTTATAATATTTGTACAAGTCAAAGACTAACCCTGTATACAGCTTCCTGAAGATGGGTATTTTTTTTTTAAATCATAAAAATTGAGCAGACTTTCTATGAAGCTGGAAAACATTCAGAAAAAATCTGGTGTTCTAATTGCAAGAGGTAGGAAAAACCACTCCTAAACTTATTTCCCAAGATACTTTTTTCTTTATCAAATATCGAATTGATGATATGGTTGCTACATAAGGGAACTTAGAACAGATCACACGATTTTCAAAAAATGAGTTTTCAAACCACAAGAACGTTTACCTTTACCCACCTTAAGATGCTATCGACCCACACTATTTGCTGACAAGGAATTATCTCTCGAACTTCTTCGCTACTTTCATTCACACACTGTATACAATTGTGTAGTCGTAGTAATACAACATCTTTCAACATACAAACCATTACGGATCATCAAATATAGACTAACTTTCAGTACAACCCCCATAAATCACTACACATGTTTCGTTATATTTGTAGCATTTTCAATTAAGTGAAGAAAGAGTTTTTTGTCGTTCTTTCTATGTGTCCTGTGATCAGTTTCCCTTTTCTCTCTGCTGGTTACGGCGATCTAGTCATGTCCGAAATTTGGCCGTGAAACGGTATTTTAATAGGTTAGGATATTTTCGAACCGACTACGTCCTGAGTCATAACTTTGTAGAAGTGACACCTGTCGCGGTAGTAAACTTGGGCGGTTTTTTTTTTAACTGCATGCACTATGCATTTCGCTCGGCGTTGCTGGCATCAATTCCGCGCTAAACGTGGGAGTTCCCCATCAATCTCGTCATTATTTCATTGTGTACAACGGGTCAACAGATTGTTTCGAAATTGTCTCGTAGCTTGGATGTTTTCGTGCTGTGATATTATCCTCGTTTTTGAAAGGCAAGTTGCTGCTTTAGGCGTTGCGATGGAATTTAGAAATGGGAAAAATGAGACGCGAAACACGCAATTTTACCCAAGAGGAATGTGCCCAAGCGGTAGTTTTGCGAGAAGAAGGGTGGACATACACAAGAATTGCAGAAAGGTTTGGAGTTTCCCATACAAAAGTGTGTCCAGAATGTTGCAGCGATTCAGGGAGACAGGTATGAATGTCCGAAGACCAGGACAGGGTAACAACTGCCATTCAAGAACGTTACTTGAGAGTTTCTTCGTTGAGACAACGGTTTGCAACCGCTCGCCTCCTTCAAATTCAGCTTGAGCAAACTCATGAGGTGCAAATTAGCACTCAGACAATAAGAAATCGCCTTAGAGAATATGATTTAAGGCCTCGTGTCGCGGCAAGAGGCCCAGCTCTTACCCCAGCCCATCGAAGGGCGCGTTTGGATTTTGCGAGAAAGCATATCCATTGGGAAGAGGCCGATTGGGAAAGAGTTCTCTTCACAGATGAGTCTAGATTCTGCCTCTACCATTGTGATCGACGTTCCCTTGTACACAGACGTCCACATGAAAGATATGTTCAGTGCAATTTCCTGAATACTACTGGTTTCGGGGGAGTATCGATTATGTTATGGGGTGGAATATCTTTGACCGCTCGCACAGACCTAGTGGTCGTTGATAATGGAGCTATGAATGATGATAAGTATATAAGGAACATTCTTGAAGAGCATGTAGTGCCATGCATTCGCCCCATACATTGGTGAAAATTTTATTTTTATGGACGATAATGCCAGACCCCATCGTGGGGGCATCGTTCAGGAGTATCTTGAAGAGGTTGAGTCTCTCGAATGGAATGGCCAGCAAGAAGTCCAGATCTCATTCCGATTGAGCAGGTTTGGGACAACCTCAATAGAAGGCCGAGAAGTTCAGAAAATCATCCATCTACTCTTAATGACTTAGGAATCCAACTCGGAGAAATCTGGGAAGGATTAGATCAGAACATTTAAAGATCACTCATTTCGAGTATGAACCGTCGTTGCCGAGCTGTAATATTTCAGTATTTTGAAAATTGTTCATTTCTCTTCTTCCACATAAGATTCGGTGAAATCCTGAATTTTTCTTCCATTTAATGTGTCTTGTTTCGATCAAAACCTTCCCGAGAGAACATGAAAAATAAGTTATAAAGTCAATGTAGAGTTAACTTTCATTAAAATTGAGATTTTCAGAATATGCGTTAATTTTTTTGCGCAGTGTAGTTTGCTTAAAAAAAATTGAATAAAAGAAATAAATACAAAAAATATACAAAGGTTCAAAAAAGTGAACAACGTCTCGGAAATAAGTGAGAGTGACTCTGCAATAGAAAATATATATTTCATACGCTGATACATCTGATGATGAAAACCTAGACATAGACAATCGTTGGTCATTGGAAATTGTTTTCTTTCAATGTTTTTCCTGTTGAACAAACTTATGGTCAAGTCTCTCTCGCCCCCTGTTCAAATCTCCCATGGGTTATGAAGAAATGAGCCAATTTTCGGTGCCTAAAAAAGGAATTGCTGTAGGTACTCAAAATGTTAATCTCATCATCACTCAACTATCATCTATCGTTACCTATTTGGGCCTGATATCTTCACGCAAAAAAAATGAGTTGCTATCATTTATACATACAACTCTAGTTGCTTCAGAGTGAAGAGGGGTTCAACTCTCCCGGACTCCCCATACTGCATTAATGTCTCCTTGAGTTGTCTCTAGAAATTTCATGCAAATACCGAGTATTTTGCCAGTTGCATGGCGCGTGCTACGCCTACTCTTCCTCGCTCAGACTCTCATTTTCCTCGTAGCATTTTCCAATGAGCTCCAGTACTCCGATAACGACCCCTGAAAGAAATTCCAATACCCATCCCGTATCGGATTCACCTGCAACTGCGAAAACTGAATCGGCACTTTGCAGATCGCTCCCGACTGACGGTCCCTCAGTGTTCCCCGGGAGACGGATCCGGTTCCGGAGCAGTAAAAATCCCATTAAACAACGGGTCCGACCGGCCTCTATGCCGTTATTTCGGCGATTCGTTTCGGGGGTAACCCACATCGCTCGAAACTCGGAACCTTGCGATATCTGGGTGGAAATTGAGATCTGAAGAAGGAGAACGGGTATCCGGCGGCCATGTTTGGAATCTTAATAGTCGAGTTAAGAGACTTGTCGGATTAAAATTCGTTGAGAGCGTCGCCGATAAGCAGTTCTACCTATAGGTTGGGGGTGTAATCAACGCTCTGTTTGAACAGCTTGCGGATGGAAAATAATCGTTAGAATGAACGTCTTCTATATCTTCGAAAGTTCGGTTGGAAATGGATGAAGGAGAGATAAGTTCTACCCATCGTTTTTCGGTAGATTTTGTTGGAATCAACAAGTAAGTCACTGAAATCTTTGGCATCGTTGGTAGGTGCATATAGACAAAATTTCATTTTTATTTTTACCTTGATTATCAGTGAAAAATTGAGAAAGGCACGAACGGGAGGTCAAGTGTTTCACACTGAAGAAGTTGTTCTTGCAGAATATGTATCACTTTTACCTCTACGATTATTTGTCTGCGGAATAAGCGTGTCAAAACGTGAAAAAAATGTTTCTCAATTGATAGGGTCACTCAGAAATTCGTCAAGACCAAACAGTGGCCCTGAGTGCCATAAAATTTTCAGAGGACATTCTTGAACAGTTCATCTCACTAGAACAAATTAGAGGGCTTTTTGCAAACACTAGTTTGCACAAAGAGAAGTCGCAAAGTTGGTTTTCTGAAAATCTCCACAAAGGAGGTAAAGTTAATTCTTGAACCTTTCAAATTAATCGATTTCCTCAATATAGGATTTGGGGCAATGCAAAAAAAAAAATGTTTGAATCATACAAATCGAACAACGGATTAGAATTCTATGGATATTGGGCGCGTACTCTGGAATATCGCATTCTATCGCAATTGGGCAAGGCAGAACTTCAACAGGATATGAAAAATTGTCAAAAGTTGTTTGTGATGAATTAAAATTTTGAGACGTATTAATAAAAAAGTTGCTCTTTCAGAATATACAGGGTGTATTTGAAAGTGAGGCTTTCAACAGAAGCGTTTCAGCAAAAATCACGTATACAGAACTCTCAAAATGGCAAATTTAAAAAAAATTGAAAATGATAACTGAAATAAATCCTAATACGACCCTAGACTGTTTGTTAGCTGAATTATCCCAAAGCAGTGGGAAAAAACTTATCTCCTGATTTCGTTTAGGATATTGGCTCGTTCGATAGTTACCTGGTAATGAAAAAAATGGAAACTTAGGATTGCCGAATTGTTCTCATTTTTTTTAGTAACTTACACGATTTTATAAAATGGCTTATTTCGATACCAACTGACAGAAGAGACTTAGGACACAAGTGTAAAAAATAGACTAATACTTGAAAATATCCCCAATAAAGTTCGTCTAAATTATTCACAAATTTCTTCACAATGGGCATCATAATCTTCTTGTTCGAACATTCCAACAATCGTCTTAAAAATAGGATGAAATGGGGAAACATCATAGCACTTTGTCAACATAACTCACATAAGCACTTTCAAGAAACTGCCTCGATTTTCTACATTTTTTTTCACCCCAAATTGCACGATACAACAATTATAATTCTCTCAAAAATGACCTTATGCATCTAATCCGATATACTTGGTACTGAACCATTCATTGTCCAGCCATATGTTTATGTTTTGTTTCGTTTTTGCGATGCCGGAGTCACCTTCCACAGTCCCGTACTTGAAATTCAATGAAATTTTGTCGAACTTCTAGGGGTTGTTTCTCAGCCATCTTGGTTATTTTATATAGACAATTCTTGGTTAAACGACTTATTTTGATGAGTTCTACCTTCTGTCAAAAAAAGCCCCACCTTTGAAATCACTTTTAACTCTACGATGATTTGTCTGAGAGATTTCTGGGAGATTCCCAAAAATATGGGGTCACTCAAAAATTCGTCAAGACTAACCGGTTACTGACGTCCATGGAATTTCTAGACGATATGCCTAGACAATGCAAAAAAAGTGTTTGGATCATCCAAATACACCAACGGGTTAGAATTCTATGAGAATTAGCCCCGAACTAGGAAAATCTACCATTTAAATTCTGTATTTGAAATCCAGGCTATGATGCAGATAAGATTGCATGAACCTTCACCGCCGTTTCATTGCGAAACTGAGTCCATCAATGAATTTCCCCCGCATATTTTCCGTTCATTCACCATTAAGCATACATAACGGATTTTCCTCCCTCAACTTCGAGTATTTATCGACGATCCCGATCTCATTGAGGTCGCCAAGAAGGGTCGTATCCACTTTTGTTGGCCTAAAAGGGGAAGCAATTGCGGCGCTTCTTTTCATATCCGAATCAGATAACTTCTTCGGGAGAAATATTTAAACTTTCCCGGAATGAGGAAAGGAGGAATTACAGCCGAGCAATTCCGCAATTGGACGTTCGGGACCGGCGTACTTTCCCCATCCGTCGGGAAGTTAATATTTCAGAAATTTATGGAGGAGGTTGAATGTAAATTTTGCGGGTTTTTTTGCCGTCGCTCGGTTGCCCGGGTTCGCGAATATATTCAGATGAGAGACGGATTTTGCGAGGGATTTTCGGACCGGTCTCGTATCGCGAAATTAATTTTGGGCCCTAGGAAAAATCTCATAGCATGGCCCGGGTTGAAATCAGTCGAGAAATAAAAAAATTTTGATTGAGAAGAATGTCGCCTGCTACCCTCGCTCGCTTATCGTGTTTGGTGCTCTCCACCCATGAAAAAAAAATTATTCATGTAGCTATATCGATCGAGGTGGTAGATCACGAATATGCAATAAGATTTTTTGTAGGATCAAGATTTTGAGATATAAATCACTTCAAGTGAAAAATTTCGAAAAAATTCATCAACTTTGACGAGCTGTAGCAGCGAGAAAAAAGGCTCTGGACATTAGCTGATTTTTTTGGTGATAGATTGGTTCTTTGCTGATGGAAAAATCCAATAGTCATTTATCTACCTCGAACAGTTTAGATTTTATGATTTTTTCCGCAAAGGTCCGAAATTTCCGATTTTCCATCGACCATAAGTTGAAAAACAAATTTTTAAAAAAATATGAGTTTGCATATTCATGTTCTACGTCCTTAAATTCGTCCACAATATGAATTTGGTCATGATCGGAGACCAAAAATTTTTTTCAAAAAATCGAAATTTTTCCATGCATATGTATGGATAATTTGAAAAATTTTTGATCTCTCCGATTTCCACTAAAATTGAAATATTCACTAAATCGGGGGCGTAGATTACGAATTCGTAAACAGAATTTTGCTGAAAGGATTAGTTTTCAAGTAATGGTCGATGGAAAAACGGAAATTATGGACCTTCGCGGAAAAAAATCCTAAAATATGAACTGTTCTCGGTAGATCAATGAAAATTGGTTTTTTCTGTTCGAAAAAAACCAATGTATCACCGAAAAAATCAGATTATGTCCAGTGTCCTTTTTCCGGGTGGTGCAGCTTGTCAAAGTTGTTCAATTTTTTCGGAATTTTCCACTAAAAGTGATTTTTTTCCTATATTACCGATCCTAGGAAAAATCTAATTGCATAGTCGTAATCTACGACCTCGAGTTTGTTGAAAAAGTGACCCGGATGGATATCGTTCGAAAAATAAAAAAATTTCTGGTCTAGAAGAATGTCTTTTGCTACCCGCGCTCGCTTATCGTGTTTTTACCCACGTATAACTAACAAAAAAAAGTTATTCATTTAACTTTATCGATCCGGGTCATTTACTCATTAAGTCGAGGTCGTAGATCACGAATATGCAATTAGATTTTTTGCAGGATCATTATTAGGGTCACTATTAGGGCAAAATTCCGAAAAAATTGGTCAACTTTGAGCAGCTATAGCACCCAGAGAAAAGGAACTGGACATAAGCTGATTTTTTTGGTCATAGATAGATTCTTTGCGAATAGAAAAAAACATTTTTCAACCATTTACAATTTAGATTTTATGATTTTTACGCGAAGGTCCAAAATTTCCCATTTTCCATCGACCATAACTTGAAAAATTAAATTTTTTAAAAAATATCTGTTTGCACATTCGAGTTCTACGCCCTCGAATGAGTGTACAGTATAAATTTGGTTTTGATCGGACACCAAAAATATTTTTCAAAAAATCGCAATTTTTCCATACATATGCATGGAAAATCTGAAAAATTTTCGATCTCTTCGATTTCCACCAAAATTGGAACATTCACTAAATCGATGGCGTAGATCACGAATATAACAACAGAATTTTGCTGAAAGGATTAGTTCTCAAGTTATGGTCGATGGAAAATCGGAAATTTTGGACCTTCGCGGAAAAAATCATAAAATATAAACTGTTCATGGTAGATGAATGAAAGATGGTTCGTTCTATTCGCAAAGAACCAGTTTGCATTAAAAAAATCAGCCTGGATATTTTCGAGAATAATTTATTCAGTAATCAACTCAACAGTTCGTATATTTTGTCAACTATCAAACCATCAACCTGGAGCATCTTTCTAAATCTTCGCTTGGTATTCGGACCAATTCGTCCCAAAATTTCATAAATAGTCTCATCGAAAATATGCCTCGAAAAATTGAATGCTTTTTCTATCAAACTCTTCATTTTTTTTACATGAAAACAAGGATATCACCTAAACATACTATGGTCCATATCAGTTGTTGAGCAGTGTATTTTGGAACGTCTGAATTGGTTGAATATAATAATAAGTTGTCGATTCAGTGACCAGAAACTATCGGAAAAGTCACGAAATTCCATTGTTGTAATGTCAATGATTGTAAAAAAATACTCTAAAATTGAACCAATATTATTCTCAAGTTTGAATGATACCCTGAAAGGTTATAACGTTCCTGCCATGAAGTTTTCAATCCCCACGTCATCCAGTGCCAGTAGCAACTGTTGATTGTATTGTATCGAGAAGGAATTCAACTTCTTTTCGCTCCGACAAAGAAAAACGTCCTGAATGGGTCTACCGTTCGGTTCGACGTCGAGGAAACTTTTTCAATATCATTTCCACAAACCCCCGTTTCCATTCGCGGAAATGTACCCCGTGAAAAACCTACCGCCAACACACCGGTTCGGTTTTAATGAAACGCGGAAGGAATTTCGCCCCTTGGGAAATGGCTGGAAACGCACGGAAACAATAATCCCATATGGTGAAGTTTGGAATATGGACTTTTCGCGTGTCGACTAGGTGGACCTGTTAAGCAAACGGCAGGGGACGTATGGAGGGTGTCCCACGGTGGACATTTGGGCATTTAGAATAGAATGAACATATTTCAATGCGGAATAGCACTTCCTGATACATATTCTTCAAGTCATAAATCTGAAAATTTCATGGAGCTCGATGCAGCCGTTCGGTCTTGACGATCATTTTGGAAATTTGTCGATAGTCACCGTTAAAGTAGTTTTTCTCTCAAAAAAAATAACCGTAGATGGAAATCTGATACATATTCTGAAAGAGCAACTCTTCTAGTAATAAATCTGAGAATTTCATCCATCTCGGCGCAACCGTTCTTTCTTGACGAATTTTTAACTGAATCCTTCTTTTTCAGGATTTTTCGAAGGTCACCTTTCGAGTCGTTTATCTATCAATAAAAGTGAACGTAGATGGAAATGTCATACATATTCTGAAAGAACAACTCTTCTAGTAATAAATCTGAGAATTTCATTCATCTAGGTGCAATCGTTCGGTCTTGACGAATTTTTAACTGAACCCATCTAGGTTCTAGATGGTAAAATCTGAGAATGGCGTATATTCTGGCAGCTCGCGTTTTCGCCTTGATGCGCACATGGATTTATTCTTTATTCCTCAGTTTTTTAAACCTCGGGTATGGATCTCGAGTAAGACTTTTCGAAGGATCGGCAATATCGAAAGAATTATCGGAGGGTTGGGCTGTTTGAGGCTGAGCGATCGCGCCTTTTGAAATAGGGAGTTTTGCATACGGCGACGTGCATATAAGCTGATTTGAGACCGAGCGGGTTCTCCTGTTTCTCGAATTCGATATGGAAGAAAGGAGGTTTATGTTTGTCGACTTGAATATTGAGGTGCCGACAAGGGACATTTTTAGCTGATTTTAATATGAAGAAGGCTGGTAATGAGCGAAGTTTGATTGGGTAATCAATTTCTCGATCGGTGGAATCACACCGATTATTTTTCAATCGGATATTGGGCTTGGATATCCTTTTGTTCCATTGAAACAAGCTCAATAAACATTCTGAGTAAATCGCTTTTTATGCAGGTCATTCTGAATGTAAAATGTTTATAATGATGTCGAATACTTTATAATTTATCGTAACATCGCAGTGGGCGTCGATTTTAAAACAATTCTGTCATATACAGCTCGAAATCCTTCAGTCAGAAGCAGCACAAGCCTCGCTTTATGTGATTTAACCAATATTTTGTCACCAAGTAAATACATGAATGATCATGAACTCCTTATTTTACAATCTGTCCAATTTTTTCTCTTTGTATTACAATTGACATTCTCTATCTCAGTCCTGTAAAAAATAACCGTATTTTCAGAATCAATTAGATAACTTATAAATCGGGTTAGGAGCAGTCTTGAAAAGTTTTTCCGACCTGAAACATCCATTCCACTCTGGTTCACTTTTGATCAAGCGAATTCAGCTTAGACTAAGAATATTTCGGAGAATTTACCGAAATTTCTGATCCTATTAAAACTTTCCTAAATACTTAGATCGATCTCGTTAAATTTGTACCGAGAAAACGAATCTGAGGAACTCAAAATATGTTGGAGCGATTTGTTTATAATGTTCTTAATATATGGATTATGAGAGTTCAAAATGACAATTTTTATGTATTATTCTGTTACTGCTTCGTTATGCGCATTCTAATTCAGCGGATTTCTGATGAAGAATGGCAATGAATGTGTTCAATGATGTCAATATGGATATATCAGCGTTTTTTTTATATACTTCATTCAAATTTATTTTAGCAGTCGGTTGGCCATGAAATAATTTTCTCAAGTTTTTGTAACTAGAACGAAGTTAGGTTGGCACTCATGAAATGTCGTTAATGTCATAACGCCGTTGCCACAACTAATATCAATTTTCATTACGAAAATGCCGAAAGTGATTGAAAAAAGAGACAGGGTTTCAGGAAGTGCTATTTAGAATTCAGGTCCGCTCATTCAAATAGTTATATTCTAAAATCCACAATACGTCAGACGGTAGCGAACATATTCAATGTAAGACAATTTATATAATGTTTCATCTGAATCTAAAAGACTTATATTTCAGCTGAATATTTCCACAGTCAGAAAAATTGTGAATGAAGAGGATGACAAAGAATTTGCTTCCATTGGGAGACCCAAAAAAGTGGTAGCATTTCGGAATTTTATGTTTGAGTGAATTATTGCGAAAAGTTTTCTACAGGATTTTCGATAAATGTCATCGGAGAATAAGTTCCCTAAAATGGATTTTTCTATTTTTCATTTGACTTGTCCTATACAATGTAAATGTCTTAAGGTACTAATAAATACCTAATTATTATAATTACATCAATGTATTAAGATGAATAGCCACAAATACGCGCAAGTTGACCTGTTATTTGTTTATTCATGTGAAATTTTTGTTCAACGGTGAAGTTGCATCTTAACTCGAAATTTCCTTCAACTCCTTTTACTTATATTGATGCAAGATGATTTTTCTTGAAGAATTCAACATTCTTGTAATTATCTGTTGATTCCTTCGGGAGATACCCATTCCCAACCACTGCATCATATGCATTTCATCTTCGAGTTAGTATTTTTGAAATCTACAAATGATGTAAGCCAAAGAAGATAACGAACATTAATTCTCCTCAAGCTAGTATATATTATGATATTATACTGATCTCTTGTATTTTCCATGCAAATAACTGGATTTGGTATGCCTTTAATCAGTTTGTATAAACTTCAATTCTGTTCTTCGCATATTTTCCGAAAAAATTCGACATTGTGATAAATTACGTAATAACAGAAACTTTTACGTAGAACGGCAACATAGCGTTGATTTCAAACCCAAAAATGTTTTGACAAGCTTCATAACCCCACATTTTCTTACTATACAGAGTGAAATGTGTCAAATTTCCATGGCCAACCGACTGCTAAAATAAAGTTGAATGAAGTATATTTGGGTGGGAAACATACAGAAAATTTAGGAATTTCTGTGGGGTTTGGAAAAAAAACTCAGAAGAGGTACGTTTGATAGAATAATTTTTAATGCCTACTTCATTAAAGCATATGATATCTTTATACTGGTAGATAGTCGAATAGGTCTGTGGATAACCTGCATATAGCGCAGCTACTCAAACAGACACATGTCGATTAGTTTCTATATCCCTTAGAAAAATTAGTCTGGTGTATAATTAAACCAATTAAAATAGCTTCGGCATACTGTTCTCTAAATAGAACCAACACACAATGCCGCTCATAATTCATTGCGGATACCAAACCGTACGAACTGACCTGCTATACGAGCTCATTTTCGATGACTTTTGGATACAGGGTGATCCGGCTGAACGAGTCAACGTTCGGATCGGTTTCCTGAGAACCTGACCGAGTAGGCTCAATGTCTCAGTGTTGCTCTGCTCATTTGATGATTCAAAGTAGGTGAAAGAACTTTCAGTTCACGGAAATAAATACACATTTGAGAGTGTGGTTATCCTGGTATCTCAAAAAACAGTGGAACACACGGTATTTCCTATTTTGTGAAAAATTGTTGAACTGGTCAATTTTTATTTTAATTCACACATCTCTTCATGTATAAAAGAGTAGTTCGTCAAGCACCTTCTATTAGGAAGGGAATGGAGAAATCTTATATGAATTATTTTCTTGACTTTTTCTTCAATTGGTGATATTCCGAATTAGTGGACCAAAGAGGTGTTTTTACTCGAAAAATTCTAGTTTTTCGAAAGTTGTATCAATTCTCGAACGTCGGGAACGCCCTGTGAGTTCCATCCTTATAAATATCCCAGAAATTCGAGAGACAATGCGAGAGCCAAGATAACTAATTGAGGCTTTCTAGGATGCTCGATTAGTTGGTGTGAATCTCGAACATTGGCTGATTTATCTGCTCGGTATTGTTTATTAATGTGCTACAATCGAGGCTCGGTCTAGGTCTGCTTCCAACTCTTCGTTCCTCAGGAATTCAGTTACGACCCATTTCGTTTGTGCAGCTGACGGCACTTTCTGGGAGATTTAGCACACAGGGAATAATAGCGTTCTTCGATCATATATTAGAGACCATAATTTGGTATAATATTGAGCTATTTGAGTTTCGAACGGTAATTTGTCGTGTCCTTCAATGTGAAATATCTTGAAAGGGTGCATTAGATCTTTGCCTTGATAATTCCTCAAATTCAACCTTTTTTTAAGTCTGCAAACTTCATCAGGTGGAATCTTTATCTTGTTCGTTTCTCGCTTCAAAGCAGTTTTGCTTACTGTTGCCACTTCAGACAGTTTAACCTAACTCAATAAATCAGTACTAATACAAAATCGTTTTCTGTTTCCCTTTGTATATCATTACATTTACGCAAATTATCCACTTCAATTTTCCAGCGGTGTATTTCATTGCATAACTAGTTTTCTTCAGATAATCTTTCCTCGATTCACTAAGTACTAAAATCGGTCGTATTTTTCTGTTTATTTCTCGTAGTTCTACAACATACCGAATTCAACTCGATGCGTTCTTGAGGAGAACATATTTTTTTATGAAAACATAATTTCTCTTACTTTTTTTCTCATACAGTGAGTCTTTGACTCTTACAAATATTTTAACATACGAAGCTTTAGGCCTTAAACTCAATATTGACAAAACCAAAATCTTGGTAAGTCCGTCAGAAAGCCTTCAAACATATTTCAGCCTGAAGGATGGAACTCTAGAACAGGTCGAGCAGTTCAAATACTTGGGAAGCTTCATAAATACTAGAGCTAACCTGTAACCGTATCAATTCGGCATCACGGGCATTCTGGAAGCTAAAGGACAGATAGTTTCAAAATGACGACCTCAGTCTGAAGACCAAGACAGTTGTTTACAAAGCAGTGGTCCTCCCAACGCTTCTTTACGGAAGCGAAAGCTGGACGCCCTATAGGCGACATATTAAACAGCTTGAACAAACGCAACGTTATCTAAGACAAATAATGAACATCAGATGGTTTCACAAAGTTTCAAATGCAGGAGTCTTGCAGCGCCCGAGTTGTACAACAATTGAGACTCAAGTAACGAGGGCCCGACTCAGATGGAGCGGCCACATTCTGAGGATGCAAGACACAAGATTTCCCAAAAAAGCTCTGTATAGCGAATTAATAGAGGGAGTTCGGAAATCAGGACGCCAGTATAAGCGGTTTAAGGATATACTGCATCAGTCCCTAAAATCACTTAATGCCAATCATAACTGGGAACAACTAGCGTTAGACAGATGACTGTGGTGGTCTTTGGTCCACAGTTATAATGGAGACTCGAGAAGAATACAGCGGCGGCCAGATCTGGTTGGTGACTATCCATTCCCGAAGTGTGGAAGAATCTGTAGGTCACGGTTGGTTCTCTCCAGTCACAGGAGGGCACACAGTCGCAAGTAGTCCTAAGAAATTATAAGTTTGAACGCACCGACAGTTTTGTTTGTGAGTCTTTTTGTAGATTTATTCTCGATAACGGGATACATCAATGAATGAATTAATGAACAGTAGATTCTTGACCTCAAGAAGTCAAAGAGTCACCATGTATATGAGATAAACAAGTCAACAAATGAACTTGTTAATATCTTCATTACCTTACCGTGCAGTCAAATTGTTCCTTACTATTATTTCAAGATAAAACTGAATAGCACCCATGCTTATAAAATTCGAATTTTTTTCATTGTAACGTTATCGTGCTTTGCTGAGGTAGAATTTCAACTGCTCCTTGTATTTTCATCGAATTCTATTCCCGATGAGTATCTCATCGTATTTCACTATTTCCGGATCATCCGCACAGCTCATTGATTAATCCTACGATATAATTCAACAGATAACGACAGCAGATTTCTCCATTGTTGAAATTTATATGTCGACGACGACGTTCGGAACCGCGATCCTTTTGATGTAGCCTGCCTTACTTTTCACGATCGCGATGCGAAACACAAAAATACAGATACTTCAAAAGTCGCATTCCTCCGAAACCAGATGACACAATTATAAATTATATTTATTTCTCGCGAACGTGAATGCGGATAGGCAACTGTTGACCATACATCTCGACAATTAACCGTACTATGGTTAATTAACGAGGTTCGACATTTTGGCATTCGATATTCGGCCATTCATTTCTCAAGTTTCGGGGATTTGTCGTGGGTAGGTCCTTTGTGACGGCGGATTCGGATGTACGAAATGGATCGGAGGGATTTAATGAGTAGGTATGTATGCTCGTTCATTAAATACAACGATTCATCTGTGCGTTCGGATTATCGATAATTCGTTATCGAGTTTCCGATTCAGCCCGTCTTTGATGTGAGGCTCAATATTGATCAGTCCGATGTTTTTATGTCGGGGATTTATTGTTTGATGTATGGAGAACTGAGAATTGTCCGTTTTTCAAAATGTTGCCAAAGTCAAAGAAGAGAATTTGTTTTTAAAACTGTTTCTGTAAATTGTTCACATTTTTGAATTGAACAAAGACAGTTAAAGAAGTTTTCAAAACTACAGGTATTGCCAATGTAACAGAATTTTTCTGGAAAATGCAAAAAACTCTCGATACTCTAGGCAAAATCAAGAGATCCCTATTTTTGATTTTTGCTGGGAGGTTTATATTCAAACTACCACTATGTAGGGTGCGTCTTTCACTCGTAAAAATATTTCAATACCAGATACTTGAGATCAAAAGACCCACTTTTTTCTATACCTTTTTTTCCCGATTCAGACCTGATAAAAAAATATAGCCATTCTAAGTTTTCATAATGAGCTGTGCCACCTCTGGAAAAACAAAATTACCTTCAGAATAACAAGCTAAATCTACGATAATTCACATCTGTGGGTCTTTTTAACATTGTCGTATTGAACCAGTGTAACCAATTTTTCAAATTTCACCGATACTTTTGAATTTTTATACATCAAATTATTCGAAAATGGTGCATTATACGAGAAATGATGAAGAATACTTATATTTAGCAGAACGTACAAATATTTATTAGATAGTGCCCAACTTAGTTGCAAGAATTGGGTTCTTTGAATTCTTGGTATTTTTATGGTAAGTAATGGTCATAATTAGAACACTGGAAGACGTGGGTGATATCTTGTGTTCGAAAAAGATTAATCAAGTGAATGAAAAACTATAGTCCCAAACTCATTTCCTTCCGATAAAACCGTTTGTGAGGTAGAACTAAAAATAAAATATTTTATTGTTTTTCCACAGCCTGTATCTTTTAAACTGAGCCGATTCGGGAAGAAAATGTAAAGTAAAAAAGTGCTTCTTTTGACTTCAAGAATCTACTGTTAACGAGTCATAGACTCACCCTATATCTGTGAAATGACGGACTGACAAAATCTTTGACTACGGAAAAATAATTTTGCACTCGTAACTTGAAAACCCCCATGTAAGTTTGATAGGTCATAAGCTTATCTACAATGGTTTCATGTAGATAGATTCATAAATAAATAAATAAACAAAAGGTGATAGAGGGATACAGTTTTGACCATTTCCCATCTTCTGAAAACCGGAGCTTCTATTCAATCCCATCGAATTTTGCCCGCCCTGTACATAGTATTTCTCCTTATGACAACTCTCGAAATCGAGATTTATTTATATGAAACCTTTTTGTTTCAGTGAAAGAAAACACAAGCAATGGAAGACCACAACCCTTATTACAGGAGCCACACTTCGGATCGAGACCACAACCATTCAGTGAGTATTCTCCAAATTCTATATCTATAAGAAAATTCCATTCAGTAGCGATACTTTGCTGGTTTTTATGATTGGGAACAAATATTTCACAATAATCGAGCCTGCAAATAGATAGCCAAGACTTGCCAACAGGCCAGACAATAGACAGGTTTTTACTGAGGCGCTTATTGCATTTTTCGCCTTCAAGAAAGTATATAACGATTAGTATGTTTGCTGGCCTCGGCAACGTCGCCGTAGTTGCCATTTCCCTCAGCTCTGGAGGAATTTTACCTATATCCATATCACTATCGATTGTGGATTATTATACACACTGAAATTCAAACCACGTTCTTGATTCGCTCGTAAAATCTAGAGAAGAATTAATTCGACTTCAGCAAATGACAGTTATTATCACATGATGTTTTTATTGAATCAAAGATTCACGAAACCGACTCAATCCCCGTTCTCGTACCGTACCGCATTATAGTGACGGACGAAAAGTGTCTGCGGACGAAAAGTACTCCCTTTCAAAATAGTAAATTGTCATTTCTCCTTGAGGTCAACGAAAAATAATCTCATTTGCTTCTACTAAAGAATAATTCAATGCAATAGAATGTTTTAATCATTCACGTGTAATGACCACGCCCTGTAACGTTATAGCGGACAACGCGAAGTAGAATTAGAGTAATTCGTAGCAATAAAAGCTCACATAATATGGAAGAATGGAAAATCCACTGACACGTTCCTTTCGTCGGTATGTTCGTTAAATTGCCCGTATTATACGAAATTTAATTTTCGCAGACAATTACTTTGGCACGAGTATTGTTATTTTGTACCGAATGGAAATATAGTGGGGATTAATTACAACGTGTGGGTTCGCTTAAAGAGGGCGTTCTTTGTATGTAGTCGTCTGTTATTTAGGAACGTCTCATTATCAAGTTTGCATACAACCTCGTCTCTGCTATTTATTCGGGATGAAAGCTTTCAGCATTCTGTGGCCGTCCCGACTCCCGCCGGAGTTTACATTTCATGATTTGGTCGAATCTCCAAATCTCGTAAGTCCGAGCTACATGGTCCAATAGGGAGTTGCACTTCAGGGAGCCTTTCGAAGTAAACATGAAAATGAAAATTGGAAAAAAAATATTTTCTCGTGAACAGTTTCAGTTATTTGGAAGTTTGGTATAAAAATATAGGTTTTCGAATACTCTGAATCTATTGCAAACATTTTCGGAAGCCGTACTCCCTTCGTTTAGATTTTCATCTTGGAAATGGTATTTTTCAACAATCGCAAAATTTAATCTGCGATATCTCCTGTTATATTCGTCTGATCGAATTGGGATTTCCGGTTATATAATCAGCGTTGCCTAGGCTTCCACCTTAGCACAAAAACTCGATTTCGAAAATCTCTATTTTTTGGGTCAAAAATGAGCAAGGGGTCAGACCCCCCTAAAATGTCCTATTTGCTACTCTGTCTGAAAATCAGGATGTTCTATTACTGTCCTCGGATATGGAGTGCATAGAATTTGTTTTGAAGATTCTAGAAAACCACACAGTTGATGATTCAATAAAGAATTGCACTCCAGAGAGCCCTTCGAAGTCAACTCGAAAATGAAAAGTGGAAAAACAGAAAAAATTATTTTTTACTAAACTGGACCAGATATTTGAAATTTTGGTATGAAAATATAGTTTTTCGAACACTCTGAATCTATTGCGAACAATTTTGAGAGCCTATCTCCCTTCGTTTAGATTTTCATCTTGGAAATGGCATTTTTCAAAAATTGCAATTTTCAATCTGCGATATCTCCTGTTATATTCGTCTGATCCAATTGGGATTTCCGGTTATATAATCAGCGTGGCCTAGGCTTCCTCCCTAGCACAAAAACTCGATTTCAAAAATCTCGATTTTTTTGGGTCGGAGCTATGGGTTAGACCCCCTAAAATGATCCATTTGCTACTCTGTCTAAAAATCAGGATGTTCTATTACTGTTCTCGGATATGGAGTGCATAGAATTTGTTTTGAAGATTGTAGAAAACCACGCAGTTGATGATTCAATAAAGAATTGCACTCCATAGAGCTCTTCGAGGTCAACTCGAAAATGAAAAGTGGAAAAACAGAAAAAAATTATTTTCTACTAAACAGTGCCAGATATTCGGAATTATGATTCCGAATTCGGAATTATGGTATGGAAATATAGGTCTTCGAACACGTTGAATCCATTGCGAGCAATTCAGAAAGCCTATCTTCCTTCGTTTAGATTTTCATCTTGGAAATGACATTTTTCAAAAATTGCAATTTTCAATCTGTGATATCTCCTGTTATATTCGTCTGATCCAATTGGGATTTCCGGTTATATAATCAGCGTGGCCTAGGCTTCCTCCCTAGCACAAAAACTCGATTTCAAAAATCTCGATTTTTTTTGGGTCGAAAATGAGCTATGGGTTAGACCCCCCTAAAATGACCTATTTGCTACTCTGTCTAAAAATCAGGATATGGAGTGCATAGAATTTGTTTTGAAGATTCTAGAAAACCAAACAGTTGATGATTCAATAGAAAATTGCACTCCAGAGAGCTCAACGAAGTCAACCTAAAAATGAAAAGTGGAAAAACAAAAAAAAATATTTTCTTCTGAACAGGACCAGATATTTGAAATTTTGGTATGAAAATATAGGTTTTCGAACACTCTGAATGTATTGCGAACAATTTTGAGAGCCTATCTCCTTTCGTTTAGATTTTCATCTCGGAAATTGCATTTTTCAAAAATTGCAAATTTCACTTGAGACCGAACGAGCATCGAGCTCGATAAAATCTCCAGATTTCTAACTAGAAGAGTTGCTCTTTCAGAATATGTATCACATTTCCATCTACGGTTATGTTTATTGAGAGAAACACCTCTCGAACTGTGACTATCGAAAAATAGATGGAATCACTTGAATACAGTGCCAGATATTCGGAATTTTGGTACGGAAATATGGGTTTTTGAACACGCTGAATCCATTGCGAGCAATTTTGAAAGCCTATCTCTTTTCGTTTATATTTTCCATATGGCATTTTTCAAAAAACGCGAGTTTCAATCTACGATATCTCTTGCTATATGCTATATCCCTCCGATCTAATTGAGATCCCCAGTTCAGTTGAGTTTGGGAACCAGTTAGTGCTCTACCCAACATATTTTGGGCAACGCCAAAAAATAGAAATTCGGATCAGACAGGAAATAAAAAAAATGACACCATTATTGAATATGAATTTTATCGTAGAAAATGAATGGCTTATGAAGAAGCTATTCATCTATCCCATGATTATTAACACAGAATGGAGAAATCTCGTTCCCTCTTTCACCATCATCTGTTATACGCTGTTTTTCTCCATCAGTGAAAAAGAATTACATTGCGGCGATTCATTATCAGCCTCGGCAATTTACGTCCACATAAACCCTCCATTTCCCCTGATTACTGCTAATGTAGAACCTCGCGCGCGCAACCCCGACTTCGGAAAAACCCTTCCGTTATAAAGAAGCCTGTACGGCGCCGATAAGTGCCCCCGTAAAAACTCGAGTTTGCCACCTAGAGTGACAAACGAGCCGGATCATTCTCTCCGAGAACGATCCCGGCTAAATATCGGGTAGAAATCTTCCGGATGATTGATATCTCCCGTCGCGATCGGTCCTCGGTGAAACACTCGATCAACCCCCGCTGTTTGTTTCATGGCCAACTTTTCTCGACGACCTCTCTTTGTCCACACGACGACGGCCACTTGTCGTTTTAAACGGTCGGCTTTTCCGTTCATCAATCAAGGAGGTATCGCTCAAAAAGCCAGACGCGATTGTTTCGGGATGGATCATTTCAGAGTTACATCGGTAATTCGACAGCTGTGACTCCTTTTTGTCTAATATGGAACCCAATGAAATCGGTATCAACTAAGGCGGTTATAGATTATATAGCAGAGAAAAGCTAGACTTTCAGTTGTAACATTAGTGATCGCAGAAATGGAACAAAATAATGTGATTCAACAGATGGCACTACTATAGTTGAGGAGTCCAAGAGGGAAATTCAGGATTTACTCGAGCATATCAGATTAATATAAGGGGAGATACCTTGGACCCTGTACAGTACCTCTACTAAATAACAGACCTGTATATAGGGGGAATTGTCTAGAACAGCCTGTCAGAATAGTAAGAAAAACGATCATTGTACATACTTGCGCATGTCAGATTAAGATATACAGTCCCTGGCCATATTATTAGACGCATTGATTCGATGCAAAATCTCAATATTGAGTTATTAAATTGAATGTATATGTTACATATACTCCATCTGTAAATGGTTTTCACATATAATATATCATATTCAATAAAAAATATTGATTTATTGATGATTAAACATGAAATTCTAATATTTTGCTGAGCCACCCTGTGTAGCTATGAGAGCTTCATACTATCAATGCAGAATTGTTCGGTTTGCTGCATTCGAGGATAATGATTTCATATGTGGATTATCGAAATAACGTCCGAACCTGCAGAATGCAAGACGTCCACTGGAAGACATAGTACTGATTCATACTTAAGTACTAATACTACAACATCAAAAATAAATGCCAAATAGAACAATTTAATGAGAGTCGTAGATAAAACTGACATTCTGTGGAAATGAAATTCAAATATTCTGCTTTTTCCTCGGGCAATACCAGTAAATAAAAAAAAAATCCTGAGTGCGTCTAATAACCTGGCCAGGGACTGTATGTGGTTAACTACTTGTTGAAAAGTATAATATATATTCTCTCAATCTGACAATTTAAGCGTGACGAAAATGTGTGGGAGGGCGCCAAAGTTGCAAAAAAATAACGTCACGTGTACATTCTCGAGCGCGGTGGCGTTTTTTCTTATTTTGAAGCTAATGATTCAAGAATAACGGAAAAAATATAATCTGACAGTTTTAGCGAGCCGAAACAATAAAAATTGGCCATAAAAGTCACAAAAATCAGTTTTTTGGAATTATCTCCTTCCCTGGGCTTCAAATCTTTTTCGCATTCATCATAAAAGTAGTAGAGCATAACATTTTCTATCCCAAGCAATTTTTCCTACGTTCAAACGTTTTTGAGATATATGGCGATTAATGCAAGGTGTTTAGCGATACATGCTGAAGCGAAAATTAACTCGTTGGAAAATAGTACCTTCAGATTAAGAAAACCCCCTCTGATTAGTGTCAGATTAATGGGTCAACACATCTACAACATCCAAATTAATGTATGAAAATCTGACACGCTCGAGTATGTACAAATAACGATTTTTTTTACATTTTCAAAGGACCGCTGTGACCTTGCGTTACGTCCAAATTGTCAGTAACCTGAAAAGTAGCTTCCTTTGGGTCCAATCAACATATCCTCCAAAAATCTGGAACGCTGGAAAAAAATTTTTTTTCACCATTTTCAACTCTTCCGTACGGCCAGTCCCACCGCGCAAACTGTCAGATAAGCATGAATTTATTATCAGAAACACCTAGAGCATATACAGTATCTTAATCTGACACGATCGAGTATATACATCTGACGATTTACTTTTACATCTTCGAGACCCTGCAGACGCTTTCCCCACCGCTGAAAGTGCATACATCATAGAACCTTTTTTTCTTTCTACCATCTTATCTTCAAAATCCAGTAGGTCTCCACGACGCTCGATTAAATCCCGATTTAGCATCGTCGCTTCCCTAACTACTATGATTCCACTGATTTTGTCATTCTTGTTGTACTTGGAAATATCAATATATTTATAATGGAAGATTGATGTATCTTTTACATTACAGTTGTGAAAGCTTCTTGAATTATTCGATTCCTAGTAAGAATAGAGATGAAAGAGAAAGCACAGACAAAATAAATACACTCTTTACTTGAATAATGATCTTTCCTAAGTAAAATGCGTTGCCTCTGGTAAGACTATTTTCAGTGAATCAATTGAAAACCATCTTTCATGAAAACGTTCTATCTCTTATTCAGATCGAAATACATCTTCGATTCATTCCGATTTGTATACAAGGCTAATATCAGCCCCTAACAATGAGAGAGTCCTTTTCTTCGAGCAAAAAATATCGGTATTGAACCGCTCCAGTTATAGAGTTACCAATTAGCGTGAGACTGTTCTCAGGTTCGGAAACGAACTGATTTGCAATTGGGAATCTTAATTGGGTTGAAGATGAGACCGTGCTCGAAAACGATGCAAAGTTTATGCAAATATATCTTAGTGTTTCTCAAATATTTTGTCAACTTCGAGGGAGGGAGAGAAATATGAAGAAAAAATTAAAAATGAACACTCTATGAGCAGTATTATTGTATTATAGCAAGAATAAACATAGAATGCTCAAAAATTTCAACTTGAGAGTTGCTACGAAAAGAGGAACATACAACGGGATAATTGATCCTTATCTAGATTTAGGATTCACTATCTCTCTTCAGTGCTAATGGTGTGCTCATTGTGAACGTTCAGCCAATTGATTGATTCGGATAAATGTCACCATATGGGGGATGAAACATGAAAAAATTCCTTCCAGCGTTATTTATTCAACTCGTATTCAGGAAAAAAATACCCCCTTCTTATTGGCAAACGCCCATCGGATTCCACCACCGTTCTTCGAACTTTTTCTTGTCTACAAATAGACTCCGTGGTTCTCACCCTGAGCTCTGACGGAAAATAGAAAATCAGACCACGTTATTTTCTTGCGAGAAACGGATCCACCTCCAGGTTGATTGATGATGTCTTGTGCGAAAACGTTTTTGTATCCTGCGGCGGAGAATCAAACGTTTCCAGGACTTTTTCGTTAACGATTCACGTTCGTCAATGATTCGATTTCCTCTCGTTTTGATGAGCTATGTGGATCGCCAAGAAGATCTCTTTTTCTAATTCGGGTTCGATCCTCGAAAATCCTACGTTTGGTTCTAAGAAAATATTAAGATTGATAAGATTTTTTGGTAGTAGGTTACACCTACGATATTCATTCAAATGTTTGGAGGCTTTCCTGGTTGAAATACATAATGACCATTATTATGAGATGAAAAGGATGATCATCAGTCAATTCATAAACAACATGAAAGCATTAAAACCATGGCAACAGCGAGGATCACTTGATTTTAGTTCACTTTTATGGCAGTGTACACCTTCATCTTTCTTCAGAGTCTTTAAGGTTGATCCATATGTCATACCTAAAGGGTTTATATGTTTCTGTTAAGCCTTGAACGCCTTTTTTAGATTCAAACTAGATGTCACATATTCCGAAGCCTTATTTATGAGACTTATCATAACCCTTCTTGCTTTACCAAACGAAATTTTTCTTCTGCGTGTAAATCTACGTATTCATCATCCTATTAGGAAATAAATGAGCCCAAATTTTCATTGAGACTATATCATAATTCTTCTAGATAATACACCGAGGAAAATCTCGCCAAGTGTCGACTGTTACCTTTAGAAATTTCCAACCTTTTCCGAATCTCCGCGTCTGATGAGATTCATCTCAATTTCTCGCGCATTTTCAGTCGTTCCGTTTTTCACGAATTGAATTCTGACGCATTCGGCTCGGTCTCTCAAACTCCTCGCTTCCGAGTCCTTCGCGAAAATCAAGGACTTCACATGCGACCGACTATATTGAATTTAAACTGTAGATGATGAAAATCAGCGTAAAATTGGTCTCGTTTTCCCAGCCAGCGCTCCCGTTGATCCTTTTCAATAGACGGCGGGGTCGGCGTTAATTGGAAAGCGCTATGGCGATCAGAAAAAGTTCGCTGATGTTTTTCTGTGGAACGCGAAATTTTAGTTGGGACTGCAATAATCACGAAGCAAAAAATGGATCATGAAGCACGTCTGTGTAGGCACAGGGACAAGTTGAGTAAGAAGTTTCTCCAGACTTTCGTTAGAATTGCACATACCAGGATGTATTGATATCTTGTTAGTTTAGACCAGTTCCATGCATTAAAAGAATAGTTTGAGGTCAAAAAAGTACACCAGAGTTACGCAATAAATTAAAAGAAAGAAGATGTCCACCAAAATTGTGAAAATCGAAAAATTGAAGTATCGAGCTATCATCAAGTACCTGTATTTAAAGGGGTTAAGAGGTAAGCAGATTCACGAAGATATGCTTAATACCCTTGGTGATCAATGTCCTTCGAATGCGACCGTGAAAAATTGTACTTCAAGCTTAAAAAGAGGTAAATTTTCCATTGAAGATGATGACCGATCGGGAAGGCCAGTTTCTGTGTCAGTCCCCGAAAATATCGATGCATTTCATGACATGATTTTATAAGACCGTCAAATTGTGCTAAAACGGATATCTGAAGCACTGAATATTTCATACGAACGCGTTCATCATATAGTTCGTTTCAATTTGGACATGAGAAAAATTGCTGCAAAATGGATCCCCAAATGTTTGAATGTTGACCAAAAGCGTGCAATGGTAGAAACATCGCGTTCGATCTGTGCTCGATTTGAAAACGATGTAGACTTCTTAAACCGAATTGATACTATGGATGAGACTTGGATACATTTCTTTGATCCAGAAACAAAGCAACAATTGATGGAATGGCGGCACTCTGGTTCTCCAAGACCTAAGAAATTTCGTGTCCAAAAATCTGCTGGAAAAGTTCTTGCTTCAGTTTTTTGGGATTCCCATGGAGTAATCATGATTGATTTTTTGGATAAGGGTAGAACAATAACCGAAGATTACTATTCGACATTACTGACCACTGTACAATAAAAAATTAAAGAGAAAAGACGCGGAAATTTAACCAAAGGTGTTTTGATTTTGCAGGACAACGCCCCTGCACACAAATCTTATGTTGCCTTGCACAAAATTCGTGATTTATAGTTTGAATTACTAGAACACCCTCCTTATTCACCAGATTTGGCTCTATCCGAGTATCATCTCTTCCCTCAACTGAAAAAAGTTTAAAAGGTCGTAAATTTTCTTCCAACGAGGAGGTAATAAAAGCTGTGGAAGTCTGGTTTGCAAAGCAAGAAGAAACATTTTTTTTTTGAAAGGTCTAGAGACGTTGCAGGTTCGCTGTAATGAATGTATCCACTTAAGAGGAGAATATGTTCAGTGATAAAATATTTTGACATTGAAATTTTGTTTGGTTTCATAGTAGGTTGAAAATTTCTCAATATATCCTCGTACATACATAGATAAGAATAATTTTCTTCGGGTGACGAGTATGCAAGGGTAGGTAGCTAAATTTCTCGAATGCTGAATATAATTCAATTTCCGTAGCTGAGCTACGAAGGAGTCTACCCAAATTATAAAATGAGAAACTCGTCTTATCTCATGATAACCAAGCTGACGTAAGAATTGAAATATCCCATTATTTCCTTTGCGTAACTCAGAATTGATTTCCTTCTGGTGTTTTTCATCATCGGGACGTTTTCAGCTCAATCCCTAGCTTTCAGTCAACTCCGCGAAATGAAACAATAATAACCGTTGCTGGAATTCATCAGAATTCATATTCTGGATGATTACGACGATTTAATAACTTGACTGTAATATCTTTCTTTTCAGCTCAGATAAGAGGTCTTTCGTTTTCCGTAAACGTCGGAGAATAACTGGTAAATTAACTACGTTTAGGAGATTAACATCATCACGGTTTTAATAACACGACTAAACATGACAAGCGGATCGAGCAAGGGTTCTTCAACGTTAACACGTGTCGTGCATATTAACTATAAATACACGTAGGTCGGGCTTTCCTTTTTCTTGCCTTGGGTTATATAATCTGTGTTAATCTTCGTTGAGAGCCAACTATGCAGGTATTTCGCCCTCATTCTTCATATGACGAGTACCTGTTGTCCTTCAATGATGAACATGAAGCCTTCAAACTCTTCGAACGATACCTGGGTAAAATAGTAATATACTAAGACTGCAAATCTTTCCTCTCAGTCATCATCAGTGACATATTTGGCTGTTCATATTGGCGTTCTGCAAAACAACCAACCTACACATATGGAACCTCCTTCGAAAGCAGTTGAACCCTCTTCTTTTATCAGAGATTTAGCCTGGAAACCTTCAAGTGCCGTACTAACAAACTTCCACTCTCTACACTTCATCGATCCACTAGACGAGGATATATTGAACAATTCTTAGCCTACTATAGAACCAAACAAAATTTTATTACTCAATATATTCTCCTCGTAATTTGATACATCTATTACAGCGAACCTGCAACGTCTCTAGTCCTTTCAAAAAAAATGTTTCTTCGTGCTCTGCAAACCAGACCTCCGCAGCTTTTATTACCTCCTTGTTAGATGAAAATTTACGACCTTTTAAACTTTTTTTAGTTGAGGAAAGAGATGATAGTCGGATGGAGCCAAATTTGGCGAATAAGGGGGGTGTTTCAGTAATTCAAACCCTAAATCACGAATTTTTTGCATAGCAACATGAGATTTGTGTGCAGGGCGTTGTCCTGCAAAAGCAAAACACCGTTGGAAGGCATTCCGCGATTTTTCTCTTTAATTTTTTCCGTAGAGTGGTCAGTAATGTCGAATGGTAATCTCCAGTTATTGTTCTACCCTTACCAAAAAAATCAATAATGATTACCCAATGCCAATCATAAAAAACTGAAGCAAGAACTTTTTCTGCAGATTTTTGGACACGAAACTTCTAAGGTCTTAGAGAACCAGAGTGTCGCCATTCCATCGATTGTTGCTTTGTTTCTGGATCGTCGAAATGCACCCAAGTCTCATCCATAGTAACAATTCGGTTTAAGAAGTCTACATCGTTTTCAAATCGGTCACAGATCGAACGCGATGCTTCTACCTTTGCACGCTTTTGGTCAACATTTGGGCATTCATTTTGCAGCAATTTTTCTCACGTCCAAATTGACGTTAACCTCATAATGAACGCGTTCGTATGAAATACTCGGTGCTTCAGATATCCGTTGTAGCCCAATTCGACGGTCTGATAAAAGCATGTCATGAACTGCATCGATATTTTCGGGGACTGACACAGAAACTGGCCTTCCCGATCGGTCATCAACTTCAATGGAAAATTTACCTCTTTTGAAGCTTGTAGTCCAATTTTTCACGGTCGCATACGAAGGATGTTGATGACCAAGGTACTTAATTATGGCTCGATACTCCAATTTTTCGATTTTCACAATTTCTGTGGACATCTTCTTTCTTTTAATTTATTGCGTAACTCTGGTTTACTCTTCTGTCCTCAAACATCACACTGACACTTCGAATGAGTTATTGTTCGTTGCTATGGTAACGCAATATTTTTTGAATGCATGGAACTGGTCTAGGCTAACTAGATATCAATACATCCTCGTACTTTCCAGTATTGTGAACTCTTGGAAAATCACAGAGTTCAAATGAATTTATTATTTATACAGTCCCGGAGTCTAATAACCATAAACACAAGCATTCAGACCGAAGTGTGAGATTTCCATACAGCAATTTCCTTTCTGTCTGCGGAAGCAGCGAAGACGCGAAGAATCGTAATGAATTTTCCAGCGGGCCATTTCCTATCCCAACGCCCCCCCTGGCGGATGATGCTAACCGAACACAGGGCCCGAGAATCTTTTTTAATCTTCCTAATGCGGAAAATGAAAACCGGAATGGGCGTGTATTTTATATTTCATGGGACAGCGCGTTGTGTAATACGGAATCCCGTCGGCATCTAATATTTACGACGAATCTGAGCTCCGGCGGGGCCAAAGCCGTCCTCTCGCAAGAAACGTGGATGCTGGCCTTCATCAATTTTTCAGGAGGGCTCACTCATTCGGCTGTGTTGTGTATACGACCATAGTTACAGTCGTTGAGCGTCATGAAAAAGTCCCGGATAAGCGTATCTGGATTTCTGCCCTTTCATGGCGGTTTTATGACCGCGTGGTTGACGTCTGGGTTATGTCGATTCATCAGGAATTTCCACCGTAAGGATGGGATATATATTTCGTATTAGTTTTGGCGTTTGAACGTCACGCGTAGCTTGTAGACATATCGCAAATGCTCCTGATCCTGAGGTTGCAAATTGGCGAATGCGCTTCTCTGAATTCGCACCTGGAAAATACACTGCGCAAAAAAATTAACGCGCATTCTGAAAATCTCAATTTTAATGAAAGTTAACTCCACATTGACTTTATAACTTCTTTTTTATGTTCTCTCGGGAAAGTTTTGAACGAAACAAGACACATTAAATGGAAGAAAAATTCAGGATTTCACCGAATCTCATGTGAAAGAAGAGAAATGAACAATTTTCGAAATACTGAAATGCTGATAAGTGATTTAATACTTGGTATTTCCACCCCTTGCGTTAATTACAGCTCGGCAACGACGGTTCATACTCAAAATGAGTGATCTTAAAATGTTCTGATCTAATCCCTCCCAGATTTCTCCGAGTTGGATTCTTCTCAGCCTTCTATTGAGGTTGTCCCAAACCTGCTCAATCGGATTGAGATCTGGACTTTTTGCTGGCCATTCCATTCGAGAGACTTCAACCTCTTCAAGGTACTCCTGAACGATGCGCGCACGATGGGGTCTGGCATTATCGTCCATAAAAATGAAATTTCCACCAATGTATGGGGCAAATGGCACTACATGCTCTTCAAGAATGTTCCTTATATACCTACTTATCAGCATTCATAGCTCCATTATCAACGACCACTAGGTCTGTGCGAGCAGTCAAAGATATTCCACCCCATACCATAATCGATCCTCCCCCGAAACCAGTAGAATTCAGGAAATTGCACTGAGCATATCTTTCATGTGGACGTCTGTATAGAAGGGAACGTCGATCACAATGGTAGAGGCAGAATCTAGACTCATCTGTGAAGAGAACTCTTTCCCAATCGGCCTCTTCCCAATGGATATGCTCTCTCGCAAAATCCAATCGCGCCCTTCGATGGGCTGGGGTAAGTGCTGGGCCTCTTGCCGCAACACGAGGCCTTAAATCATATTCTCTGAGGCGATTTCTTATTATCTGAGTGCTAATTTGCTTCTCATGAGTTTGCTCAAGCTGAATTTGAAGGAACTTTTGAAACTAATGTATAGTTGAACGTTTTGTGAAATAAAAGTGTTTTTCATATCATTTCCTAGTACAGTGCGGCCTTTTTAAGTAATTTGATGTTCAAAAATTGAAAATTATCTGTGAAATTCAAAAAATGGTTTATGAAAATATTCGTACGAGTCAAAGATTCACCCTTCATTCGAAACATGGAGCAAAAAACCAACAGTTAACACGATCCCCCGACTTAATTTCCATCCGGGTCAGAGCGGGTTCGAAACCGAGTCTAATGCAGATAACCTCCTTTTCAATATTCCCCATTAATCATTCCCCAGTATAAACAAAGAAAATTTAATGGCTTCGCGTGAGGCACTCCCCGCATGGAATTCAACAATTTCGGTTTATTGTTCCTCGCTCATTCCTTTCATTCCTCGACGGGCCTAGTCGCAAAGTTTCCATCCGCGGTATTGTTTCCGTATCATCTTCATCGCTGAAAATGTTTTCTTCGTGTCGAATTTTTCCCGGAGAATGACAATTATGAGTTTGCCCCTTTTCTCGGCTAAGCGAGAGACTTTTTGTCTACGCTGGTAAGGGAATAAAGGGAGAAAGTGTACTCGGGCAGTTTCTTCAATGCGATTTTAATAATCTTGTACCTTTTCTGTTCAGGTCCTTGGGTTCAATGGGAACGCGAGTGCGTTTATTTAGGTTTTAATTTAATCCTTATATTCACTTGATGTCGTTTTAATAGCGATACACGTGCAGGGGTTGAAGGAAACTACATACAAGCATTTAATTTGAGTTGTGTAATTGAACCACTCTCATTTATTTACATGGATGATTTGATTGTTCAGGCAAAATGGGCGCAGTCAGTTCAAATGTTAACTCTACCACAATGTTAGATAAATCTACATGAAAGCCAAAAGGTAACATATGATACATATAATGGCATTTTACGTACTAATTTCCCAAAGAAAAGTCGACTATTTTTGATGGGAAGTATTTTTCGTCCGCATCAGATACATTTCGTCCGTAAACACTTTTCGTCCGCTCTGTCTCTTAGAAACAAATACGATAGAGGCGATTAATAAGTGCCTGTGACAATTACTGTCATTTGCTCTTGTCAAATTAATCATCTACGAAATCTGTTAGATTTTACGAGGGAATTGAGAAAGTTTTATAAATGTATGTGAGATCGACGAAAAAATGTAATATACACCTCGGCAAAAAACTTTCTAGGGTGTTTTCAAAGGTGGGGCTTTTTTTTACAGAAGGTAGAACTCATCAAAGTAAGTTGATCATATAAAATATCCAAGATGGATGAGATACAACCCCTAGGTTGCGTTCACAATCTTACTCTGAGTAAGCTCTTATTATTCGAAGCATTCACAAACGTACTTCCAGTTTCTGAGCATAACCATACTCATATTCCAATCTCGGAGTAAGTTCGACAAAATTTCATTGAATTTCAAGTACGGGTCTGTGGAAGGTGACTCCGGCATCGCAAAAACGAAACAAAACATATGGCTGGACAATGAATGGTTCAGTACCAAGTTCATCGGATTAGATGCATGAGGTGCGATAATTCAGCTAACAAACGTTCTAGGGTCGTTTTACGATCTGTTTCAGTAATCATTTTCAATTTCTTTTCTAACTTTGTCATTTTGAAAGTTTTGTAAAGGTGATTTTTGGTGAAACGCTTCATTTTGACCAGTTCTAGCTTCTGTTGAAAAAAATGTCTCACCTTCAAATACACCCTGTATTGTCAGGCCTGCTTTGCTAGTCTAGTCTATCAATCTGCAGGCTGGACTGTAATAACTACTTTTATGATGAGGCTAACATATCTACGCCTGAAAAAAAAAAACAGCAGCCACGAAAACGAACAAAGAATTGAAAAAATTATACTGAATAAAAATATGATACCATCTCTACTTTCCTCTTCAATTGCTGAATGAATTGCTGCAGATTACAACCTCTTTCGTCTCAATTTCAAAGACCTAACGGGCCAAAATGACGAATACGTTTTTTCGTGCATCTAAATCGTGGCATTTCTCTACATGTCCCCAAACCTCAGCAGGAATGATGTTGTTGGCGGGTCCCCGCTTGTTTCGACGATGTTCTACTCCATGTTGCGTGACGAAATTCGGCTTCATTATAGGTTGATGTTGACCGTTTGGGATTTATGTTCCATCGCGATCTGAGATCCGATCTTGCCGTTAAGAAATGACGTATATACCGTGAAATTCTTGTACGTCCCGAATAGTAACTCGTATAATCTAATGAGATTGTTAGCGATTCTTATCCGATTTTATACAGGTGTTCACAATTTCACGCGATATGAAACTGATTGATGGTATAGGAAAGTGGGCTATACTACGGCTATAATAGAAAATCGTTCTTTTGGAACTGTTGCATCGATATATGAAGAACGTAAGGTGGTGCTTAAAATTTTATTATCGGTCTTGAAATTATAGCAATAAAATACAAAATTGAGGTAGAAGATCATCAAAATTTTGATGAGGAGAGTAGGGAAATTGGCGAATTTTGCTATTTCATGCAATTCGCATGAGGATGATCAACTTGTATCAAAAGTAAACCCTGCCAGCTGCTCGAAACCTTCATCATAAAAGTATGAATAGCTATCTATCATAACCAAGGAAAAAACATGATTGTTTCGGCAGATTGTGCTGAATAGGTGCCTGTCTACCGAACAATGAACCAAGTTCATGATGAATATATATGTCGCGGCAAATATCTTCCATCGGGAAACTCCATGTCACGTCTTTTTCGGCGTAAATTCGTGCCACTAACGACACCCAGCTACAATACACGCCGCCGCCGGGATGAAAAATAATTGAGGCTTTTATTGCGTTCCTTCGGGCGCCGTCACGGACTTGTTTGAACGCTGTTTATTTTCACGGTAGCGTCGACGCCGTAAATCAATCCGCGGAAGACGCGACACGTCGGTTTTACAATTGAGTTTGGACGCGCTCACGTGTTTTGCGCGTCACAGATAACCAACCTATTTCTGATCGCGCCTCCTAGAGATTCCGTCACGCTAAACAGAGCGGTTTGATTAAGTGGACCGGGCTCGTAAATCCGTTTCGGTTTTCGGCTGTTAGTTTGTTTTATTAGACGTCTTGAAGATGCCGACAAACCGGCGGGGGAAACAAGGATGAAGAGAGATTGATCGGTACGCGAAATACGAAGCACGAACTGTTCGAAGAGCAGCGGAAATTTCGATTTAGTTGCCCCTGTATAACCTTTCCTAAAAAAGGGGCTCTTCAAGTGATAGAAATCCAAATTTCATCGACCTCTTTGCAACCGTTCGGTCTTGACGAATACTCAACAAACCTCATCTTTTTCGTGATTTTTCTAGGGTCAGCTTTCGAGTAGTTTATCTCTCAACAAAAGTAACCGTAGGTGAAAATGTGATACATATTCTGAAAGAGCAACTCTTCTAGTAACAAACCACGCAATTTCATCGACCTCTGTTCAACAGTTCGGTCTAGACGATTCCTTAACTTAACTCTTTTTGGGAAATTTTCGAAGGTCAACTTTCGAGTCGTGTATCTTCCAGGAAAATTATCGTAAATCTTAATGTGATACATATTCTGAAAGAGAAACTCTTCTAGTAACAGACCTCGCAATTTCATCGACCTCCGTTCAACAGTTCGGTCTAGACGATTCCTTAACTTAACTCTTTTTGAGAAATTTTCGAAGGTCAACTTTCGAGTCGTGTATCTTCCAGGAAAATTATCGTAAATCTTAATGTGATACATATTCTGAAAGAGAAACTCTTCTAGTAACAGACCTCGCAATTTCATCGACCTCCGTTCAACAGTTCGGTCTAAACGATTCCTTAACTTAACTCTTTTTGAGAAATTTTCGAAGGTCAACTTTCGAGTCGTGTATCTTCCAGGAAAATTATCGTAGATCTTAATGTGATACATATTCTGAAAGAGCAACTCTTGTAGTAACAAACCTCGCAATTTCATCGACCTCTGTTCAACAGTTCGGTCTAGACGATTCCTTAACTTAGCTCTTTTTGGGAAATTTTCGAAGGTCAACTTTCGAGTCCTGTATCTTCCAGGAAAATTATCGTAGATCTTAATGTGATAAATATTCTGAAAGAGCAACTCTTCTAGTAACAAACCTCGCAATTTCATCGACCTCAGTTCAACCGTTCGGTCTAGACGGTCTAGATTTCTTAACTTAACTCTTTTTGGGAAATTCTCGAAGGACAACTTTCGAGTCGTGCATCTTCTAAATTATCGTAGATCTTAATGTGATACATATTCTCAAAGAGCAACTCTTTCAGTAATAAATCTGAGAGTTTCATTCATTTCGGCAGAACCGTTCGGTTTGAGGAAGTTTTAACTGACCTCATCTTTTTGGGAATTTTTCGATGGTCAACTTTCGAGTAGTTTTTTTTCCAGGAAAATCATCGTAGACATAAATGGCATACATGTTTCAAAAGAGCAATTCTTTCAGTAATAAATCTCGAAATTTTATCAATCTCAATGCAGTCATTCGGTCTTTTCAAGTGACCCCATCTTTTTTGAAGATTTTCGAAGCTCAACTTTCGACATGCTTATCTCCTAGAAAAATCATCGGATCCTATCGTGATACATATTCTATAGAAGATCAGCTTTTGTAGTAATAAGTCTAGAAATTTAATGGACCTTGGTTCAATAGTCTGAGATGAGAATCAATTGATTTATTCATCGCTCATAAAAATTTTTCAACAGTTCTTCATTTTCATCTAGTTAAATAGTATATTTTTATTGTCTGCGATAGCTGAACTATCATTTTCCACGTACCAGATAGCTCACTTATGAAAATTCCCCTTTCGCTCAGAGAGGTGCTACTGACACTTTTCAGCCAAAAGAGAAGGTCATATTGATGGGCCTCATCATGCAAATGGTATAGGCGGCACACCGAACCCATTAAGCATAATGAGCAACATTTGTTGGATGTTTCTCATTTGAGTGCTCCATATTTGTTCGATAACCGTTTGGTTGGTTTAATTTTAGGTACTCCACCAATCATAATTACCACAATCAGAATGAATGGGGGTTGTAAGGGATTCAAGTGGAATTCTCTGGGATGAAAATTGTTGTGTATCAATTAGGGACTGGCTCAACAGTGAAAGAAAATTCAGCTACAATTCTTTCGAAATTCATGGCTTGTCCGACAAGAATATCAACAGAAGGTGGTTCTTCATGTCTTGCATTATCTTTGTTGGAAACTAGATTTCTTCGTCTTTATACAGATAACTTTTCAAATGACAGAATCTTTGCTGCTTCTACTCACCTCTTCTTTGCAGCATTTGCAACTGTTTTTCCTATGGGGAATGTGAATTATTACCGAGGCTGTTAAACAATGATACTATTTCAACCCACATTTGGATGAGTTGATGAATCTGTAGAATTCCCATCGCTTAATCGAAAATTCCATCCATACCAACCCAAAATCCGCGTCGACAAACAAATACTCGCATCAATCAAACGGTCGCGTGGAATGCGAAATTACAACAGAAAGGTAGTTGCCCCCGTGTTCATTAATTCATCGGGAATCTGTGCGGAAAAACGGGAAAATGCATGTTGAGTGGTCGTCTCAAGTGGATGATGGATTCGGGCTCTAACGCCACTCGTTACTGTCCGTATTCCGCATCGTACGGATTGCCGGCGTAATTAGCCGCATGATATATTCCGCTATTCATTGTAATTTCTGACGCGGCCTGAGCCGGAGATATTAAACAACGTGAAATGTTGTTTTCGGGCGTGTCCGTATGGGCAATTTCTATGATGTGCGACCAGGCCAAGTATCTGTCGACGGATTTGTATAATGACCGTCGGTTTTAGAGACGCTTACGGTGAGTTATTGTATTGAGATATTTGCCAGTAACGAAAGAAGAATTCCTTCCTTCTGTTGGCCATCTCGAAGCGAATCTTCAAAGAAACACGAAGGCAGTGAAGACCAAGGTATCATTTCGAATTATATATGAGCTCAATAATTTGCTGACTAAAAACTTCAAATTTATAATTTTTATTGGCTGGAAGAGTCTACAGTACACACTTCAGAAACTACAATTTATTACTAGAAAAACTGCACTTTCAGAATGTTTATCACTTTTAGCTCTACGATGATTTTTCTGGGAGGCACACGTGTGGAAAGTTCCCAAAAAGATTGGTTAAGTTAAAATTCGTCAAGACCGAACGGTTGCACCTAGATCGGGGAAATTTCGAGATTTATTACAAGAAAAATCGATCTTTCAGAATATGTATAATTTTTAGCTCTTCAATGATTTTCCTGGAAGATACGCGACTCGAAAGTTGACCTTCGAAAAATTCCCAAAAAGATGGGGTCAGTTAAAACTTCCTCAATACCGAACTATTGTGCCGAAATGGATGAAATTATCAGATTTACTACTAGAAGAGTTGCTCTTTCAGAATATGTATCACATTTACTTTCACAATAATTTTTCTGGAATAAACGCGACCCAAAAAGATGAGGTCAGTTAAAACTTCCTCAGTACCGAACGGTTGTGCCGAAATGCATGTTATTCTCAGATTTATTACTAAAGGAGTTGCTCTATCAGAATATTTATAACGTTTAGTTCTACGATGATTTTTCTGGTAGATACACGTGTAGAAAGTTGACCTTCAAAGAATTCCCAAAAAGATGAGGTCACTTAAAAATCCGTCAAGACCGAACGGTTGCACCTAGGTCGAAGAAATTTCGAGATTTATTACTAGAAGAGTTGATCTTTCAGAATATGTATCACTTTTAGCTCTTCGATGATTTTCCTGGAAGATACGCGACGCGAAAGATGACCTTTGAAAAATTTTCTAAAAGATGGGGTCAGAGCGAACGGTTGCACTTAGATCGAGGATATTTCAAGATCATGTACACTACACGGTCGGAGTTGGGCTTTTGCTCATATAAGAAGTCGGCTTTGGTATTTATCACAGGCCAACTGATGATTTATAATCAAAAATTGGAAATATTCGAGAATTGCTGATAAAAATATCTCAATAAACTTTCTTCTCGTGAATAAACATTTATTTAACTCACTTGTTGTATAACTAATTAATAAAATATTATTTGGCCTTCCTAAGCCTTCGTAATTACAAATCACAAAAAAGTAAAGAACATATAAAACATTTTTTCGATAGGGACGCCCACAAAAATACGAGTTGTAGCTGTTTTCCTCCGGAAAATCTCATATGAAACGAGCTTTTATCGAGTCGATGACTCCTCTCTCGACGTTGGAAGCAGCTGGGCGTAAAACTGATTTATCGCGATACGATATCCCACAATGACGCTGTTCATGTAAAGAGCGATAAATTAGCGAGAGAAAAGAAAAAAACACGATAACGACACAATATCCGACCGATAATTTATAGTTTTTATGTAGTCGAATGGTGAATGAACGACCGAGAAGATTAACGAAGGACATAACTCAAATTTTTCTGGACGTCCGATGCCGTTTCGTGAATCATAAATAGTTGGCATGAGGCCGCCGCCAGTCCCCGGAGATGCACAACCAACGTGATTTGCATCTCCGCAAATCCCTGTTTTATAAATAGTAATGAGTATGATTGAGATTTACCTAGATCACTGAAAACGTGTCGCTGACAAATCGTCCGCTTCGCTTTCAGCATTTCGAGCACTCGTAAAGATTTTAACGATCGTCCGACGGAGACGTGTGTGTGTAATTGCGGAATTTATGTCACTAGGTGTGAGTCCCTCGTATAAATAATCTTTCATAATAAGAATTAATCCAAATATGAGTATAAACAAGTGTTACGATCCGAATTGAACTGGCCAATTTGCCATCGTCGGGACTACTAAATGGAGAACGTTCCACCGAAGAGGAGCAGACGCTGACCATGGTCGCGCTATCATGTGAACTCATTAGAGCAACACAGCTCCTTCTCCGATGGAAAAAAGGATGTATTGATATCCAGTTAGCCTAGACCAGTTCCATGCATAAAAAAAATATTGCGTTACCATAGCAACGAACAATAACCCATTAGAAGTGTCAGTGTGAAGATGTCCACCGACATCAACATTTGGAGTATCGTGCCATCATCAAGTACCTGTTTTTAAAAGGGTTAAGAAGTAAGCAGATTCACGAAGATGTCCTTCGTATGCGATCGTGAAAAATTGGACTGCGAGCTTCAAAAGAGGTAAATTTTCCATTGAAGATGATGACCGATCGGGAAGGCCAGTTACAGTGTCAGTCCCTGAAAATATCGATGCAGTTCATGACATGATCTCATCAGACCTTCGAATTAGGCTAAAACGGATATCTGAAGCACTGAATATTTCATACGAACTCGTTCATCATATACCTAGTTCACGTCTAGTTCACGTCAATTTGGGCATGAGAAAAATTGCTGCAAAATGGATCCCCAAATGTTTGAATGTTGACCAAAAGCGTGCAAGGGTAGAAGCATCGCGTTCGATCTATGCTCGATTTGAAAACGATGTAGACTTCTTAAACCGAATTTTTACTATGGATGAGACTTGGGTACATTTCTACGATCCAGAAACAAAGCAACAATCGATGGAATGGCGACACTCTGGTTCTCCAAGACCTTAGAAGTTTCGTGTTCAAAAATCTGCTGGAAAAGTTATTGCTTCAGTTTTTTGGGATTGCCATGGAATAATCATGATTGATTTTTTGGATGAGGGTAGAACAATAAGCAGATTACTATTCGACATTACTGACCACTCTACGGGAAAAAAATTAAGAGAAAAGACTCGGAAAGCTATCCGAAAGTGTTTCGTGTTTGCAGGACAACGTTTTGCACACAAATCTTATGTTGCCATGCAAAAAATTCGTGATTTAGGGTTTGAATTACTAGAACAGCCCCTTTCTTCACCAGATTTGGCTCCATCCGACTATCATATCTTTCCTCAAGTGAAAAAAAGTTCAAAAGGTCGTAAGTTTCCTTCCAACGAGGAGGTAATAAAAGCTGAGGAGGTCTGGTTTGCAGAGCAAGAGGAAACTTTATTTTTTCAAAGGTCTAGAGACGTTGCAGGTTCTATGTAAATGTATCCAATTAAGAGGGGAATATGTTGAGTAATAAACCTCATGTTGCCGGCAACTATTATACATGACAGGCTATATATTTTTTGCAGGTGACAGTATATACTCCAAGATTTCTGTCTTCTTCATTCCCGACCTGAACAGCAAGTGACAAGATACGGCGTCAGCCAAAATCTCGACAACATAAAAACATAACCGAACAGTCGTATCAGAAAAATCTTCGTAACCTCCAAATGAAAAATAAACGGCCTCGAGTTTGCGAGGACGCAACGGCGAAATGAAATACGCAAAAGATATCTGGATGGGAAAAATCCGCGCCGGATTCCGGAGATCAAGATTGCTGTGAAATATTCCGCCTAGCGTCCCGCGAATGCGTTTCGTTTCCGTATCGGTTGCCGTATGGGCAATTAGGGAAATGAAGCGAACGGGAATAATTTGTTTCGTTTCATGTCTGGGCGGAGTTTTCGGACATTTTCACGTCTGGATAAATTGGAAAAACTCGGTTTTCATCCGGCGGTTGACGCCTTATCGAGCTCCGTGAAAACGAGCCATAATCGCGCTGTATGAATTATGGCGGTTTTTTCTATTGAACCAAATTAACCTAGCCAAAAAATTGACGGTTCACATATTGAAGAGCCACATATTGAATTATGCCCAACAGTATTTCTTGGTTTATATCCTGACCATCAGAATTAACAGGACCAGGTTTCTAAGCTTTAATTATTGCCAAATTTAGCATAATACCGTTAAAACTGCTCATCATAATCCATAACTGCACCTGTTTTCGGTGGTAGAAATAACCTTATGAAGCTTTCTGCTGAATTTCTGTGTTCGGCAACATCGATTTCTGTAGTTATTTTACCTTCATTTGAAGATTCATCATTGAGTGTTAAATATGTAAATAATTGCTTAGTTTCAGAACTTTTAATATCCTTTTTTTCACATTCCTGTATCTAGCACTGTGATAACTGAATCTCCTCCTCGATATGTTATTTTGTTTGTATTTTTATTTGGTAAAATAATAGTACATTGTTTACCGGGTGGGAAAAGCCTAACATAGCAACACAGAGACCAGAAATGTGGCATTTCTTACGAGGTAAACATACTATTTTTCTGCAAATCGTTTAAAATTCGACAGATATTTTTGGATTTTGAAAAAAATCGCGAATTATTTCATTCATAAATAAATGGTGTTTTGAAATTCGTAATGGAAATGGTTTCGTTACTATGGAAACGTATATTAATGTTGAATTGTCAAACTTGAAGCATATAAATTCAATGGACGAGTTCGGGAACGTTTGCAAATAATAGAGAAAACTCTTTTAATGGAATAGTCTTTTTTTAAATTATATTTGTGCCTTTCGGTTGCTTTCATCATATTACAATCCTTGCTCCCACATCCAAGTGATACAGAAGAAAGTTTATATTGAATTTTCAAGGTAGGTTTTGACATTATTCAGGCTTTTTTTCGTGTTTCATGCATTATATTTATGGTTCCACCACAGAACACCTTAGCACTTTAGGCTATGGAGAGTAGAGAGAAGGAGAACGATTGGCGTACTAAAAATGTGTCCCCGAAAACAGGAAACGTAGGATAGGTGTCGCTGCGATTAAAGCGGGTGTCGATAAGGGGTGGGGATTCAAGCGTCAATTTGAAACATTGAACTAGTTCAATGATTTTAAATGAACAGCCTTCATTTTATTTTAGGTTATGTGTCATCGTGGTTTTTCTGATGATTTTTCAAATACCTTTCTTCAAATCTATATTAAATATGAGTTCTCTGAATTATATGCAATAAAATGCAAGTCGAAATCAATGAAATTCCAAAGAAATCACTGAACAAAAAAATTGTACCTACTTTTGTTTATCATTGTTTATTGAAAGCAGCTATGTTAGTTGGTTTACCGTAATCGTCAAAATTATATAAATCCGAAGTAAGGCGTAGTACACATCAAGACAACAAAAGGTAACACTCTCAGATTTATCACTCAGGTATTGGAGTAGATTCTGTTGCCAATACTCAGCTGAGAACCGATATAAACCATATATTATGTTATGCCAACAAAATTCTTCAAGAATATTCTCTTCTGAACCATGTAGTTTTATTGGTTAGATATTCTTATTCAGAAAAGTCCACTTCTCACGAGGAATAACAATTTCAATTCCGTTTATAATGAATCCATCATCTGTTTTGATATCTTCATCGCAAAAGTGCTCTTGACACACAAATTGATTCGGAGTCGATTCTTGAGATAAGGTTTTTTTTTCAATTTTCTCTCAAAAATGCTCTCGGAAATTTTATCTCTTCTATTTTTCTTTCCGATGCCAAAACACTCTTATACTAGCGCACGCTTCAACATTTCACCATGGTCATATGTTGTTCTCTTATCAAAAATCGAAAATAATAATATTCCTATCATCTGTCACCAGGGAAACAGTTCACTCAGCCAACGAGCCAACTACAATTTGATTCGTGTAAATCAAAATTTCGCACTCTCGTGATGGCCAGCGCGCCTGTTGGCAAAAGCATGAACTACCATATTGGTACATATTTTAGGGGACAAAAAATCTGTGGTCTCAAAGCAGCGATCGTTCTCCTTCTCTCTACTCTCCATACTTTAGGCGTTCCGTGATGAAACCATAGTCTAAAAATAAATAAATTATTAGTCTATGGATGAAACCATAAATATAATTCACGAAACACTAAAAAACGCCAGAATAATGAATAATTTTCAGCACTTACCTGTGCGAGGCGCATCTTCAACAGTAAAAATACCTGTACAGAATAGACAAAAACATAACTGCACGTAACTAGTTGTTTCAATATCAGAATCATTGACAAAAAAAATTCAATTGATCGAATTTACGTCTGCGAAGACTCGAGTGAAGCGTAAAGTAAGGCTGTTGGGTTTTTCACGAAGAGAAATCTGGTCGAAAATCTTAAATTCCAGTCAACTATTCTAAAAATCGTTCAACGAATTAAAGTGCTGGTTTTTGTTCCTTTTATCATTACGTACTTTCATCAGTTCCAAAGAGAAGTCGTTGAAGTAAATCCTTATTTTTAATGAGGTAGTTAGTAATGACCTAGTCTTTCAGAGAAGATCGCGTTGGTGCATTCCGAGTAGAAGTGACAAGTAGTACAGAAATTTGATTTCCCTCTTCTCGTAGATTTTCTCGCCAAAGTACGAAGTTTCGGCGCTAGCAGATCTCGCATTATGAACATGAAGTTTCTGATCTCGCGTTCCGCAACCGTGACTTTTCCGCATTTATGGCATTGATTATGCGGATCCGCGACCGTGAAGATCGAGTCGTAAACGGGTATGATCCGTCCCGAACTAGGGTGTAGTCCGAGAGGAGAACTTCTTACAACAAATTTTTTACCCGAAAACCCTTATCTCGCATCGGAAACCCGATAATGGATGGGGCTTTCGAGAGGAGATGGTCCTCTTCAAACATCACAGAATTTGAGAGGACTGTCGGGTATGGAAGGAACTCCATCACTTCGCATCCTTTTGACGTCGTCTCGTGTGCATCTTTTTATCGTTCGTGTCCATGGGAAAATTAGGTTTGTGGATGTGGATGTCGATCGACTGTAATATGGAAACGATGTGAAAACATTCACAAAACTGGTGGATTGATTGGGTTATCGTATGTTTGTTATTATTAGCTTGAACATACACTGCCCAAAAATTGAAGTGGAGATTCGATGGACTACTTACTTTCCGCACTTGAAATTCTAGTCTTGAATAAAATTTTCACTAACGCTTTACATACCATAGGATGAGGTGTGTGTTTGCATATTACAGACAACAAAATATTGTCCTCATGACCCTCGATTAAAAAAAAAATAGAAGTAGCTCTTTTCTTGTAGGTGTTTGATATTTTTTCTAAACGAGCTCCTCAAACGAATGATGTTACACGATGAATCGAAATTAATGAAGGCAAAGGAATATCTGAAATAATGAAATCGACAAGGAATGAAGTTTGTGAACACGCTATAATCAGTTTCCGGAAATTCAGAGCACAAAACTGGTGAACATCGTTCGGTTTATCGGAATGGAGTTTCAAGGGATAACTTTACTTTCGAGTGTCTTTAATTGTCTCCGTTTTGTCGAGGTCTAATGTTGCGTTCAATTCAATTCCAACTTTGATGAAGGGAAACTTTCATAATTCGATATTTCTAGAATAATGAGGGGCTTTCTGTTCTCCTAAATGCTCTTTGTATTCCTGTCTATCTCTCAAACTTTTACTTTTCTGTTATTTCAAAGAATGGTTCAGATCCAGGATTACCCATTGAAACTACCTCTGGGCAAAATTGTTGTATGAATTTTACAAGAACTCGATCAGTTGAATGTTGATTTACAACATTTTTAATTAGAACTAAAATTTGTATAGCACTGACTTAAATTTACAATCCTCAAGTAATTAATTCAACGTTTCATCAAGAAAGATCATCAAGAAATGTTTGTATCTTGGAACCTTTCAGTGGTATAGGAAATTGTACCTCGAAGAGAATTTCCTGGAATCTGGAAGAATCTTCCAAGTTTGGCACATTCCGCAAAATTCCTTGGAAACTTTAACACTGTGAGGTCTAAGAATTATCTGGATTAATCCTTTTCATGAATGTTTTCGGATAGTTCAGATAAGAGTAGGTATGTACGAAGATATATTGAAAAATTCTTAGCCTACTATAGAACCAAACGAAATTTCAATGTCAAAATATTTCATTACTCAACATATTCTCCTCTTAATTGGATACATTCATTACAGCGAACCTGCAACATATCTAGACCTTTCCAAAAAATGTTTCTTACAATCTTTTAAACTTTTTTTCAGTTGAAGAAAGGGATGAGAGTCGGATGGAGCCAAATCTGGTGAATAAGAGGGGTGTTCTAGTAATTCAAACCCTAAATAACGAATGTTTTGCATGGCAACATGAGATTTGTGTGCAGGGGCGTTGTCCTGCAAAAACAAAACGACTTCGGATAGCTTTCCAGTCTTTTCTCTTTGATTTTTTTCCCGTAGAGTAATCAGTAATGTCGAATAGTAATCTCCGGTTATTGTTCTACCCTTATCCAAAAAATCAATCATGATTACTCCATGGCAATCCCAAAAAACTGAAAACTAGAACTTTTCCAGCAGATTCTTGGACACGAAACTTTTTAGGTAGTGGAGAACCAGAGTGTCGCCATTCCATCGATTGTTGCTTTGTTTCTGGATCGTAGAAATGTACCCAAGTCTCATCCATAGTAAAAATTCGGTTTAAGAAGTCTACATCGTTCTGAAATTGAGAACAGATCGAACGCGATGCTTCTACCCTTGCACACTTTTGATCAACATTCAAACATTTGAGGATCCATTTTGCAGCAATTTTTCTCATGTCCAAATTGACGTGAACTATATGATGAACGCGTTGGTATGAAATATTCAGTGCTATATTCGTTTTAGCCCAATTCGACGGTCTGATAAAATCGTGTCAGGAACTGTATCGATATTTTAGGGGACTGACACTGAAACTGGCCTTCCCGTTCGGTCATCATCTTCAATGGAAAATTTACCACTTTTGAAGATTGCAGTCCAATTTTTCACGGTCGCATACGAAGTACATTGATCACCAAGGGTATTAAGCATATCTTCGTAAATCTGCTTACCTCTCAACCCTTTTAAATACAGGTACTTGATGATGACCCTATACAATTTTTCGATTTTTACAACCTCGGTGGTTATCTTCTTTCTTTTAATTTATTGCGTAACTCTGGTTTACTTTTTTGACCTCAAACTTCACACTGACATTTCTAATGCGTTATTGTTCGTTGCTTTGGTAACGCAATATTTTTTATGCATAGAACTGGTCTAGGCTAACTAGATATCAATACATCCTCGTAATATGATAGTCACTCATTCCTTTTCAATCTAGCTGAGATACTGAAAAAGAGCCACCACTTTCATCGTTTTATAAAAATTAATTAATCCTAATGAATCTTAATAAAAGTAGGGTCTCACTGATTCGAACAGTAATTTCGTTATCCGCGTCTCCATCCTTCTAAATCTCCCATTCAATAAAGTAGAACTATTAAGTTGGACGGTAATTACAACAAAAACTCGATAAGAACAATCCGGTTCCTTTTCAACTATAGTAGTAACTCTTGAAGGCACCCGAGATCGATTTTGTCATTTAAAAGCCATTATTTCTCGCGGAACGGTCTATGTAGAAGGGCCCTCTCTAAAACTGTACGGTACGTTGCGTATCATCGTTCGCTTCAACTTTAACCCGGAAAGGCCTTTCTCGAGTGTCAATTAAGAACTCGTTTCCTGGATAATTTAGATGTTCTCCGCGCTGTTTAATTATTTGACGAGGAAAATCCAGTAGTCCTCTGCGGAAATAAAATATGTGGGACGCCAGTAATCACTCTACCTACTGGGCGGTAATGTAACACTTCAATTTGAGCCGGAGTTGAAATTGTTTGAATTAGGAGATCTGCTAGGTCGTTGATGACGTTAATGTTAAATTTTCCTCGTTTTCTCGAGAAAATTTGAAAACTCGAGAGCTGCCTACTCTCGGTTTGCTTTTTTTTTCCATTTCCCACCGATACAGACTCTCAAATAAAAAATATTCCATGACTTCCAATGTGAAAATAATGATAGTAAGATTTATGGATCCCTTTCAAAAATTTATGGGACAAGTCGAGAGGAAATAACAACTGAAAAGTGAATAAACATAATAAAATACAACTCAGTGAACAGAAACAAAAGGGAACATGTAAAACGCATTTAAAATTCCAAAACATATCGTGTAAATATCCATCCAAGACGTTGTAACGTTCCTTTTATTGCAATATGGACCATTCTTTCTCTGAAGGAAGAAGGTATTGTGTATGATTAAAAATCTGTATGACCATTATCCGTAGCCGACAAAATTTTGACACCTGCTGCTCGTGAACACTTATTATATTGTGATGGAATCCCAACTTTCAGGTCATTCTTCATGTGTTAATAAAACTGAACTACCGAACAAGGTTAATGCTTTTTCGCTGTGTAGGAGATTTTATGGATGAAAATCTCGTTGTGTCGTAAACGATTTACAGCGAAATAAGTGGAATTAAAGATGACCTTCGATAGCATTACGATGTTTTACGAGCTGGTTAACAGGGTATTGTCGAGAGAACTCTGGAAGATACAAATTTAATTCATCGGAAAATGCTATAAGACAATCTTTTTCATGTCGGTTTTTTCCCGAGGAGGTTTCCTTCGGTAGAGATGATGAAGCGAGTGGTTTATCGTCCGAAGGGTTGACAGAAAGGGCTCGAGGATGTGATGTATTACGGCTGCATCAGTTCCTCGGAACATCCCATCTTATACTGTTATCATTATTGCCCTGGGTCAACGATATTACTATGGAGAGTGGAGAGAAAGAGAACGATAGCCGAAAATGGGGAAAATAAAGCGAGCGCTAAAAGTAAATTGTGGTTTTCTGTAATCAGGAATTCTAACGTCAATTTGAAAACCTCCATTTTTTGTAGGTTAGGTTAGTTTCTAGATGTTTCTCATGAATTTTCAAATAGATTCCTCCAAATAAAATCAATTAAAAGTCTGTCGAAGTCGGTTAATAGAAAGATGCTAATGAAAGTATCGAAAATTTATGCAAATTTGCAAAATACTGCATCGAGCTCGATAAAATTTTCAGATTTTTAACTAGAAGAGTTGCTCTTTCAGAATATGTATCCCATTTTCATCTGTTGTTTTTTTTATTGAGAGAAAAACTACTCTAACGGTGACTATCGAAAAATTTCCAAAAAGATGGAATCACCTAAATACAGTGCCAGATATTCGAAATTTTGGTATGGAAATATAGGTTCTCGAACCCGCTGAATCCATTGCGAGCAATTTCGAAAGCCTATCTCCCTTCATTCAGATTTTCATCTTGGAAATTGCAATTTTCAATCTGCGATATCTCCTGTTATATTCGTCTGATCTAATTGGGATTTCCGGTTATATAATCAGCGTTGTCTAGGCTTCCACCCTAGCATTAAAACTCGATTTCGAAAATCTCGATTTTTTGGTTGAAAAATGAGCAAGGGGTTAGACCCCCCCAAAACGACCTATTTGCTACTCTGTCTAAAAATCAGGATGTTCTATAACTGTCCTCGGATATGGAGTGCATAGAATTTGTTTCGAAGATTTTAGAAAACTAAACACTTGATGATTCAACAGAGAATTGCACTCTAGAAAGCTCTTCGAAGACAACTCTAAAATGAAAAGTGGAAAAACAAAAAAAATTATTTTCTCTTAAACAGTGTCAGATATTGAAAAGTTTGGTATGAAACTATAGCTTTTCGAACACGCTGAATCTATTGCAAGCAATTTCGAAATCCTATCTCCGTTCGTTTAGATTTCCATCTTGGAAATAGCAAGTTCCGAAAATGTAAAATTCAGCGATGAAATTAAAAGTTTTCGTCTATTTTTTTTTCCAGATCGCTTTCCCTCCGAGACACACAGATACGAGGAGATGGGCCCCGGTTTCCCGGAACAGTTCGGCAACGAGAACTTTCGAAAAAATCCAACGGTGACGAGTCCGGAGTTCCGGGAGCAGAGGAACGCCCAGTTTCAGCAACCCGGCGCCGTGCTCATGGTCTACGGTCTGGACCCCCTACGCACCAACGCCGATAAACTCTTCAACTTGATGTGTTTGTACGGGAACGTAGTGAGGGTGAGTAGTATCCCGAATTTTTTTAAGGTATTCGAAAAAGTAATCACAGAAAACGATATTCCAGAGGGAAATTAGGTTGTTAAGAGGGGTCTACACCGTTTTAGTGGTCAGTTCAGGAGGAGGAAATGAATATCTTACGTCAGAAACCACTGATTTATTCGGGGTTTTCATTATAATTCGATTCAATCAGTTCGTCATCTCGGAAAGTCAGAAATTTTTTTATTCGTCGAAAGGAAGAGGAATTAGAACATTTTTTTCATTGAAGAACAAATATTCATTGATGTTATCAACTTTCCGAGGTGCAATTACCTCTTCTACGAATTTCCGCATGAAAAAAATTCTCGAAAAGTCTCGCCATTGGCTACAATTCGTATCCTGGTGAAATTGAACAAAGACGTTCGTTAAGAGCTGCCATCTTTCCGACGAAAGTGGAAACTATTGTAATATTCGTAACTTCTACTCATCGTTCAAGTGTTCTAGACGTCTCAAATTCAATACAGCGAAAATCGGAGGGGAAATTTTATTTTTTCTATTCGAAATGTTCAACACTGAAAATGATACAAATAAGATAGTTACGGTTTGGAAATAATGAATCAGTGTACCATTTTATTTGACCTCCAACATTTTTCCATCTAACGTTACCTGCAACAACAAAAATCGTAACTATACCGAGTCCATTATCAAGGAAAAACTTGAAATATGGAAAAACAATTTCGAACTGATTGATCATTTGAAGTTTTTCCTTGATAACTCTGAGAGTATTGAATTTAGAATGTTTTCAAATGAATTCTCCACTTTTTTGACGGAGAATCGACTAAAACAATAAAAAATACAAGTTGTAATTTGAAAATCTTGAGTTTTGATTAATTCGATTTGTCCAACTTGATGATTTTCTCATAAACACCCTGTACATTTTTGGTCCAAACAGCTAACAGTGTTATAATACTACGTAACGGCAGAATAGAAAATATAAAAAAAGATTTTTCCGAAAAAAAAGTCTCCTGCAGAAATATGCGCCATTTTTCCATGAGAATCCCAATAACTCATGAACCGTTGAGTGTTCACTTAATACTGATGAACTTGCTATTAAATTAGCTATCTAACGATGCAGAATCATACTGGGTGTACTATTTGAAAAAAGAAACTAGTAGGCTGTTTCCGGAATTTGCAGATAGTTGAGAGAATAATGGGGAATTCTCCTGAATTTGGGTTATCACTTCATATCCAAGTTTAAACTGAATAATTATGAGTTTCATTTGATTTCTTCAAATTCACCGCGGAAACTATTCAAAATCATCCTTCAAATAGGGGGTTTTAAAATTCCAATCGCTTTGTGCGGAGTTTGCGATTTGGCAACAGCGCATACAAGACAATGAAAAGATCAATGGCTTGTTTATAAAATAACAGCTGTTGATTTATAGGCGCGTACTTACTGGCGAGCTTCAACTGCAACCGGCCATAAAAATCCCATAAAATTTTACGACCTTCCTCGTTCGTCGCAGACTTCATAGACAGCCATCTTTGTCTATCTCATCAAGATAATGCATTTGTTGTCCTTTATTATCAAGGCATATTTCAGTCGATGTTGCCAGATTGTAAAATTCTCACAAAACGCTTAAACTTTAAATACCCTGCAACAACAAAAATCGTAACTATACCGAGTCCATTATTCTCCGTCTTCTACCGCTGCAATCGCTAGCGATGAAAAGAACAAGACCGTGAATTGTTCGACGAATTCCGTTGCCGGGAAAACAATCCAGAATTCATGCGGGAAGTGGAAGGTTCGCTCTTCCTTCCGCCGCGCGTTATGAAGTTGAGAGGTTCGGATTCTTGAGAGCATATCTCGGGAAATCGACAATTTCATCTCGAACAATCCAGTTTCCCCGGTCGACAATTCGCGTTTCACTCGAAATTTTCGAGTAATGGTTGCGGGAATGCGCCCCAGAATTCATTTCGACAGAAACGGAAAAACGTTATATGCGAAAGAGGAAAACGATGCGCTCCAACAAATTCGTTGCAAATATGAGAAATCGAGAGCAAGTTGTGCAAGCAGCAAGAAAATTGCGAGTAGGTACTCGGAATTTTATTAAAAACTGGTAGTGGTAGTGCATTCTATGAGGGAGCGTATATTTTCTTTTATAGTTAGTTTAGGAGTCGGCAAGTTCTTGAAAATTTCAAGATCTTGTCTTGACTTTGAGACAGGACAAGAAATTTTATATCAAGAGAACAAGAACCCTTGAAATATCTTGTCTAACCACGAATACGCCAAAACGTATAGGTATTTGTGAAAAAGATAACATGTTTCAACATTTATTACTATTTTTATTTATTGCCAAATTTTTTGCTGGAAAAATGTCAATTGGAAATTATTAATGATAAGCTTGTTGAAACTGCAATTGGAATCTATATTTGGAATTTTTACTTTCAGGCATACCCTTTTTTATGTTTAAGTGGGAGCGCCCACCAAAGTAGCGTAGCACTGACATGGCACAAACATGACAAAGGCGATGCATAATTTTCAGATATGAGAACGACACATTTCACGTAACTGACACTTCTCACTCAGAGGCGATATCTGAAAATTATGCATCGCTTTTGTCATGTATGTGCCATGTCAGTGGTCAGTGCTACGCTACTTTAGTGGGCGGTCCCCCTAAAACGACATGGTGTAATTATGACTCAATTATTAGTTTCACCGTTGGTACTTGTGTCCGCCTGAATTTCGTAAGAATAACAGAATTTTTTTCTGTAAGTATTGCCACTAGTACCTACCACAATATTGCATTGGTGAATGCTGATGTTTTTATCTTTTACTGCCTCTTTCGCATCTTCGGTTTCAGATTCAGATTTATCATTTTCACTTCCATTAGTCGAAGTCGCTTCAGTTTCACTGATCATTTTCTTTTTTTACTAAAACTTACGTTTCTCTCTATAACTTGTTAGTGAAGTCAAAATCAGAGCTGAATGGCTCAGCAGACGTTCTGTTTGATGAAGTGTCAATGTACTTATGGTTAAATATGATTACCACTTTGTGATAATCGAGAGTAGGTGTAGAAAGAAGTTGCAATTCAGTTTAAAGCCGATTGGAAGGGTGATGACATAGAAGGTGGCAAAGTCAAGACAGAACTGGGTCCATGAGCAGTGGCGTATCGATAGATAATAGTAATAGGTAAAGTTAAAAAGAAGATCATTCAGAATAACTTTGAAGTTATGGCCAAAACTTGTTATTATTCAAATTGGCTTGTGGGGATACCAAAAGGAGCGGAGTATTTTCGATCTCCTATTGAGCTTCTTTCTATATTTTCTTGGTAACAATAGTCTTAGTCAACTAAACGGGTTAAAAGTGCGCGACGTCATTTTGAGTTCGTGAGAAAACAAATCACCATGTACGGAGTCGCTGGTTGATCAAGAAATTTCAAGATCTTGAAATTTCTTGAGTCTAGACAAGATTAAATAATTCAAGAAAATGTCAAGGCAAGATATTTTTTAATTTCTTTACTTTTTCCCAAATCAAGAAAAAAGTTTGTCATCGAGACAAGAATTCTTGTCTTGTCGACCCCTAACTAAGTGTGCTAATCCATGACTGAGTAAGAAGAGTTGAATATTCTGGGATTTTCTTATGCTGATCCCTGAAATCTGAATATATTGTAGATACCTTGACCTCTCACTGTGTTAACTTATGAAGTTCTGGATGGTTCTCGAAAGTTCCCCTATTTGCCGGTGGCGACAGGGGCGTAGTTAGGATCGTTAGTGAAAACTATCCGTGGTGAAAGTTTTCAGATTTGATACGTCAGCATAAAAAACTCCGGAATATTCAACCCTTCGGTCTGAGTCGAAGATTAGCAAACTCCGCTAAACAGGAGCACATAAACAGACGTGAAGTTCCTCATGCATAATGAAACCTCATCAGCCGCCTCCGCGGAGGCGGTTGGAACTCGTAAACTCATCTTAAGCGTACGCGTATCGACCTAACCCTCATACATTATAAACTCTACTTCTTCGGCCTCGTACAAGCCCGTAGATAGATAAACCGCGTAAATTCCCACCAGGTGCTAGGAACGGCCGACGACCGGATATCTATTCCTGCATATGGGAAACGGGAATTGTTTTCCCAGACGCGGAATCGAGAGATAGCCGTTCGTTTTGGAGGTTCTGCATGGATGGGAGCGTCTTCGTCCCACTAGAATCGGACGAAGTGTAATCGTAATATTTCAGTCGGGAAAAAGACGGAATAAACATTTGTTATTTTCTTTACGAGGGCTTGTTTTCATACTGGTAAACGAGAAAACTATGGAGTGTGCTCAAGTTCAGAAGAGGGTGTTCTGAAATGTCCTTTTTCCATGGGAAATAATGACTTTTATTTTGGATGCTTTCTCTTCAATTGAAAAACTCTTCAGTAACTGTAACTTGAGGGTTTTATTATTTTGTAAAGAAGAGTAATGGACTACTTTATGACAAGATAATTGAGTTAGAATGGTATAGAAACATTTAGTGTATATCGTTCACAATCATAAAATGAATAAGTCACCGGCATGAAGCTAATACAGTAATAAAAACAAATATAAACCACATATATAGACTCAGAGAGACATTGTTCAACTGAAAGCAGATATAATCCAGAGTAGTTCAAATGAGAAGTCACTTGAGGTAAGACTTAGACTTTGAGAAGTTGAATAAATGCAAAATTAACTCAAAGTTTACAGTGACAGAGCAATCAATGGAAATTGTTTGCGAGATCCTCTTTATTCCATCAGAAAAACATGAGGTTTTAGAATAATGAATTTTTATGAGAAGAACGAGTTGTAATAGAGAAATAGGCCAAGAGATGAAACTACATTGTCTTAGTGTTAGTTAGTTAGTAAGGTTTTAGAATAATGAATTTTTATGAGAAGAACGAGTTGTAATAGTGAAATAGGCCAAGAGATGAAACTACATTGTCTTAGTGTTATCATCAATGAGAGATCAATACATTAAATGTGAATTGAGCAATTATTATAATTCAACTATGAGCTGAGCATGAATCTAATGAGTTAATAAATTATGAGAGGTACAAATCGAGAGTACTAATGAGGGAAACAACTAATCGTTGGTTTCGAGAAGTGCAGAAGGCTGAAAACTGTATATCGAACACTATGAATGAATATGAGAATATATCAATGAGAGTACGAATTACAATAAGCAGAGCATAACAATTGAGTGTGCACGATTACCAGAGCAGGCCTTCCAGGGTAGAGCCAAGGATAAGCCAAGTATCATGGCTTACCACTGACCGTTGAACCATACTTGAGGATTCATTCATCTGAATCTCGACAACAGTTATCAGTCATATTTAATTGAGCAGTTAATAAAGTGGGCTGAGAAATGAAATAAATTCAATCAAATGAAAAAAATTAGCATGAGAAGACAGCAAATCAGTATTCATTATCAATGGGAAAGCCTACCGAAGTACCTCTCAGAAGCTTTGTGAGCTTCTATGAGTTCGGAGAACCAGTTGTGTTCTGTGTAGGTTTTGATACCTTGCGGTTGAAATATACTGAGCTACGAACCCAATATGGAGTACAAACTCTCCAAATCGAATTACAAAATATGAAGGCCCATCTTCATCAACCGAAAGTCGACAAAAAACAACTTTGTTGAGGTTTTTCAGCCATACTATGATAAACAGGTGTCTTTTCGTCGGTTTAAGTCTATAACTTTTTTCTTCGCAGATCAAATTCCTCAAGTCGAAGGAGGGCACGGCTATGGTGCAGATGGGCGACAGCGTGGCCGTGGAGAGGTGCGTCCAGAACCTGAACAACATAACGGTGGGCTGCACGGGCGCCATACCGCCGTCCGCCAACAATTCGAATAACGAGAAGAGCGCCGAAGAGCACAAGATACAGCTGGCGTTCAGCAAACAGCCCTATCTGAGCGAGGTGACGAACCCCTATCCGCTCTCCGACAAATCGCCGTCTTACAAGGAATACGCCACAAACAAGAACAACAGGTTCATGAACGCGACGATGGCCAGCAAAAACAGGATCCAGCCCCCCAGTAAGGTGAGCGAAAAAACTGATCTTTTTTTTTGGTCGGAAATTTCCAGGCTTTTAGCCCTTTCAAGTTAGTATTTAGGAGAGCAACTAAGACTACTTTCGAGCGACAACACTGTAGAGAAATAAACAAAATGAATATTCAACCTGGTAGAGTCTGCAGGCTAGAAAAAGTTTCTTCTGTTACAATTACCTTGAAATCAATGTTAAATAGCATCTAGTTCTTCGTTAGTGTTAGAATTTCATCTGTTTAGAAAGTTAAAACTGATAGAAATACCTCCGATGGATCAAAACTATATTTTCAGTCTTTCAATACATCAAAATATATCGACAACAACTTGTTATACGGGCTGAGTCTCTAACTCGTACAAATATTTTTACAGTGGATTCTTGAGGTCAAAAGAATCACTTTTTTCTTTACCATTTCATCCGAATCGTTTAGTAAAAGAGTGTTTCTTTTGACCTGCAAAATCTACAGTTAGAATATTTGCACGAGTCAAATACTCACCCTGTATAAAACTATAATAACGGAGAAATGTCTACTGTGTACAGTAGCGAAACACGCAATTTGGCCCAAGAAGAATGTGCCCAAGCGATAGTTTTGCGAGAAGAAGGGTGGACATACACAAGAGTTGAAGAAAGGTTTGGAATTTCCCATACAAGTGTGTCCAGAATGTTGCAGCGATTCAGGGAGACAGGTATGAATGTCCGAAGACCAAGACAGTGTAGACAACGGGTAACAACTGCCATTCAAGAACGTTACTTGAGAGTTTCTTCGTTGAGACAACGGTTTGCAACCGCTCGCCTCCTTCAAATTTAGCTTGAGCAAACTCATGAGGTGCAAATTAGCACTCAGACAATAAGAAATCGCCTCAGAGAATATGATTTAAGGCCTCGTGTCGCGGCAAGAGGCCCAGCTCTTACCCCAGCCCATGGAAGGGCGCGTTTGGATTTTGCGAGAGAGCATATCCATTGGGAAGAGGCCGATTGGAAAGAGTTCTCTTCACAGATGAGTCTAGATTCTGCCTCCACCATTGTGATCGACGTTTCCTTGTATACAGACGTCCACATGAAAGATATGCTCAGTGCAATTTCCTGAATACTACTGGTTTCGGAGGAGGATCGATTATGGTATGGGGTGGAATATCTTTGACTGCTCGCACAGACCTAGTGGTCGTTGATAATGGAGCTATGAATGCTGATAAGTATATAAGGAACATTCTTGAAGAGCATGTAGTGCCATTTGCCCCATACATTGGTGAAAATTTCATTTTTATGGACGATAATGCCAGACCCCATCGTGCGCGCATCGTTCAGGAGTACCTTGAAGTGGTTGAAGTCTCTGGAATGGAATGGCAAGCAAGAAGTCCAGATCTCAATCCGATTGAGCAGGTTTGGGACAACCTCAATAGAAGGCTGAGAAGTTCAGAGAATCATCCAGCTACTCTTAATGACTTAGGAATCCAACTCGGAGAAATCTGAGAAGGATTAGATCAGAACATTTTAAGATCACTCATTTTGAGTATGAACCGTCGTTGCCGAGCTGTAATTAACGCAAGGGGTGGAAATACCAAATATTAAATCACTTATCAGCATTTCAGTATTTTGAAAATTGTTCATTTCTCTTCTTTCAAATAAGATTCGGTGAAATCCTGAATTTTTCTTCCATTTAATGTGTCTTGTTTCGTTCAAAACCTTCCCGAGAGAACATAAAAAATAAGTTATAAAGTCAATGTAGAGTTAACTTTCATTAAAATTGAGATTTTCCGAATGTGCGTTAATTTTTTTGCGTAGTGTATAATTCAAGTCTAGAAAGGCATCAGGCCAATCCATTTGGACATGAGTCTGTCCACATGTTCAGCTATAGTGAAAATTTTTTCAAGTGCGAATGAGTAACTTTTCTCTCGAATATCCACTGGATATCCCCATCTTAAGCTCATCTCTCCCACTTCGCTTTGGTTTCACAACCTTCTTATCGATCACTGGTAGCCAAGCGTCTCTTTTCTTTTAGTTGATATGATCTGTATGTAAAAAATTTCCTACCTCAATTTCATGTTTCTTGGTCTCTGAACCTCGCGTTTTCTTCCAGATATTACATTTCTTCAACACTCCACCGCAGGTGACGGAAACGGAATTAATTCAAGTGTTCAAAGACTACGACGTCGTCGCACCAAAGGCTGTAAAACTATTCCCCATGAAGTCGGAGAGATCGAGTTCCGGCCTATTGGAATTCGAGACAACGACAGAAGCCGTGGCCGCCGTCATGGCATGCAACCACGCCGCAATCGACAGTCCCGGTGAGTTTGGTTCCAAATTTTTTTAACGGTAAAATTCGGATGCGTAAAGGCCAGAAACCATCTAGAATTGTACTAAAAACACATCGGGTAAAACGGGAGATTGAGGATTTAATTTGGTATTCTTGCAGGCACCAAATTTCCCTTCATAATGAAACTGTGTTTCTCATCGTCAAGAAGTATGTCGATCAAAAACGGCAACGACAATGGAGACGGGACAGGAGAGCTCCGTTTGAGGCAGGAATAAGGGCTACTGTTTCCCTTCAACACCTACCAATACATATCCTTTCCATATTTAATATATCCTTTATAATATCGATGAGATACATTCGTTATCCTTAGATTTTGTTTTTCTGTTCTTGTTGAAAAGTTACAATACAAAAAAAAAATGCCATTTTATTGATAGTGTACAATTTACTTTCATCAAATGAAACGAACATATTGTGTAGACATATCTGAATTTATCGGTATAAATTCATTATAATTGTTAATGTTATAAGAGTACTTAAATTTCTATCTCAGCAACGACTAGGATGTAATAATTTATTATTCAACACATGATTTATGTGATGTGATTGTGTGTGTATGTTGGGCTAAGCACACCCTTATCAAGATTATTTGTTATTACGGTTGAATCTCGTTTTTATTATGATTATTATTTCAAACTGTTATTTATATTTATTTTTGTCGAATTTTTATATTTTATTTATTTATTGCCTGGGCCAGATGCAAGCCGACAAGGTATGTGTTTAAGTGCTGTGTTTGAACATTCTCCTTTGTGAAATCATGTACTGATTGCCGATATTTTAATATGATGAATTTTTTCTGACGAATATTTCTATTTAAACGAATACACATATCCGATGTGATTTCTTCATCTCCATATTTTTCATTTTATATTGATGAATATCTGATAATATATCACGGATTCGATGAGAACAGAGTGATTCATAAGGGTAGTTGGGAAAAACTACCGTCGTCCTTGTAAAATAACGGAAATATCACAATGGATTTGTCTTCCTGAACTGTATCATTGAAGGTTCGATGGAGATTCAGAATTTGATGTCAACTGGAACGTTGCCGTTCCTGCTTTTTAGCATTTTTAAAATGGATGTTTTATAATGTGAAATTGCAGGACTCCCATATTTCATACGAGAATCCTGAGTATTTTCGACAACTGTCGTGTTTAGGATATTTTTATCGTTTCTTGTTTTAGTTTTTTTCTTTATTTCGGTTTTGGACGTTGGCTAGTCGGAAATTAAATTTGCGGGGAAATTGCTGGGAAGAGGCTGTTGTTCGGACTATTTTGTGGGTTGTGGACTCACGTTCAGTTGGGGTGAGTAAAGAGGAGCTGAGCCTTCTCTGCATGGGCATAACAAGGGAGTTTTATTTCGAGGTGATGAGCAAGGTAAAGAAATGAAAACTGTTTATTTGGGGGAATTTCTTTTAGGGGTATTTTTCCCCCGCCCCCTTTTCTTCTTTTTTTAGGTGGCCCATGTCGCTCTCAAGGAATTTTTTCAAGTGGAACCTCTTTGAAGTAAGTTTCGTCTAACTATGTAGAATATCTTTCATCATATCGTAAAATATTTCGAGATTTTAAAGTTGGGTAAGCCTGCCTTGCTTTCTCACAGAAGCCAACAAGTATACAGGGTGTCCCATGGTGGATGACCTATTAGACGTTTATTGAGGACTGATTACAATTTTGTGCTGAAAATTCGTGAGTTGGGGTTTTCGACTATGAACTTTCTCCCCGAAATATTTTCATGTCTTTGACGTGGAAACAGCCTACTACTTCCTTTTTTCAAATGGGACACCCGGTATATTTTTGCATCGTTAGATAGCTGATTTGATGGCGATTTCAACAGTAGGCCATATCTTGGGTAAAAATTGAACTGTTATATTGGAATTCTTCTGGACAAAATGGTGGAAACTGGAGGTCACACTTTTTCGAATATTTCTGCTAGAGATTTTATTTTTTTTTTGAAAAAATAGTATTTTTTATTATTTCAGTCGATTCTCCGTCATTTGAATGCATTCTTTAACTAAATTCAACACTCTAAGAATTATCAAGGAAAAGTTCGAAATAAGGAAAAACAGCAATTTCGAACTGCTTGATCATTTCAACTTTTTCCTTGATAACTCTGAGAGTGTTGAATTTAGTTATAGAATGCATTCAAATGAATTCTCTTCTTTTTTGACGGAGAATCGACTGAAACAATAAAAAATGCAAGTTGTAATTTGAAATTCTTGAGTTTTGATTAATTCGATTTGTCCAACTTGATGATTTTCTCATGAACACCCTGTACATTTTTGGTCCAAACAGCTAACAGTGTTATAATACTACGTAACGGCAGAATAGAAAATGTTAAAGATTTTTCCGAAAAAAAAGTCTCCTGCAGAAATATGCGCCATTTTTCCATGAGAATCCCAATAACTCATGAATCGTTGAGTGTTCACTCAATACTGTTGAAATTGCCATTAAATTAGCTATCTAACGATGCAGAATCATACTGGGTGTGCTATTTGAAAAAAAAACTAGTAGGCTGTTTCCGGAATTTGCAGAAATTTGAGAGAATGACGGGGAATTCTCCTCAATTTGGGTTATCGCTGCATATGCAAGTTTAAACTGAATAATTATGAGTTTCATTCATGATTTCATCAAATTCACCGCGGAAACTATTCAAAATCATCCTTCAAATATGGGGTTTTAAAATTTCAATCGCTTTGTGCGGAGTTTACGATTTGGCAACAGCGCATACAAGACGATGAAAAGAACAATGTCCGATCAGCTTGTTTATAAAAAAACAGCTGTTGATCTACAGGCGCGTACTTACTGGCGAGCTTGTACTGCAATCGGCCATAAAAATCCCATAAAATTTTACGACCTTCCTCGTTCGTCGCAGACTTCATAGACAACCATCTTTGTCTATCTCATCAAGATAATGCATCTGGTGTCCTTTATTATCAAGGCAGATTTCAGTCGATGTTGCCATCTTGTGCAATTCTCACAAAACGCTTTAAACTTTAAATACCCATTTTTATTTTTCATTTTCAAGTGCTTAAAATAATTTTTTTGGGAAACGCTTGAAATGGTTATTTCAAAATGTGACGTTTCAAAGATACATCATTTTCGTCAGAAGGAGCATTCCCTATTGTAATTATTTCACTATAAACGTCTACTAGTCTGTTGGACACCCTGTATATTATTGTGCGCCTACTATAGGCTAACATTTTGGGATTTTCCGACTAGCAAGCGTACCTTTAAATCGGTTGATGATTAAATTTCGAGCATAGCAGCTTGAAACAGTGGGAGATAATTTATTTCGTGTATTGTGCGTTCTAAAAGACAATATTATATGTAGGAATTCTGATTGTTCGATACTTTGTTCCTTATTTTGTTAATTATCTGTATCTATGATACAAATCTTTATCTTTTATTTATATGGAGATTGGTTTCTCTGTTTTGTTCACTTCAAAATCTTTCATCTCGATTTCACCGTCGTTATTATATGTATATTTAATTTTGTTATTGTATGTTTAGTCGAGTCAAGACCTCAGAAATAAGGTGTCCTCCAATTCTAATTGCGAGAAGTAAAAAAGACATTATGATAGTCAAAATGAAATAGTATTATTCATTGTATTGTAGAAAGTAGCATTATTTTGTATATTCAAAAATATTTTCCTACGGGGCGATAATTTCAAATCGGACATTGAAAAACGATCGAAAAAAAACAGCACCAACTGAATTACAAAAGGAAAAAAATGACCAAAGGATTAAAATAATTGAAGATTTGACTTTATCGCTCCTCATTTTTAGAATTATAGCCCATGTTGTAGACGAACTCGGGGTAAAGTTAGTCCACGGAAGATCTTAGAATAAAACTGATTTTGGTTTTGTCGGATGTTGCAAGATCAAGTTGGAATTTCAAAGTGAGTATCCCTCGAATTTCTAACTTGAGAATGTTGTTCCCACGGACGATATATGATTAATGTGTTTGTTCTTATTTGCAGTGTATCACAAATACCTATTGAATGTAAATGTCGTAACAAAATATATTAGTTGAGTCAATTATCTGTGCCTCTAGCAGTGGTAGCCTTTTTCCGAGACACATTTTCCAATATCTAAACAAACTCTTCCCTTTTGTCTCTCTTGCACTGTGATAGCTTTCAGAGAAGAGTAATAAAGTTTTTTTTCTAACTTTATTCTTCGTTTCGATTGAAATTTATTACATGGTATAAGAATTCGCTATGAATTCTTCGACGTTTTGCTTCTTATCGGATATTTTTTCAAATATTGGGTAAGTTTTGATTAACTGTTTCATTCTCAACGTGACAGAATTTTTTTTGCGATAATAGGTAAGCAAGTAGGCGAGCCAATAGACCATGTGGATATTACATTTTTACGTCTACCGCGCCTGTTTACTGGCCTCGGCTACGTCGACGTAGTTGCCAATTCCCTCAGCTTTAAAGGAGATTCATATCGCTATTCTTGAATATTGTGAACACCAATATTCAAACGACGTTTTCAGTTCGCTCGTAAAATTTAGCGGATTTCGTGAAGAATTAATTTTACAATATTAAATGACAGTTATCGAAAATGTCTCAATCAACTCTCTCGTGCAGTGACGACAGCGGACGAAAAGGGCTTGCGCACGCAAAGAGTCTGCGGACGAAAAGAGTTTGCGGTCGAAAAGAATCTGCGGACGAAAAGTGAATGCGGACGAAAAATATTTCAAAAATAGTCGACTCCGCGTTCGGCAATGAGTACTTAAAATTTTTTGTTGTGATCGACGGAAAGTATCATTTCATTTATACAGGGTGCTTCAAGTAACGTGACCTATTGGCCTTCTAAAATATTTTAGATTTTTGTTGCTTTACCAATCGGATCGGAAATTAATTTAAAATACGTCAACTACTGTAAAGGGGGACGCAAAAATTGATAGTCAAATAGACAACTAGGGCGTGTCAGATTTTGACACTCAACTGTCTTAACCATAGAATGACTAATTGAACCTCTTCATGCGCTTTGGCATATGAAGCCGAGCACCTCGTACTCGTCGCACTATACGGGTCATCCAAAAACAGTGAAAGTTCAATAAAGATACATGTATACAAAAACCTTCTTCATCGAGACGGTGTTTGATAAATGAAATAATTTTGTCTCTTGTTTCTCTTTCAGTAGCGTAATGCCTTGAAATTCCTCTGGCTTATATGCCAGTTGCTGGTAGCACCCTGTATAACCTACATATTCAATTGCTTGTTCCAAGTTGTCTTGAAACAGTGACAAATCACTCCTTATGGAGTGATGAAAAAAAAATTGGATGAAAAAAATCGTGTACATAAATACAGCAAATAAAATAAACTAAAAATGAACAGTCAAAATAAGAAATCCCTACTGATGAAAGTGATGTGCACAAAGGGCTTTATTATATTGTTTTATTTTAATTCTAAGTTTATTATTATATTTTCAAGCTCTTTTTTTATCAATGTTTCGGTGGAAATCAAAGATTCACCCAATATTTGAAAGAATTCCGCAATTTTAGTGATACATTACTCATTTATTTCGGAATAAATGATCAATCCAAAGAAAAATACTAGTCCAACCTTCGCATCTCATGAATTAGAGGAACTTCCATGTTTGAAACCTGTTGAATAGCTTTCGATCGCTCGGTGAAAACTCAAACCCATTTATATTTTGAACGGGACCAATATTTTTCTGATGGCGAACCCATAATTTCTATGGAACATCCGAAGTTCTTCAAATCACTGATGGATTTCTATTGTATATAGTTCGATTTTAATTAATTATTTTAATTTTTTCTAGTCATCGTGCCGAAGGAAAATTATCGGTTGTTGTATATCGAACAAAGTAATCTTTGGTCACTATGAGAGAGACAAATGACACCATATCACAAAGCTTACACGTTCAAAAATACATAAACATGCATTCATTACCATGACCACCCAAAACAAAAAAGAACACTTCGAATACAATTAATATAGATGTACTTATTTTTCTGATGGCATGTGTGTATATATATATACCAACTTGAAAAATATTTTATTCAGATTATTATAATAAATTGTGCGTAGGTGTATGCCAAATTTTTCTAGCCCTCCAATTTTGTGGATGTTATGTGCGATGCACCTTTTTGTATCTGAAATTATTCGATAGTGACATGTCGTTCACAAGATAGGAAAGCCTAGATGTCAGTATTACTGAGGTCAATTCATTTTTCAATTTACTGTAAGAAGTTATATTTCGTCGCTAAAAAGAGTAAATTATAAATGAGGAATATGTGTTTTTGAACTGTAAGAATCCCATCATTATCCCATCTTTTTATTCCGTGAAATTTAAATAAAGGATAGAAGAAAAGATTTCAGGAAGGAAAACTATATTTTGTTGTGAGTCAAATAAACGTAAGTATGAGTTTTCAATGGAATCACCTAAATACAGTGCCAGATATTCCGAATTTTGGTATGGAAATATAGATTTTCGAAGACGCTGAGTCCATTGCGAGCATTTTCGAAAGCCTATCTCTGTTCGTTCAGATTTTCATCATGGAAATGGTATTTTTCAAAAATTGCAAATTTCAATCTGCGATATATTGTGTTATATTCGTCTGATCCAGTTGGGATTTCCGTTTATATAATCAGCGTTGCCTAGGCTTCCACCTCAACACAAAAACTGCATTTTGAAAATGTCGATTTTTTGGGTAAAAAATGAGCAAGGGGTGAGACCCCCCTAAAATGAATGAGATTTGCTACTCTGTCTAAAAATAAGGATGTTCTATTACTGTCCTCGGATATGGAGTGCAAAGAATTTGTTTTGAAGATTCTAGAAAACCAAACAGTTGATGATTCAATAGAGAATTGCACTCCAGAGAGCTCTTCGAAGTCAACTCGAAAATGAAAAGTGGAAAAACAAAAAAAATTATTTTCTCCTAAACAATGCCAGATATTCTGAATTTCCATATGGAAATATTGGTTTTTGAACACGCTGAATCCATTGCAAGTAATTTCGAAAGCCTATCTCCCTTCGTTTAGATTTTCATCATGGAAATGGCATTGTTCAAAAATTTCAAATTTCACTTGAGAGTTCGTCAAGACCAAACGGCTTCATAGAGCTCGACAAAATTTTCAGATTTTTAACTAGAAGTGTTGCTCTTACAGAATATGTATCACATTTCCATATACGGTTATTTTTATCAAGAGGAAAACATCTCGAACTGTGACAGTCGAAAAATTTCCAAAAAGATGTAATCAGTTAAATAATTGAAAATCTTCAGATTTTTAACTAGAGGAGTTTGAAACAACAAATCTTCGGCATACAGAAACTGTACAGGGTGGGCAAAATTCGTTGTCTACTGAGGGGATCTAAAGTACTATGAGAATTAGAATAAAACGGATGACACATTTTCGAGAATGGTCAAAACTGTAGCCTCCTAGGATTCTTCGTTTTTGAGTTATTAGCAAAAAATGAGATTTTGGTGAATTCGAAGAGTTCTCATACTTTTTTTGGCTTTGAAGGTACAAATCTGAAACTTCTAAGGCACTCTTATACGTAGAATCTACTGATGAAAGATTTATTTCCAACTCAAAAATAACAAATTCAGTAAAAGTTTACATTTAAAGAAACCAAAGTTTGCCTAATTTTTCAAATAAAAAAAATATTTTGAGCTCGTCAGTTGATTCTACGTAGATATATAAAAGTGCCTAAGAAAGTTCGAGTTTCAAATCTGTAACTTCAAAGACAAAAAAGTTATGGGAACTTTTCGAAATCTCATTTTTTGCTTATGACTTAAAAACCACAATCGTAGGAGGCTACTGTTGCTCTTAAGAAGAGCTAGAAAATATGTGTCTTCGGTTTTTTTTTAGCTCATATAATTCTCGAGATCCCCTCAGTAGACAGCAAATTTTACCCACCCTGTACAATAATTGTATATCAAAAAACTGCGTTTTAAAATGAAGAATTGTCAAAACAGGAACTGTGGAGTAACTGTATATCAAATGCAAATATTAATATGAGTTTGATGATTTCTCCATGGATTCTAAGGTGAGTACGAATAATGATAACAAATTGCTCATGATACTTTATTTATACGAAAACAATATCAACGTATTTAAACCGCGAAATTCAAAAGAAGTTCTGCATCCGTGTGTGTATAAAAAATATGTTTTCTGTTTCATTTCCAATTTCCGTCAATACTGAAAAACCGTTTAAATACTTCGATACGATCGTCCTATAATTCACAAATTGTTTTATGCATCAAAAATTACAAACTAATCAACAGTTTCTCTTCTTGTTCATCTACTATTTTACAGTATGAAAAAATTATGAAAAGCTTATAAATTGTCGCGAACAGAGATAATATATATTCATCTATACAAAGGGGATTCATTTTGTGTCCTGCTGAAACTGTGATATGTACTTATATGTAATCAAATCAGTCTCTATGCATGTTTTATAATAATATCTAAAAACTTAACATGTAAAATATATCAATTGAATTAAATACTTTGTAACCACTGTAGAATTTTCGGATACCTAAAAACTTCGGAACTTGATACCGTCTAACGAGAAGGTAACGTTTAGGATATGTCAGAATTATAAATGTTTAAATTTTGTTCACTTTGCAAGAATATTCCAATGTTTTTTTTTTTATTTTTGAAATTCAACATTTCGAAAAACATGATAAAAATTGTTGAGGAATCGTAAAATAGCCACTTATATATACCTCAAGTATTTTTAGGAAAATTGTTCCGGGAAAGGTTTTGCAATATTGGTGTTTTGGTTGGAGATTGGCATAAACCATTGTATTAAAAAGAGATTTTGCAAAGAATGTTTAAAAACGTTTCTTTCTAGTTTGATAAGAATTGATGAAATGGTTGAGGAAGTGGTCATTTTCTAATTCTTCAACCTAATTTATAATCTACTAAATATTTATATATTTTTTCGATAAAAAAGTTATTATTATACTCCCAACATTTATATACAAAAATGGAGTATTAACTCCTCAAGATTTCCTCTAAAGAGGAATCAAAATATTTACATTTTCTCAAATATTCATAACACATTAATGATATAACCATCATTTCGAAAGGGTAACAAAAATTGAGGGAAGAAATGTGCGTGTTTGGAATGGTGAAAGATAAAAGTACTAAATCTTGACACTTATCTTTGAGAAATTATTAGAATCTGTTTTTACATTTAAACTTAAGGAAATCATCAAGAAGGATCTGATTTTTTTACTCCTATTTCTGTCTTCCCCAATTTTCATTACCCATTCTAGTGTTATGTTAGAAGATTTTGCAACAATAACAAATTTTTCAATCCAAGGTTATCATCTATCTTAGAATTATTTTTGTGTTCAGTATAAAAATATTTAATAGTTGAAAAATGGGAAATTAAGAGCCTCTTTCTGGGTCTCTGAATTGAGTTCGCTGGCTAGTTATTGAAGATTTTTTGGTATCTTCCTCTTCGGCGTGTGCTAAGAGTTTCATTTTCTTGTACTTTCCTAAAAAAAAATGGTGAAGGCATAAATCAGTTCTGTCGAAAACAGTTCTATCATGCAAAAAATTGAAAATATTTTTCTCGCAATCAAAATTATTTCAAGAAGATTCCCCAATGAATCTATTTTTGGGAAATAGAAGGTTTGTTTTATACTCACTTGCCAATTTTACCATGATGACACCCCACCATATTGACCAGCCCCACCCAACAAGGCAGAAGAGTATTGTGAAGCATTGACTGAAACCTACAATGCAATCTATAATGAAGGCACCAATTCGGGATCGAATACTATCCTTTTGGGAAAATCTAGGTATTCCAAAACAAAGACAGAAGAGTCCGCTGAAAACAGTACCTGAAAGTTCGAAAATCGCCCTGTAAAAAAGCCCTTTCCATCAGAATGTTTCCTTACCAGTCCCGGGAAGAAGGCAGTTCATAATCAAGCAGAACCAAGCTAAGGAAATAGGTAAAACTGGAATAGCAGCTTTCATATGCGAAGAATGTTCGACGAGAGATAAATCTAACTTCGGTGTTTGGTCCTAAAGTACAAAAAAGAATATTTCAGTATCACTCTAGATTATCTAAGTGAACATATGTAGCAAAGAAGAGAAAATCTAGAAAAAACTGACCTCAATTGGCTGTTGTGTTGTGGTGGGAGTCAAACTTTTCTTCTTACTCAAAGTTGATTGCCTTCTGCTCACAGAAAGGTCTGTGAGTTTCCTCTTCTTCTTGCAGAGATGCAGACAGAAGAGCCTCCTCAGGAAATTTTTGAATCTTTCGGAAAAACTGCGCCTGAAATACAAATTTCAGCTTTGTGAAATATAAAAAAGATAGTCTTGTATTAAGGAATAAATTGGTAAGGGTATAGACAACCACTGAAGGTTGTTTTATGAATGTATTAAAAATCAAGTACAGAATAACAACATTTTTTTCATACCTTGGTGGCAAGTCGCTAAGAATACTGTCCCTCCTATCCTCCCAGGCTCTCTTCTGTTTACCAAACGGAAGACATCCTTGTTGTCCAACAGTATCCTTCTTCCCACAACATTTCATCCTATCCCAACAGGAACGTTTCACATCTTCTCCATCATCTTGCACATTGATCCTGATGGACTGCCTGATTGGTTCTTTCTCTTTCTTTAAACAGCTGAAGCACCCCTTCTTCTCATCGTCAACTTGGACTGATGTTGCGTTAACGGAATCTTCTTGATCCTTTTTAGCAGAAGACTTGCACAGCAATTTATCTTTAGCAGAAGCAAGAAATTTTGCGGTTCGACTCTTTGGTTCGCTCTCTTCGTTTGTCGTTTCTTGATGTTTCGAACCCACATCGTTGTGATTGGATTGAAGGTCTGGAGGCAGACTGAAACAGAAAAAGAGGTTCAATTCAACGGTTTAGGATTACTTGAATCAAGCATACACCGTTTGAATTAAAAAAAAATCAATCCCGAATACGTTAAATGTTTTTTATTGATTCGACAAAAAACAAAACGTCGAAAATATCGAAAAATCTAGTGAAAAAAATCATACCCGCCATTTTCTATCACTCCATAGCCATTCTCATCCTCATGTAAGGGCATTACATAAATGAAGGTCATTTTGATCAATTTCCGAATTGCGCATTACATGGGTAGTCTGAATTATTGAGAAAAATCACAAATATCATTGTATTGATGGGAAAATCGAAGAGCTATTTTAACTTGGTGGGCAAACAGTTAAAAGAATGATTATGAATCAATGCTCAAAGCAACTATGTGCAGTCAACTCAAAAAATCGTCTTAAAAGTAAACTTAAGAATTTTTCATGCGTGCTAGTTGATAATTAACATGGTAATTATGATGCAAAAATAAAGAATCTGGTGAGGTTGAAGGTACGTATAAGAGTTTCTTTCTTACAATGTAAAGAAAATGTTGAACTAACAAAAGATTTCTAGTCAAATTATCAATTTCGAATCGGCTTTCATTCAGTTCGAAAAGTAATAATTTAATGGCAAGGATTCCTTCAATAACTGGCAATTAAATTAGCAACCTTGAAAGGAGTTATTCTCCTGTGAAGAAGTATCGATTTTATTTCAGCACGCAATATTTCAAATGAGCCGAGAGATTTATCGAGAACATTTTGAATTCATTAATACGAAATGTGCATTGTTTGTATTGGTCTAAAAGTATATCCACCATAAACAAATTAGTGAAAGATATTTTAAACAAACACAAGTCCTGTTAATAACAACACTAGAAAACAAGAAATAAGGGTGCATCAACATCAAAGTGCAAGTGATTTCAAGCTCGAAAATTACACATGCAAAAAAGGTGAAAGTGCCACGACAAAATAAAATAAAAATCACCACTGGACATAAAAAGTGTCAAATAGAATACCATATGTATGGGATATCTAAATCACTCAAAGTCAGTATCTTCATAACGCAATGATTTTGAGAGAACAAAATGCCCGGTTGATCTTTATCGGACGATTTCAATTATCTCGGATTTAATTAGCGGAATTAAATTTGAATTTCAATGTCCAGATGTCAGTTGGAACATTGGCCAGAACACTGGTTCGCGAGTTGGTCTGGTGTCAACTACGTGTTTTATTCGCACTCACTACCCCAATGCGGCTACAGAAGTTTTGTATATTCGCTGGACAGCGGCCAAGGAAAGCCAGTGGCGGGGGCGGGGTGTTCTTTAAGGGTTTTTTTCGAAATCGGTATCTATTCTTTCCCAGAGCAAAGAATCCGCGAATTTGATAAATGAACGCATAATTCATAGCCTGATCAAAGAGCTAGAAGAAATTAAGATATACAGAGTGGGCCTGACTCGTACGAATATTTTAACAGTACATTCTTGAGGTCAAAAGAAATACTTTTATCTTATACCTTGTTTTTCGATTTGGGTCTGACAAAAAGATATAGCTATTATAAATTTTCATGATGGGCTGTGCCACCCCAAGAAAAACAAAATTACCTGCAGAATAACTAGCTTAATCTACGGCACTACACATCTGTGGATCTTTTAAAAAGAGTTGCATTTGGTCAAAGATACTTTTAAATTTTTGAACATCAAATTACTCGAAAACGACGCATTATACAAGAAAATATGAGGAATACTTATTTTACAAAACGTTAAAATATTCATTAAATATCTTCCAACTTAGTTTCATGAGTTGGGTTCTCTGAATTTTTGGTATTTTTATGGTTCGTAATGCTCATAATGAGAAAACTGAAAGACGTGGGTGATATCTTGTGTTCGAAAAAGATTCATTTCATTCCATGAAACCGTTGTGAGATAGATCTAAAATAACATTTTTTTATGGTTTTTCAACAGCCTGTAGCTTTCAAACCGAGCCGATTCTGAAAAAATTGTAAAGGAAAAAGTGTTTGCTTTGACCTCAAGAATCTACTGTTTAAATATTTGTACGAGTCAAAGACTCACCCTGTATATTATCATTCAAAGATCAAGTAATGATAACTGAGTATTTTGAAGATTTACTCAGAGAGTAGAACTCTGGAATTTCAATTCTTTTCAATACTGCGAAAAAAATTATATAGAACAGAATTTGCCCATTACTTAATAACGTCCACTTACTTTTTTGATTAAAAAAACATTGGAAAATCATAATGGACGCATTCAGACAGTTAACTTTTCCTGAAATTTCCAGGTACCTACTTCTTGACTAGCTGAGATAATACGCAAGAGAAATATCCTTTCAAGAAAATCCTTCTACGCCAATGTGTAATCTGGACACGCCATATTCTACTTTCTTGACCGTTCGAGAGACGTTGAAAGCACGCGAACTAATATTAAGGAACCCCCACCTTGGAGAAAGAGTTCATTTTAACGACCTCTCTCTTCAACCCCTTTGTAGAACACCCCTCCAGTTAAATTATGTCAGGGTTTTTAATATACTCTCATCGGATTTGTATGCTCATAAGAGGGTATAGTGTAATTTTAAATGGAGGATTCCCATTAGGTGATTATGAGGTATTAACTGAAGATAATGCAACTACAGACTACAGGGGGTAATATTTTCACCGTTTTGTTCGATAATTTGGGTAATGGTGAAAAGTAAGCAGAATTTGTAATCAAAGAATTGTTTGGAATGCAAGACTTTTGAGAACACACTTGTAGGACGATCTTTCTTTAATCCTCGACTGAAGAGGCTATAGTGATAGCGAAACAGGGCTACCTAGTGGTTGAATATCGTTTCCAGGTGAAAATCGTATAATCCATTTTGTAATTCCATTAAAGATCTGTTCAATATTCGATGAATCGAATTAATTTTTTTCGATAGTCGAAATGGTCTAGTAAGTCACTGATGGAATCCTCATGAGAATTACAATTCAATGGCAGTTTTTCATCGACATCTATCCATATAATTGGCCAATAGTCCAAATTCATAGGGTGTATAATTCCATCGTCAAAGGGCTTTCATTTTTCATCGTTATCAGTTTTCCATTCCACAAAGAACCTTCATCAACCATGGGATATGCGATGGAAAGTGTGATAAATGGATTCGATATAAATTAGTTTCGTGATTCGACGTTTTTCATCGATGAAAATTGGCACGTCCATTGTTGGGGCCGCGATATTGGTGAGAATTTCCTTTCATTCGTTTAATGCAGCTAACTAACTGGAAGTTTTCGTTGGTTGCTCAATAACCCGTAAGAAAATCATTTTTTCATTGGCACACAAAAACCTATCGCATATCCTGGATATGCCAAGATGGGTTAAAGTGTCACAATGTATTTTAAACGAAGACTAAACACTTCCACATCAAGAGATTGATTTTCTCACCGGCCAGTGTTTTGATATATCATGAATAAGTGTTTCGATTTTTCATATCGCATTCTAAATTATTCAAATATATGCTACCTTTAGAACAATACCAGGAAAATGACCGGTGTGCATTACGAACGAATCATTATGCAAATATCTTCGTTCAGAATAGACGTACGCCAGAGAATCGATATTGTAACTCATCCCAAGAAAACTCCAAGAAAATTCATGAAGCGCGTAAATATTTTTCGGGTTTTTCTCTCCTACACTATATCATATAAAACCCGTAGGTTCACATTTAGAACATTTTGTTGAGAGTGTCAATTCCTTGAATTAGAAACTGTCCAAATTCCTTTCATGGTAGCAAATTTGGCAAAGGTTTTGCCTAATCCAAATCTTGGTTTGGTTGATGTTTGTCTTGTTTGGAGAAAAGAAGGTAGAGTAAGAAGAAGACAATACACAGGACTTTCAGAATCATCTTATTTAGCCAATATTGCCAATAACCACTTGTGTTAAATCGAAGCAAAATGACCTAGAGACTATATATCTTACTCTCCTATTGACGAAGGCCAATATTTTGCCTTGATCACTCTGTTTACAACATTCAAATCCTCGAACTCATCTGATTCAATATGAGCACCAAAAATAACCATTACAATGGTTGACATATCATCATCATAAGTTAAATGGAATTCTGAAGAATTTCGAGTACGGATCTGCCTAGATGAGGTGTTTCTCTCACGTTTTTGAGGTAGCTTAGCTTTGTATCCTGAGGTTGAATGGAGTAGCACTAGCTAGCCTTCGCCTCAGTCTATTAATCGGTATCAAAAGGTAATTTATTATTTTATTATTATTATTATCAAAATGGGTACCACACGATCAAGTCATTTTAAAATTTTTGTATAGGTGATTTTTGGTTCGACCAATTCTGTCTCCTGTTAGAAGAAAGACCCTTTTTTGAAACACCCTGTGTGGGATATGATGGGATTTTATCCAATTTCTCAATAGACTATGTCCCAGATGATTCACGAAGTTCAAGTGGAGCAACTAGCAGCTATTCACCATCTCATTTTTTCGATGAAAAATATTTTATGACAAATATTAATTCTTCCCCTGTTCTTCTACCAAAGTGCCAGAAACGAGTTAAAGAAGTTATTTTTTCTGGGTGTCTCTCTGAGTAACGGAGTAAACTAAGAAAGGGATCAAGTCAGCAAGGATAATTTTTAAAACTGATATATCAACAACGTCTTTTACTTATTTGAAAAAAAAAACCAACGAAGTAGGAGGGCATTCCAATATTTTTCTCTTTCAAGGTCCCCTGGTGTACCAGGTCCAGTTTATCGATCTCTCCTTCATTCACCTTCAAACTCCATACTACAGAACTTTGTTGGTCACCCACCCCCTATTGGTCGCGTGACTCTTCACACATCGTCAGTGTTTTCACGTGACTCACCCTGAGATTTACAGAGATAAAGAGATGTCCAAACTTGAGATAATGCGAACCTAGACAACTTGCTCTTGGATCACGATCAGCAACTCCTGGTATGATGTCAAGTGTCAATATTTATGTTCTTGTAGTTTTGCGTCTTCATGTTCCCGAGGAGTAAGATAGTCTCACGCACTTTTATTTACGTGTACCCTACAAGGTTTTCACCCCATTATTTATTCCGCCCCTTTAAATAATCTCAATGCGAAAAAATTAGTTTGGCGAAAAACATGTTTTTCCTACAGATTATCACATGTTTATCGATCATTTTCAAATCTCCAAGTTCGACTAGAGTCTACTAGGTTTTACTTTCAGGAGTTAAGTTCGTATTCCAGAAGGCATTATGAAAAAAATTCTTGAATTTCATCAGAAACTCGAGGGTTATTTATTGAATGAGATTCCCCTAGTATTACTTATTTTTTTCTTTGAATAATCATTCCTACATTTGATTTTCGAATCTAACACGCGGTATAACCTAATAACGTGCGATACCTCATTCAATATCCTTGAACTTTGTCCGTCTAGGTCACTCTTATATTATGCGAAACTTAACACGCACCTTTTTGGTGTTTGACTACCGCATAGCTATAGATTTCTTCGTATGGACCACTAACCCCAATTCGTAACTAAAATTAGCCCCTCATAAACTGGAATAACGTAATAGTTCCTACTCATAAACTAAATGAAGAATTTTGTCCTTAATTCCTCTCACTACATGCTAGGGCATGATCTTGATTGATAATGGCAAAGTTACTCTCACTTTCGCAAACAAGAAGTGAATACCAAAACAACGATCGAGAATATTTTCTATTTTAAGTTAAAAACAAATCTAGATGACTTACCTGGGCCGTCCATGTAAAGAACCATTTGTAGCGCTGTATGGCATTCTTACATTTCCACTCTGGACATCTTCATCACTGGGTTTTTCTTTCACCAATATCTGGATAGGCCTAACATCGGAGGAAATAACGTTTTTGGCTTCAGAATTTTTTTTAATCTCCGTTTTGTGCGTTGTATCGCCTATAGGCGTCTCTGACGCTATCAACCTGCTCATGCTATTTTGCATTTCTGTTTCCATTCTTGTAGCGTCCATCAATCCAGTGGTTGTTACATGATTAGCCACCCTTTCTTTATCTGGTGAACTGTCTTTTGTTGTCGAAATATTATTCGATTTATTTTTGTTAGTACTTGAGGAATCGTCAGTTTCTTCGGTATGCTTATTGGCTCCCCCGTTTTTGGGGTCGGAGAAACTTTTTTCGGAATCACTAATTTTGTTGTGTTTTGACTTGTTTTCCCTGGACATCGATATGATGGCGTTAGCAGCTGGTGATAGCTTGGACAATCCACTTTCTCGCATGAGGGTCTTGGTGTCCAAAACAGTGTCGTTCATTTTGTTTATTGCGTGCGATACACTTGTAGCGCTCAAGATTCTACCATCCACCATCGGTGAGATACCTTTGGGCAGATCAACATTAGCATCGATTTTCAGAGGTTTCGTAACAGCTTCTGTTGTCACTGGAACTATTGTTGCTGCTGAGTTTGTCAGTTCGTCGAATAACCTCATAGAAGCGTCGTTTATTTCCAAAATATCAATCTCTTTCGGGAAAACAGGAGACTGGGGTGAAATCCTAGTGAAATTATCATCTACGAATTTTTTCGCTGGTGTTTTATCGTTTTTTATTTTGTTACCTTTGTCGTTCGTTTCATGATCTTTTTCGATATCTGTCGTTTCAAATCCAGAAGTAGAATGAAACGTTTCTTTGTTGTCATTGTTTTCACCTGTGGTTATCTGGTTTCTATTCGAATTGTTGTTCTGATTTTTACCATCGTTGTTGTTAGTTTTGTTCGAATTGTTGTTCTGATTTTTACTATCGTTGTTGTTAGTTTTGTTCGAATTAAACTTGGATTTCGCCGTTAACGAAGCACCAACTTTACTCGCACTGTTTCTCGTGTTGTTCGTTGTCTTTTTCTTATATCTAGGAGTCACAGTCGCGGGTTTATCAGACAATTCCGAATCACTGGTTAACTGGGATTTAGGAGGCACTTTAGGTTTACTAAAACTATTAACTTTCGACTGAACATTTTTATACTTCGCCGAGGCTTTGGTAGGTGAAAGAATGGGTCTTATGGAAGGACTCGGCTCTCTGCTGTTACTTCTAGATTGCACTCTGGAGGAAGACCTCGATACGTTTCTCGAATTGCTTTTAGATGGAAGCTTTGATGGTTCCGTTTCTGGGGCACGCCTCGAAGGGGATGGTAGCCTGCTCTGAGGTTGACTGCGGCTCTTGGTTGGAATCCGAGAGGGGGAAGACTGTGATTGGCTTGGTTCTGGTGAACTACCTGTTCGACACAATTCTTCAGTTAAAATTCACAGAAATATCCAGGATGTAATGTAATGAAAGTGGAAAGTGGTAATATTTCATTTTCAAATACTCTTGCTATATCAAGAAGTTTCACTATAAATCTCAAGCTACACGATAATTGTGAATTTATTTTTTACTTCAACTGCCCGGAGTTGATGAGAGAATCAGATAAATAAGGAAATTGAACCATTAACAATTCTCCTATTAATTAAGCTACAAAATATTGACTCTATGAGGATATATTGAAAAATCTTAGGCTACTATAGAACCAAACAAAATTTCAACGTCAAAATATTTCATTACTCAACATATTTTTCTCTTAATTGGATACATTCATTACAGCAAACCTGTAACGTCTCTAGACCTTTCAAAAAAAAAAGTTTCTTCTTGCTCTGCAGACCAGACCTCCACAGCTTTTATAACCTCCACGTTGGAAGAAAATTTACGACCTTTTAAACTTTTTTTCGATTGAGGAAAGAGATGATAGTCGGATGGAGCCAAATCTGGTGAATAAGGGGGGTGTTCTAGTAATTCAAACCCTAAATCAAGAATTGTTTTGCATGGCAACTAGAGATTTGTGTGCAGGGGCGTTGTCCTGCAAAAACAAAACACATGTGGATAGCTTTCCGCGTCTTTTCTCTTCGATTTTTTCTCGTAGAGCGGTCAGTAATGTCTCCAGCTATTGTTCTACCCTTATCCAAAAAATCAATCCTGATTACTCTATGGCAATCCCAAAAAACTTAAACAAGAAATTTTCCAGCAGATTTTTGGACACGAAACTTCTCAGGTCTTGAATTCATCGATCATCGATTGTTGCTTTGTTTCTGGATCGTAGAAATGTACCCAAGTCTCGTCCATAGTAACAATGTGGTTTAAGAAGACTACATCGTTTTCAAATCGAGCACAGATAGAACGCGATGCTTCTACCCTTGCACGCTGCTGGTCAACATTCAAACATTTGAGGATCCATTTTGCAGCAATTTTTCTCATGTCTAAATTGACGTGCACTATATGATGAACGTGTTCGTATGAAATATTCAGTGCTTCAGATATCCGTTTTAGCCCAATTCGACGCTCTGATAAAATCATGTCATGAATTGCATCGATATTTTCGGGGACTGACACTGAAACTGGCCTTCCCGATCGGTCATCATCATCAATGGAAAATTTGCTTCTTTTGAAGCTTGCAGTACAATTTTTCACGGTCGCATACGAAGGACATTGATCACCAAGGGTATTAGGCATATCTTCGTAAATCTTACCTCTTAACCCTTTTAAATACAGGTACTTAATGATGGCTCGATACTCCAATTTTTCGATTTTCACAATTTCGATGGATATCTTATTTCTTTCAATTTATTGCGTAACTCTGGTTTACTTTTTTGACCTCAAACTTCCCACTGACATTTCTAATGAGATATTGTTCGTTGCTATGGTAACGCAATATTTTTTTATGCATGGAATTGGTCTAGGCTAACTAAATATCAATACATCCTCATATAACGAAAAATAATTGAGCCATACTCAGCAAAAACCTTTTTTGTTGCCAATTAACTGCAGAATCACTAACTAATGTCGTGAACAAGTCTATATGATTTTTTTTCATACCTAATATTGGCGAAAGCTGTCTAAAAGCAGTCCTTCCAGAAAAAACTCTACTAGGACTTGGTGGCGGCCTCTTGGAAACTTTACCAGGGGCAATGTTGGTCATGCTCTTGCTCAGTTTGATTCCTGAGCTTTCTTTTGTCGGCGTCGAGTCAGTCGAGCCCTCAGGGTTCGATACTTTCTCCCCAAACAGAACGGAACTGTTCCTTCTTTTGATCTGGGGAATCTTGGACTTCTTGGTCGGGGTCTTTGGAGGTTTGGAAGTTTGGTCCGCCGCTTCTGGAGGCGGCGATGGAGCTGGAGATGCATGTCGAGATCCTGTCGGGTTGAAGCCTCTACCTCTGAAGGGACTTATGCGACCTGATGGGGAATTGCTCCTCGATGGTCCTTTACTGGTTGGTTCGGCTATTATAGAGAACGACTGGTTTCTGTTTCTTCGGGTGGTTGGGGTGAGTCTGCAATGAAACCGGAGATTGAGTTATTTATTCGAAATTTATCGTTTCCTCAGAATTTTCATATTGCATGAAGAAATTGAGTGATATTACAAATTTAACTCGCTATATACATCAAATTTTTCTTATCCACGTCTCAAAAATTTCAATGAAAATTCTAAATGCAACTCAGACTTCTGAACTTTTTCAGCTTTAGACTTCCCGAGAGAGAATGTATCACATTTAGATCTATGATGATTTTTTTAGAAGAAACGCGTACTGAAAGTTGATCTTTCCAAAGATGTTCACTTAAAAATTCGTCAAGGTCGAACGATTGCACTGAGCTCGAAGAAATTTCAAAATTTATTACTAGAACAGTTGCTCTCTTAGAATATGTATCACATTTGGATCTACGATGATTTTTCTAGGAGAGATACCTTCGAAAAATTCCAAAAAAAAATTGGGCCAGTTATTACTAGAAGTTAATTTTTTAGAATATATATCACATTTACATCTACGATGATTTTTCTGTAAGACGCACTTAGGATTAATATTTATCGTTATTTCATAACAATAAAGCTATTTTCTTGAAAAAAACCGAATTTGTACATCCAATATTCTTCGATATATATTGACAAATTAGTGCAATTGATAATGACGATTGATAATTCTCAAAATAAAAAAAAAATCCTCATCCTGTCCTAAGATTCAAAAAGTTATACCGTTCATCATTAAACCTCTCATAAAAAACATTCTATTGATTAATATAACAGGAATCCCTACCTTATCTCTTGATATTTGGACACATAGAACATATTAATCATATCACTCAGTTCTTGAAGAGAAGTGTCAAAAATAATTTCCGGACAAAACATAACAATTTACCACCGTCGAAGCACTCAACCAACTGCCAAAATGATTTCTTGCATTTAGACCTGGATGGAAACCAGAGGACATTTCCTTCAGGTTCGAATCAGATTGAAGACGAGATTTATTTTTGGAAGAGTCAGAAATACTTTGATATCCAGAACCGTCTCGTCACTTCATGAATGAAAGTATGGCCAGATGGCCAGTGTTCGTAAATGAATGAAAGCTGATCTTCATTTTAATTTAATAAAGCATTCAATAAACAACGAACTGTAGGAAAAATATGCAATTTCATGAGGTATTTAAAAAAAATTCTTTCTTCATTCTCCAATCCTATTTATTTTTCTAATCAGGTATCTATATCGTTCTGATGTTTAGTGGAATATTGTTGGAATAAGATATTTGTTCATAGGAACTTCAACAGAACTCATATATCTGTTATTTATCTAAGGAGGAGACAACAACCTGTTAATATTATATTAGTTGAAATTTTTCGAATCCGACACTGAATAAATGAAGGTAAATGAGAATATTTGAGAGATCAAATCTTTCGGTAAAAAACAAAAGATCAAAACAATTGAGCTGTCTCCATTTTCTATATTTAGAGAAACAGCATCCGGTCCAGACTTCATTAATCTGTGAGAGAGAGTTGAAGATCTACCCAGTCCTTTTAAACTATCATATCTACACTCTACAGTGTGATCTACTGAAAACAAGGCAGACGGTTTATTCGGTAAAAGAAACGAAAAATTTGAATAAAATAGTTAAGAAAAATAGAGATATTTATGGATATTTTCGATACTTTTCGCATTTATTTGGAGACATCCTCTATTTTTGACAAGTAGGGTTCAAGAAAATATTTCAAATGTAGCAATTCTTCCTCAATACATGTTCAAATGATTTGAAACAACATTGAAATGGATAATATTTTAGTTACCCCATATTTTCTAGTATTTAAGGTGTTCGTATTCTTCTACACTCATCAATACGCTGACAGTTTGAAAGCTGTGAGATATTTGATAGTCATACCTGTAGGGGGCTGGAGCTTGTGGAGGATCTGGTGGTGGTGTCTCTTCCGGTGGAAGAACAGTAAAAGCTCCAGGAGATAAGTATCTGAGCTGAAGATTCACATTGAAATTACGCCCCGGTCGCAAAGGATCGGGCTCTCTTTTTGGACCAAGGTCGCGCATATTGCATTAAGATTTTCGTCGCATCATCTTCAGGCGACGAAGCACTCTGCTCGATCTCAAGGATGGTCATTCGGTCGGAATGTCATCTGGAAAATTCAAAAAATAATCAATACTCAGCTACCAATATACAGAAGTGAGAAAAAAATTGTTCGAAACCTTTTATAGACCCCAAAAACTCAACACGTTCAAACGAAAAATAAATAGTTATGAGCTGAGAAAGCTAGAGATGAGGGGAATGAAAGAATGAGGTTAATACTCAAGGCATTATAGGCTTCATTGTTGAATAAATACTCTACATCCTGAAGTGGAAGATTCAAAATACAAAGCAATTCGTTAGGCAGTCTTGAGATCGAACGTGTTCTTTTGAAGGTGAAGTGGCGAGAGGCAATACTAATCTACCCCATTTCTATATGACTGCAAACAAACTGTCGAGGAATAAAAAAAAATCAACTAACAAACTTCAACTCATTAGGTCCTTTCGTTTGCATAAAAAGTGTAGCACTTTTCTACACTCGATTTGATTTACACCAGTGTAGAGGAAGTGTATCTATACACTTTTATTTTAGCAGTCGGTTGGCCATGGAAATTTGACACATTTCACTCTGTATAGTACGAAAATGTGGGGTTATGACGCTTGTCAAAACATTTTTGGGTTTTAAATCAACGCTGTGTTGTCCGTTTTACGTAAAAGTTTCTGTTATTACGTATTTTATCACAATGTCGAATCTCTTCGGAAAATATGTGACGAACATAATAGAAGTTTATACAAACTGATTGAAGGCATACCAAATGCAGTTATTTGCATGGAAAATACAAGAGATCAGAATGATGTCATAATATGCACTATCTTGAGGAGAGTTAATTTTCGTTATCTTCTTTGGCTAAAGTTTGAATACGTTACATCAGTTGTACATTTCAAAAATATTAACCCGAAGATGAAAAGCATAAAACCGTGAGGACCCAATTTGTCGATGATCTCATTCTTCCAATAATCATTTTCCACTCTTGATCAATCTCCTTTTTGCACAACATCCCCGATGTGCAATTTTGAAGGTCTCTTTAATCGATCTCCATTTCGCCATGAAGAATTTATTACTATCAAGTTCTTTCGCGAGGTGAAAATATGCTGAATCGATCGTGGCTTGTGGCATTGGACAGAAGGTCTTTTACATGTGGATAACACTCTTAAAATCGACCAAAACATTGAGGTCGAAACGGTGCGAAAGAAAACTATTGGAATTCGATAGGATCCATGCAACAAATTTTTTTGGAATTAGGTATATGATTGAGAATTATGTTCAGAGAATGTATCGAATTGAATTCTTGGAACAAATTCAAACTTTCAAGGAGAGCTTATAGTGGATAGTTTACAGCAGGTAGATGTGTATTGTTTCATTAAAATCGAATTCTTTATTAATGCATTATATACTTGTTTTGAAATTTCTTCATAAATATACAATATTCTAAGCAGGAGATTCGGTAATTTTATTACCTAATTCTAATTATGGTGGTCAATAATTTATTTACTTCTTATGAATATGTATTTAAAATTCATTTTCATTTGGTACTTACATCATTATTAAAAATTTTAATGAGACGTTGATTGATCAATTCAAACTAAGGCGATTAAAAAGCAACAATGGTGAACTTAATGAAGGTTCTCAAATTTTGCTGGGCTACTAAATTGAGCATTCATTAAAATCAATTCATTTTCCCAAAATATATTGAAAAAATAAAGAAGTTTATTGAATCTGTGGCTAAAAACCCAATTAAGAATATTTACACAGAAAAGGAAACTTCAAGCTATGAAATCCATGTCTCTAAACATAGACATATAGACTGTATCTCTATGTCTATGTCTCTGAATACAGACGTATCATAGAGTGGATGTTAGAAGTTAAAATTTTGGAAATAACCCTTCATAATAAGCTTTCTTAAGCTCGAAGTGCAACACAACACCCTTCAAATATAAATAAATGTGACGATCACGTTGTATTTATAATTTGCGGTGTTTTGCTTAGAAATCGTAACTAACTCCTACATAATCAAAACAAAGCCCAACACACTTTCTACTTAAACATGTCAACTGTGAAAAATCTAATTATCCCGTAACAAAAGCATCGTTACCGTAATCACGATAACGAACCAAATAAAGCTAGTTATTTATCAACGTTCATCTACATGAGTATCCAGCGTAACTTAGAGGATGTTCACTAGCACAAGTCAAATTTTACACTTTTCGCATAATCGTTCACCATCCGTGGAGAGAATCGGAAACGTATTCATTTCTAGAAGCTCTGTTGGAAATTGTCTTGTATTTTATGCTCGGCTGGTTGGGAAACCATGATATCATTATGGTTTTCTATGTTGAAATTGCGAGGTTTCTAGAAGAGAAAATTGTTGTTTATTTTCCGATTGACTCAACCACTTCAAATGGCTCTGGATTGATATATAATTAGGATGGTAGATAGATGCTGCGAATTTTCCAAGATGCTCTGGTTCTTTCATCATATGTTGTTAAGAGGAGATTTTTCAGATTATACCATTATTGTTTAGATAGCACTGTTAAAAGAAACTAGGGGGACATTCGGTATCCGCATATTTGTAGCAATTTTCCAGTAAAAGAAACTCGTTATTAGGAGAAGATATGCCTGCAAGTACCCACTCAGCGTTTCTATCGATCCTTGCATTAATTTCTTTCAGTGGAAACTTCCACCAAGAAAACTTCGCATACTGAAAATGAACTATTATATTCAACTCTATAATCCATTCGAAAGTTTCAGCTGTCTTATCTTTACTCACAAACGATATTCATAATGCAGTATTGCTGAATTTCTGCACTGGGTAAATGAGTTTCTTTGGCCTTGCTGAATTTCTGCACTCAACAAATGTGTTTCTACGATTTTGTTGAATTAAGGACTACGATGGACTAGTCGACATTCAAATAAAAATAGATAGAATGTCGAAAGCACACATAAACCGAATGGACAAACTGTTTGGCCTATTAGCTAAACTGGCTCTTGTAGATTTTATCGATTATGAATTAATTAGGAAATAAAGTTTTTTTGTGAGATACTAGAAGAGAACTTATACTCAAAA